>NC_057720.1:73408517-73441478 GCF_004010195.1 Chiloscyllium plagiosum | reverse complement strand
GTAAAGCTTTGATGGATGTGGAAGGCTCCTTTAGGGCCTTGGATGGAGGTGAGGGAGGAGGTGTGGGCACAGGTTTTACAGTTCCTGCGGTGGCAGGGGAAAGTGCCAGGATGGGAGGGTGGGTTGTAGGGGGGCGTGGACCTGACCAGGTAGTCATACATTAATATTGCTATTTTTCCAACATTACTGAAATATTGAATCCAGCGTTATATTTGAAAGTGAGAAGTTTTCAAGTCCTGTTAAGGCTGATTTAAGATGATGAGACAAATTATTTCGAGTTAACTGCACAATCTGTTAATGGACAAAAAGACAGAAGATCAGTGAGAGATGTTGAAAAATAATAAGTTACAAAACAGGTTTCTAACTGATCAGGAAAGCCTGTACCTGAAAAAACACACACACACGGCTAAAAAGTAAGAAACAATATAAAATGGCAAGAGGAAATTACAAAGTGCAAGATCCCTGGAAAAAAGCAAGGATAAAAAGTACATCAAAAAGTTTCAAAGCAGATAGTAGCAAAAAATATTGTAAAAGTAAACTAGCAAGGGATATAAAAATCAACATGAAAGCAACTACACTGGGAAAGAAATTGAGATTAGGAACAACATGGAATTCTTGACGACTGATAATATTTTCAAAGAAACTAATGAAACTTCATAAAAATTGAATTATATTGCCTCAGTATTTACAATGGAATTTCATAGGTATTGAATTACATTGCCTCAGTATTTATAATGGAAGAAAATGTTAAAAGACCAGAAATGTCAAAGAAACAGAATTTGAATTAAGGATTATAAACACCCCAAAGTTAATAGGAATAAAACAAAAATAGGGCCAATTGGCTGAGAAATGCAGATGGAGTTTAATTTGGATAAATGTGAAGTGTTGCATTTTGGTAAAACAAACAAGGGCAGGATTTATACAGTTATTGGTAGGGCCGTGGGTAGTGTTGTTGAACCAAGAGACCTAAAGGTGCAAGTACATTGTTCCTTGAAAGGTGCATCACAGGTAGATATGAAGGCATCTTAAGATAGGTGTCTGTCACTGCATACAAAGCTATGCATCATTATAATGATGTGTGTCATTGTGCTCCAAAATGCAGCATTGAATTGCAGAACTATATGGTATGTGGGTTGGAGATGCAGCAGGAGGTTGCGAAGACACTCATACACATTCAATGTCAACCTCCGTGGGCAGGAGATGTGCACTTTTTGCTGTCTATGAAGCAATCTCTGAGATGTTGCTGACTTCTGTCTATGTGCAAGCCTGGAGAGGCAAGCAGTGAGCAGAAGCTTCCAGGTACCCACTCTGACTTTCACATCAAGAACTGTCATTGTCTAGTTTCTATCCAGTGAGTTGGAGCACGAGAAACTGCACATCAATGGGGTGAAATAAGATAATAATAGCATGCATACAAATGGACACTAATAGGTCCCTCATCATCATGAATGAGATTCTCATCTCAATGATCAAAACTTGGTTGGAGAATCAGGCATTTTCTTCTTGATATCAAGAATCTAATTTTTGTTGATCTCAACCTATTTTCCCAACTGACTCACCAATGCCCATGTTGTTCTGGAGCTGGGTAGATTCTGTCCACAGACCCTAAACAGTGAGTGGCTTCTGAAGTAAGATTGTTTCCATCCAGGAACTTAAAGGTAGTGGATGAGAACACTATGCACAGTCTGACTCTAATGTCTAAAGGTCTCTTGATTCAGAATATATTCCTTTAGTTGGAAAACTGTGCATGACACTCTGCTTTTTTTTTAGAAAGGAGGGAAATAATAGACGAGTCAGTCTAATCTCTTTGTTGGAAAGAACTAATGTGCATTATCAATGATAAGGTGACTGGCTGCTGAAGATTTTCAGCTGACTAGGGAGAGCCAGCAATGAAGAGCAAATCATGACTAATGAAGCTAATTTTATTTTTTGAAGAGGTAGCCAAAACGAATGCCTATGGATGTTATTTGTTGGATTTCTAATACCTCTTTGCTGAAGTTCTTCCTAAGAGACTACCAGCTAAAGATTTTGCCAGTAGGATTGAAGGCAAACTATTTCCTGTTGTACAACCAGAGTATATGAATAATGGGCACATGTTCTCATCATCAGGATGTGAAGAGTGGTGACACTTCCTCAACTATTCCCTCTGTTCAGGGTAATGGGTTAGAAAAACACAAATCCCACTTAGATTTGATTTGATTTGACTTATTACTGTTACGTATACCAAGGAACAGTGCAAAGTGTTGTCTTACATGCTTTACAGGCAGATTGTACCATACAAGTACATCCGGTTAGCAGAGCAGAGTACAAGATAAAATGTTACAACTACCAAGAAGGTGCAGAGAGAGGTGAACATTAAAATTGAAGAGGTCCATTCAAAAGTCTGTTAACAGAGGGGAAAAACCTGTCCTTGAGTCTGTTCATACATGTATGCAAACATTCTTATCTTCTACCCAACAGAAGAAGGTGCAAGAGAGTATAAATGGGAGGGGTCTTTTGATGATGGTGGTTGCTTTCCCTAAGTAGCGGGAGGTGTAGATGAAGTCAATGGATGGGAGGCTGGTTTACATGATGGACTGGGCTGAGTTCACGACTTTAGTTTCTCTCAGTCTTGAGAAGAGCGGTTACCATACCAATATGTGATGCACCCAGATAGGATGCTTTCCATGGTGCATCTATAAAAATTTGGAAGAGTCTTTGTAGACAAGCAGAAATTATTTGACATCATCAAATTAAGCTTCTATGAATATGAAGATAGAAAACTAATGTTGGTAAAATTGAGACTTGGAACCTGTATGTGTTCATCCTTATGGTTTACCATTGAGGAACAGATTTGTTTTGAAATCATTATGCAAGATGAATTTAGCTGCAAACAATTTGTTGGTAATGTGGTTATGTTGGCACTTTGAGGATGGGCATGATCAATAATAATCTAAACAAAATGAGGCACATGTGCAATAAATTATAACCTGGATATCAAAGGATCATAAAAATAAAATGAAGTGCTAACTTGCTAGTTAAAGTTATAACTATTTTAGAGTCAGAGAATCATAGAGTCATACAGCACAGAAACAGACCCTTCAGTCCAACTAGTCCACATTGGCCATAATCCCAGCCTAAACTAGTTCCACCTGCCTGGACTTGGCCCATATCCCTCCAAATGTTTCTTATTCATGACTTATCCAAATGTCTTTTAAATGTTGTAACTGTACCCACATCCACCACTTCCTCTGGAAGCTGTGTGGCACGGTGGCTCAGTGGTTAGCACTGCTGCCTCACAAGTGCCAGGGACCCAGGTTTGGTTCCAGCCTCTGGAAATTGTCTGTGTGGCGTTTGCACATTCTCCGCATGTCTGCATGGGTTTCCTCTGGGTGCTCTGGTTTCCTTCCAAAGGTGGCTGCATTAGCCATGCTAAAATTGTCCATTGTGTTCAAGGATGTGTAGGCTAGGTGCATTAGTCAGGGGATAATAGGGGACAGGAATGGGTCTGTGTGGATTAATCTTTGGAGGGTCGGTGTGGACTTGTTGGGCTGAAGGGCCTGTTTCCACATTGTAGAGATTCTATGAAGTCCATTCTACACATGAGCCACTCTCCGTGTAAACAAAAATGTTGCCCCTCGTATCTTTTTAAAGTCTTTCTTTTCTTACCTTAAAAATATGCCCCTACTTTTGAAATCCTCCACCGTGGGGAAAAGACACCTGCATTCACTTTATCTACAGCACTCATGATTTTATAAATCTCTATGAGGACACCCCTTAACTTCCTGCAATCCAAATAAAAAAAGTCCCAGCCTATCCTTATAATCAAATCGTCCATTCCCAGCAACATCCTGGACATTTATTCTTCTTTATATTTTCCAAGACATCTAGCATTCCCTCTTCTGAAATGTGAACTGTTTTCAAAGCATCAATATTTATTTCCCTGGGCTCTTTAGCCTCCTTTCTTTTTCCGCAGTAAAAACTGATGCGAAATATTCATTTAATATCTCTCCTGTCTCTTGAGGTTCAACACAATGACTTCTTTTAGTCTTTAAGGGGCCTACTCTCTCTCTCTCTCGTTGTCCTCTTGCTCTTAATGTATTCAGAGAATCTCTTTAAAATATCCTTAACCCTACCTGCCTCAAAACTCACCTATCTGGCAAGGCTATCGCTTATCCACTTTTTGCCTTCCTGATCTTCCTCTTAAGAAGGCCCCTATTCTCTTCATGCTGTTCAAGAGATTCATTTAAACCCAGTTGTCTATGTAATTTACTTTATTCTTGACTAGAACCTCAACATTTTTATTCATTTGTTAAAAGTTTATTGTATCCAGGATGAACGAATTAAAAGAAAAGAACTGACAATATTAATATAAACTTCTGTTCAGACCAAGGTGCACAGCATAAGTGCAGAGAAATCAAAAGACAATTGAAGCAGATATTTAATCCAAAACGGAAACTGAGAGATCCAGAGGAGATTTTACTTGTGTGAGATCCCAAAGGTATAACTCCCCCCCCCATTTTGTTTTAAATTTTCATTGTATATTTATATATAGTTTTGTTGTGTTAATAAGGCTAATTTTGCTAAGAGCGGTTAACTGAGGTCAGGTATGATTTGGCTCGTGTGGACTGGGAGAAGCTATTTGCAGGTATTACTGTCAGAGCCGGGGGGTCATTCAAGGAGGGAATAGAAGGAGTGGAGGGCAAATGTCCTATAAAGCCAAAGTGTGGGACCAAGACCAGAGAACACTGGATGCCAAGGACATAAAGCTTAGGATTAAGACAAAAAGAGAAGCTTATGACAGATATTGCATGTTTCCTCTGGCAGAGTCCTCAGACAAGTATAATAAGTGCCTTGTTTGCCTGTGAGGAAAGGAAACCTAGAGTGAGGTCAAAGACCTTCACCCCCCTGATGCCATCCCATTCAATGGTTGGACTGGAGGGGTACAGCTGAATGTATAGATTAAGCAGGAAATGGGAATGCTAGACCTGCCTCTCCGTGGCAGCTGCCAACTTGTCCAGAGAGGCAACCAGATGGTCTTACGCCAAAGGCAGAATGGTGCCAACAACATTGGTGCACTCCTGCAATATCTGTGTCAGTTTAGTTCAGTGCCTTCGGCAGAGCTACCTGCTGCTCCTGCCGGTGCATTCCAATGAAGTTTCTAGAATCTTAGAATTAGAATCCCTATTGTGTGGAAACAGGTCCTTCAGCCCAACAAGTCCACACCGACCATCCGAAGAGTATCCCACCCAAACCTATTCCTCTACGTTTACCCCTGACTAATACACCTAACCTATACATCCCTGAAAACTATGGGCAATTTAGCATGGCCGATTCACCCAATCTGCACACCTTTGGATTGTGAGAAAAAACTGGAGCACCCAGAGGAAACACACACCGACACAGGGAGAATGTATAAACTCCACACAGACTGCCGCCTGAGGCTGGAATCAAACCTGGGTCCCTGGGGCTGTGAGACTGCAGTGCTAACCACTGAGCCACCTAAGTTTTTAATCTGTGGGGTCCTGTCCTGGCTGGAGTTGAGCAAAAAGGAGCAGTTGTATCTGTAATCATGCCCAGCCAAATGTAATTTTACATATTGCCATCATGCAATAAGCCTTGTTACCTAAGCCTGCAGATTCTCTCTGGTTGGTGTATCCTTTACCACTAATCACTAGAGTGGCCCAAGGCAAAACAAAATCATTGAAGGACGGTGGCAGTGACACCCCTCACTGAATGCTACATGCTGGTAGGGGTGGTAAATGCCACAAGGTGCCAGGAGTCTACTATTGGGAAAATACAACTGTTAGCAGGGATGAGGAAGTTCAATTATGTAAAGAGACTGAAGAATATAATATAGTTTCATTTACAGCAGTGAAGTTAAGAGGACATTTGAAAGAGATGTTTACAACTGTAAATGTTTTTCAATGTAGTAAATGTGGAGAAACCTTTTCAGCAGGAGAATGGTCAGTAGACCGAGGAGATAGATTTAAGGTGATGAGAAAGGAACCAAAGGTGACAAGAGGATTCATGTTATGGATCCAGTAACAAGTCTTCAATTTTTACCACTTACATTTTATTAATTCCTACACCTAAATAGGTCACTACTAGCATTCAAATAACATTAATCATAAAATCTGCCATTCAGTCTCTTGATCCATTAATTATACTGTCATAGAGTCATAGAGATGTACAGCATGGAAACAGACCCTTCGGTCCAAACCGTCCATGCCGACCAGATATCCCAACCCAATCTAGTCCCACCTGCCAGTACCCAGCTCATATTCCTCCAAACCCTTCCTATTCATATACCCATCCAAATGCCTCTTAAATGTTGCAATTGTATCAGCCTCCACCACATCCTCTGGCAGCTCATTCCATACACGTACCACCCTCTGCGTGAAAAAGTTTAGTCCCTTTAGGTCTCTTTTATATCTTTCCCCTCTCACCCTAAACCTATGCCCTCTAGTTCTGGACTCCCCAACCCCAGGGAAAAGACTTTGCCTATTTATCCTATCCATGCCCTTCATAATTTTGTAAACCTCTATAAGGTCACCCCTCAGCCTCCGACATCCCAGGGAAAATAGCTTCAGCCTGTTCAGCCTCGCCCTGTAGCTCAGATCCTCCAACCCTGGCAACATCCTTGTAAATCTTTTCTGAACCCTTTCAAGTTTCACAACATCTTTCCGATAGGAAGGAGACCAGAACTGCACGCAATATTCCAACATAGGTAACTGATTGATACAATGGCTTGAAAGCATTTTAAAAATTACGAAGTGTAAGTACTTATCTATTAGCTGAAGCCAACTTCCACTTAATTATAAAGGACAGTGACTCACACAATTACCCAAACTCTATCACTGTAATATTACTTCAACAATGCATGATATGGACAGTACATTAGTCAAATAAGAATTTGATTAGAATCGGAATCGAACAATTAGGGAGTAAAGAATGGTTTTGTGTATTCACTCGCAGGGGGAGAGCACTGCTGGCTAATCAGCATTTATTTCCCATCCATAGTTTGCTGGTCTTCAGGGGCGGCTCGGTGGCACAGTGGTTAGCACTGCTACGTCACAGTGCCAGAGACCTGGGTTCAATTCTGGCCTCAGCAACTGTCTGTGTGGAGTTTGCACTTTCTCCCTGTGTCTGCGTGGGTTTCCTCTGGGTGCTCTGGTTTTCCCCCCCACAGTCCAAAGATGTGCAGGCTAGGTGAATTGGTCATGCTAAGTTGCCCTTAGTGTTAGGTGAAGGGGTAAATGTAGGGGAATGGGTCTGAGTGGGTTGCTCTTCGGAGGGTCGGTGTAATCTAATCTAAATAATTTGCTGCATTCTTTAAGAATCACATTCATATCCTAATATAAGGAGCAATTAATTGTATCAAAAATGTTGGAGATTTTGTTTCAAAAATGCCCAGTTTTATACACAAATGGAGAATTGGCTTTGTTGAGGCGAGAGGAAAGACAGTTGGGTGCCACAGAGAAACTAAGGGCTTTCCAGTGCAAAGAATGACACAAATGAGGCACTGGAGTGGAACAGTGCTGTTTAAATACATCAGACCTCCAGCTTTTGTGTGAACAGTGAGATTGTAGCTAGTAAGGAAATGAGTCAAGGTCAAAGCATTGTGAAATATCTAGAGATTCATGTAGGTCCCATTCACCATTCTGAAAAACATTACTCTCATATCAATCAGGACAATATGAGGAAAATCAGTTGAATTTTTCATCACTGTAACCAGAGTTGTAAAATTCATGATCAAGCCAGAATGGTTTCTGACATAGTAAGCCTTTTAAATTCAGAACCAGGGCGGCAGTTTATTTTTTGTTAAAAAAAAAGAAAATTCTTTTTAACAGTGTGAATAAATATATTCAATAAGTTTCAGGGGAAGTTATGATGGATTGGAGATTTCAAGAATCAAATTAGCCCTTATTGGTTAATTTGATCTTTGAAAAGTAGCTCCTTAACAGATAATGTTGCAATCTTTTTCCACTCAAGTGAGATATATTCAATGTAAAGTAAAGAAGGAGCACTAGACATTCATTTATCATGATATAAATGGTGCTTCACAAAATTATCTTGGGGGGCTTGAAGAAGCTATTTCCTGTGTCAGGGGGGGTCAATAACCAAAGGATTTGGATTTAAAATCATTGGTAAAAGAACCATAGATGAGATGAGAATATTTTCCTGCAGCAAGTAATGATGATCTGAATGCAGTGCCTGAAAGGGCTTGGGAAGCACGCTAACTGAAGATTTCCAAAAGAAATATGTGAAGGAGCAAAAAAGAAAGGACAATGGGGGAAAAGCAGCAGAAGGTGCCTAATTAGAGACCTTTACCAAATAAGCATGATGGGTCAAGTGGACTCCTCCCTTCTACTCTTTTAAACAGAAAGTAAAGCTCCCTTTACACTATCCCCATCAAACACTCATGGACAGAGAGAGCATAGGGTCAGATACAAAGTCAAATTCTCTCTGCACTATCCCCAACAAACACTCCCAGGACATGGAAAGCATGGGGTCAGATACAGAGTAAAGCTCCCACTACCCTTTTAGACAGAAAGCAAAATTCACTTTACTCTTTTATATGCCCGAAACGTCGATTCTCCTGTTCCCTGGATGCTGCCTGACCTGCTGCGCTTTTCCAACAACCCATTTTCAGCTCTTCTAAACAGAAAGTCAAACAATGTAGTCAAACAGCCCCTGCTGGGGCTCTGTAACAAAAAAACCTGCAAATTAACAGTTTACCAGAATCTTATTTAATGAAAAGGAAACTGACTAAATTAAAATAACATTGTTCATGGTTGGGGGTGGGGGTGGTAATTATGCACCCCAGGCCCTGTGGTGTCACATCCGTCTCTAAAGGTCTCTATTGTGTCAGTAAGCACTGTGTGCTCCCTCTCTGGGGACACCCGATCACAGACATAACTGCAAACGATGGGCAGACAGTCAGGAACAATGCCCCCTCCACCTCCCTTCTGCGCTCTGTCTTTCTGAGTTGATAATTGTACTAAAGCCATTAATGAAGTTGCGTTCACAACAGGACCCATTATACATTGTCAATTAAAACACCAACCTTGATGATGAAATGGCTTTCCATTATTTCATGTTTCTCGATGTTATGCCTTCTTTTATGTTATCATTTATTTGTTACAAGGAAATTCACTTGCTAATAAGGAATGATCTATGCACCAAAGGTCCCTGATTATAAATTCAATTTAAATTATCAATTAGAGATTACATCTGTTTCTGGGCAAAAAATTTGGGAAATAAATTCCATGGAGGAAATGCTGGCACTCAGCATTAGAATATGAAACCATCTTGATTTGCATTAAAATTTGTAATTCAAAATGGAAAGTCACACATCACCACTTCTTACTTATTTGCATGCAGCTGCATCTTGTCTTCATTACACAGTATAGAAGACAATTATCTGCCAGCAGTCAGTGGCTCATATTTATTTTCTGTAAACCTAACTTACAGGCTACATAACTTCACATGCCACTTTCATGTGAGTTGCATTTTAACAAAATGCTTTTTTCAGTGTAAATGAGCACTTATGAGCCATTCATTAGTGGAAATGAGAGCTGTTGCTTTCTAAAAACCTATTTTCTATTCATTCTTTTTTTTTAAAGAAAACTCATTATTTTTAATTACTGCCCAGAAAACTGTGATCAGATAATATAGCCAACATAGGTTCTCAAAGCTGGAAAAGTACTCCAATAATTTTAAAGGTTTCCTTCACAAGTTTGAAACAGTATCCTAATTTTACTGATTAAGGATCTGAAGATATTGGAAAGAGTGGGGATGCATCCTTGGTGCTAATGGCCACAAATAAGGTTTTCAAGGTAAAGCTAATTTGTTTACATGAATGATGGGCATTTGAACCCTTCTGGGAGTAACCAGGTGGATTGCCGACTTTGAGAGGTTATAAAATGAGTTAAATTATGTCAGTTCCCCCAACTCCCCAGCCTAAGGAAATAAACACACTACTCAACCTATGGAGGAGCTAAGCCATATTCAAACCAACATCTATTCCATAAGCTTCTCATTTATACATGTGAGAAGAGGTTATTTTTGAATCTGGCTATGATTTATTCAAATCTGTAACATCGGCAGACTTTATACACGACTGAACTGAGTGTAATGGAGTTGAGAGCATCTACTTGGTACCTCCAAGCGTTAAATCAAAGTAGTATAGCTTTTTGCTGGGCAGAGAATTGAAAAATGAAAGAATCACTGTAACAATTAAATAGAAACTCAAATTAATAAGTGCAGCAAATAGGATCTTTTATTAATTTCCTTTCGATAAATGAATGCATATATGTCATCAACATAAATAATAGCTATGTGAGTATATATACATTAGTGTGCATATATGTTTGTGTGTTTGCATGCAAGCTTGAGTATTTACATGTGGGCTTATAATTTATCTGGAAACCAATTATTGAAATTGCACTGCTGTTCTCTAGTCATACAACTCCACTGGTCAAAACATAAATTTGAAAGTTTAACCTGGTTGCCAGCATGGCAAATTATATACTTTATCTGTGTTATGTTTCAAACTGAAAATGTATCAACCAGGTTTATTTAACAGATGACAGAATTATTGATTTCTTGTGAAAGCAGGACTTAGTCAACAAGATGCAAATATGATTAACATAGTTTGAAATAGGTCAAGACTGATCGTGCAACCCAATAGCCTAATTCTGCTTTCTCCCCATAACCTTTGGTCCCATTTGCCCCAAGTGCTATACCTAGCCATCTCCTGAATATGTTCACTATTATGGCATCAACTACATCCTGTGGTAATGAATTCCACAGGCTCACCACTCTTTGGGTGAAGAAATGTCTCCTCATCTCTGTCCTAAATTGTCCATCCCGAAATTTCAAACTGTGACCCCTGGTTCTGAATGCATCCACCTCTGATAACATCCTCCCTGCATCTACCCTTTCTAGTCCTCATGATTCGGAGATGCCGGTGTTGGACTGGGGTGTACAAAGTTAAAAGTCACACAACACCAGGTTATAGTCCAACAGTTTTAATTGGAAGCACACTAGCTTTCGGAGCGACGCTCCTTCATCAGACAATCACCTGATGAAAGAGCGTCGCTCCGAAAGCTAGTGTGCTTCCAATTAAACCTGTTGGACTATAACCTGGTGTTGTGTGATTTTTAACTTTCTAGTCCTGTTAGTCTTTTATAAGTCTCTATGAGAACCCCTGCCTCATTCATCTGAAATCCAGCAAAAACAATCCTAACCTCGTCAATCTCTCCTTATCTGTCAGTCTCACCATCTCTGGACTCAGCCGAGTAAACCTTGGCTGTACTCCCTCGAGAGCAAGAGCATCCTTCCTCAGAAAAGGAGACTGAAACTGCACACAGTATTCTAGGTGTGACCTCACCAAGGCTCCGTCTAACTGCAATAAGACATCCCTGCTCCTGTACGCAAAACCTCTCGCAATGAAGGCCAACATAGCATTTACCTTCTTTACCGCCTGCTGCACCTGCATGCTCATCTTCAGCAAGTGGTGCACAAGGACACCCAGGTCCCACTGCACACTCTCCTCTCCCAACTTACAGCCATTCAAGTAGTAATCTGCCATCTTGTTTTTGCTTCCAAAGTGAATAACTTCACTCTTATACAAGTTATACTATATTTAACATGAATCCACAAAAATATATTACTGATGAGGTAGCTTCAGAACAATTTATGGATGTATATATGCCTGCATGTATGCCTACATAGAACATGACAGAATTTTGGATAATAATGAAAGCTCATATATCATTTATATATTTGATTACCGAAATATTCCACCCCCCCAAAAATGTGTTGAAGGAGACATTCTGGAATACGTTGAGCACTTCCTATAGTTTGCTAGCTATTGTAGTTGACAAGGGGATCCAGCATGAGATCAGCTTCTCCAACTTAACTTTCTACAATGTACAGCAGCAAAAATATCTCCACAAGTCAACAGAACTCATAGTGTACAGAGCAATTGTCACCATATTCCTGTAATGCAATAAATCTTAGGTTATGTATTGCTGATGTACATGAACACATGACATTTTTCATCAGCAACGTCCCTGCCACATCCTAAGGATTTACTGAGAGAATTGCTCAGCAATGAGCAATTGTTGCTTATTCAGGAGACATGCCTGCAAAATGGGCAGCACGGTGGCTTGGTGGCTAGCATTGCTGCCTCACAGCGCCAGCGACCCGGGTTCAATTCCAGGCTCAGGTGACTGTCTGTGTGGAGTTTGCACATTCTCCCCGTGTCTGTGTGGGTTTCCTCTGGGTGCTCCGGTTTCCTCCCACAATCCAAAGATGCGCAGGTCAGGTGAATTGGCCGTGCTAAATTGCCCTTAGTGTTAGGTGCATTAGTCCGGGGTAAATATAGGGTAGGGGAATAGGTCTGGGTGGGTTCCTCTTCAGAGGGTCGGTGTGGACTTGTTGGGCTGAAGGGCCTGTTTTCATACTGTAGGTAATCTAATCTAATCTTAAATCACCTTCATTGGATTAACCACAAAGACAGGATGGCTGAAAGCTGCCTTCAGGTCCGCTGTCCTAAACTCTCAGATGACCAATATCCCAGCGTATTTGAAGAACTACATTTGTCTCTAGTTTCCTGACTGGCTTGCTATTGTCATGGGACCTCTACCTCTGCTATAAGAGCTGCCAGTTAAGGTGACCATTAAAGCATATTACTTTAATATGGCATCTGAACTGGGAAACTCAATTTGAGTGAATTTTCAGAGCTGTAAGAGATCGAGCTGCTGCAATCAAAAGCAGCAAGGAAGAATTGAAAAAAGAGCATTTGCAACATTTCAGTGCTGAGTGAGTCTGTGAATTTTTCACTCCTTTCTGCTGCAGAAATGAAAGGAGGTGTGAGACATGACGTATTCTGCTCTCAGTGGCAAAACTATGAGATAGCAATTGAATTGAATAAAATAACTGACTAAATAAGAGTAATAACCCTGTTACTAATGTTGGGGGGAAAGAGTGCAATAAGCTACAATGCCAAACCAAAACATTATTAGTCAGTATGTGATGGGGTTGATTCATTTAGCTGGAGGCTGAGAATTCAAACAAGTGCGAAAGGAGTCATCAAAAATAGGCTTATCACGGGCATAAGAGATCCTGCCGTGAAATGAGATAGAGGGCTTGGTATCATGGTGCAATGATAACAACCTCCTTCTCAGTGTCAGCAAAACAAAACGGATTATTGACTTCACAAAGAAAGGAGGAAGGCATGCCCCCACCTACATCAATGGAGTGAAGGTTGAGGGGGTTAAGAGCATCAAGTTCCTAGGAGTGACGATAACCAACAAACTGTTCTGGACTTGCCACATAGATGTGACAGGCAAGAAGGCACAATAATGCCTGTTCTTCCTCAGGTGGCTTAGGAAGGACAGCATTTTCAAAAAGACCCTCACCAACTTTTACAGCAAGCCGTACTGTCAGGGTGCATAATGACTGGTAAGGCAACTGCTCTGCCCAGGACCATAAGAAACGATAGAAGGTGGTGTGCACAGCTCAGATCATCACAGAAGCCAACCTCCCATCCAAGGATTCCATTTACATGGTTTGTTGTTGCAGAAAGGCTGCCAACATTATCAAAAACCCCTCCCACCCTCTCCTCCAACCTCTTCTGACAGGCAGAAGCTCAAACACATGCATCAGCAGGTTCAAGAACAGCTTCTTCCCTGTTTTTATTAGACTGATGAATGGATGCTCTAACTTCAAATAATATTGATCTTGCTAATGTTGATCCTGCTTTACACACCTCCTATGCAGTAGTAACCTGTATGTCTCGCTCTGTCTGAGCACCCTATGGTCTGCATGTCCTTGTTTGCTATGATCTGTTTGCAAAACAACAGCTTTTCACAGTACTTAGGTACATGTGACAAATGTAATCAGACAAAATCAAATGAGAGCAGGGCTACTGTGAGAGGATAAGCTTCTCTCAAGAGAACTATTGAGTTGCAGGGGCTCTGAAGTTGTCAATAATCAGCTAGAGTGTATTAATGAGAGAGCAGTTGGGACTTTGCATTATACTTAGAGAGAGTTCAGGCTGAATGAGAATAACATACCATTGGAAAAATGTAAGAAATATTTCAAAAAGATCAAAAAATCATGGCCACACAGCAGGATGTGACTATTATGGCAGATATCACACAAAAGAAAAGAAAGCATGCCCAATTGGGCGACATGGTGGCTCAGTGGTTAGCATTACTGCCTCACAGTGCCAGAGACCCGGGTTCAATTCCCACCTTGGGCAACTGTGGAGTTTGCACATTCTCCCCATGTCTGCGTGCATTTCCTCCGGGTGCTCCGGTTTCCTCCCACAATCCAAACATGTGCAGGTTAGGTGAATTGGCCATGCTAAATTGCCCGTAGTGTTAGGTGGATTAGTCAGGGGTAAATATAGGGGGTAGGTTTCTCTTCGGAGGGTCGGTGTGGATTTGTTGGGCTAGAGGGTCTGTTTCCACACTGTAGGTAATCTAATACAATGATCTAACTTGAACACGTTGAATTACTTTGCATGAGAGTGCTCAAAATACCTTATAATGATAGCTGCCAGAGAAATGATTAAAACTAATCACTCTCCACCATACATCCATTGAACATCAAGAGGCAATGGTTAGTTTCTCTCTTGTAAGAGATGTTCATTGCCTAGCACTTGTGTGGCACAAATATTGCTTGTGACTTATCAGTCCAAGTCTGGATGTTGGCAAGGACTTGCTGGACATTGGGGCAGATAGTTTCAGTATCTGAGCAGTTGTGAATGGTGTCTAACATTGTTCATCAACAAACATCCTGAATTCTAGCATCATGATGAAGGGAAGGTTATTGATAAAGCAGCTGAAAGTGGTTGTGCCTAGGACAGTATCCTGATAAATTCTTGCAACAATGCCCTAGACCTGAAGTGACAAATCTTGAATAAGCATAGCCTCTTTCCATTCCAACCAGCAGGAAGCCCTCATCTCCAGCACCACTTCCAACCACCACGCCCCCCCCACCCCAACCGTCCCCGTTCCAAGCTACTCCAGTTTATCCACAGCTCTTTGATGCCATGTTCGGTTAATTGCTGCTTTAACGCCAAGGGTAATCTTCAGTCATTTCAGTATTGTGAAAAGTGCCAAAGACCCTCAGTTCATGAAAGAAGAATTCAGGCATTTAATAAATGATTGGGAAATTAAACACTACACATGGTTTTCATAGACGCACACAAACTGCATGTCATACGCATCCACTCCACACTATCCTTAGTGAAATGGAAGGGTTGAGGCAAATGATACAAATCACCAAAGGGATTAAAAAGAAATAAAGCAGATTAATACAACCCTGTATAATGCAACACTTGAGTGTAGAAACATGCAAACTGAGGGCATGGAATACAGTCCAGGCCATAACATCCAAATCTTTCAACTGTGACAAATGACTAAAGCCAGAATGTAAAATTAAAGTGAAATGATAAAGAGCCAAATTTTACTTCTATAAAACTGCCTGAAGCAAAAATAGAAATTGCTGGAAAAACTCATAAGGTCTGGCTGCATATGTCAAAAGAAAGCAGAGTTAACGTTTCAGGTCCAATGACTCTTCTTCAGAACTAAACTCCAGTTTAGATGCTGCCAGACCTGCTGAGTTTTTTTTCACAATTTCTGTTTATGTTTCTGATTTCCAGCATCCGCAGTTCTTTGATTTTTAAGTCATTGTCTGAGTGGAACATTGAACAGCCAGCCAGAGTGTAAAAGGTTCTGAACAAGAGTAAGCCCACACAACAACTTGGGACCTGTATGGAGCATATATCTCTTCAGTCATATTCAATGAACATGATATATAACTGCAACCCCAGGCATTTACATCCAAATGAAGAAGCAGAGCGTTCACTGCCGGCAGCTGCTCAGCAAGATGTGATTTCACCATCTGTACAGAGTATAGAAAAACCATCAGTCCTAGATGTCCACCTGTCTGGCTCAGTGGTTAGCATGCTGCCTCATAGTGCCAGGGACCCGGGTTCAATTCCAATCTTGGGCAACTGTCTGTATGGAGTTTGCACATTTTCCCCATGTCTGCGTGTGTTTCCTCCCGGTGCTCCGGTTTCCTCCCACAATCCAAACATGTGCAGGTTAGGTGAATTGGCCATGCTAAATTGTCCGTAGTGTTAGGTGGATTAGTCAGGGGTTAATATAGGGGGTAGGTTTCTCTTCGGAGGGTCGGTGTGGATTTGTTGGGCCAGAGGGTCTGTTTCCACACTGTAGGTAATCTAATACAATGATCTAACTTGAACACGTTGAATTACTTTGCATGAGAGTGCTCAAAATACCTTATAATGATAGCTGCCAGAGAAATGATTAAAACTAATCACTCTCCACCATACATCCATTGAACATCAAGAGGCAATGGTTAGTTTCTCTCTTGTAAGAGATATTCATTGCCTGGCACTTGTGTGGCACAAATATTGCTTGTGACTTATCAGTCCAAGTCTGGATGTTGGCAAGGACTTGCTGGATATTGGGGCAGATAGTTTCAGTATCTGAGCAGTTGTGAATGGTGCCTAACATTGTTCATCAACAAACATCCTGAATTCTAGCATCATGATGAAGGGAAGGTTATTGATAAAGTGGTTGTGCCTAGGACAGTATCCTGATAAATTCTTGCAACAATGCCATCCACGCTCTCAAAACCAATCACAACATTGTCATCAAACCAGCAGATAAAGGAGGAGCCATTGTCATTCAGAATAGAACAGATTACTGCAAGGAAGTGTACCGACAACTGAACAACCAGGAACACTACAGGCAACTACCAGCTGGTCCGACCAAAGAACTCACCTGAGAATTAAACACAGAACTTTGGATCCAGTCCTTCAGAGCTCCCTACACACCCTCACCCACGTACTTCTTGTGTAGGCAACTTCTACTGCTTCCAAAGGTACACAAAGCCAACACACCAGGACGTCCCATCGTGTCGGGCAATGGGACCCTATGTAGAATCTTTCCGGCTATGTGGAAGGATCTTGAAACGTATTGTAAAGGGGATCCCCAGCTTCTGTCACAACACTACGGATTTCTTACTGAAACTCAGCACCATGGACCAGTCGAACCGGGAACATTCCTTGTCACAATGGATATTTCCGCAGTCTACACCAACATCCCCCACAATGATATCATCGCGGCAACAGCCTCAGTACTCAACACCAACAACTGCCAATCTCCAAACACCATCCTACAACTCATCCGCTTTATCTTTGATCACAACGTCTTCACCTTTGACAACCGGTTCTTCATCCAGACACACGGAAGAGCCATGGGGACCAAATTTGCACCCCAATATGCCAACATTTTTATGCACAGGTTCGAACAAGACTTCTTCTCTATGCAGGATCTCCAACCAACATTGTGCACCAGGTACATTGATGACATTTTCTTCCTCTGGACCCATGGCGAGGAGTCACTGATAAAACTACACAGTGACATCAACAAGTTTCATCTCACCATCAAACTCACCATGGACTACTGTCGACTATCTGTCTCATTCTTGGACACATGCGTCTCCATCAAGGATGGACACCTCAGCACCACACGCTATCACAAACCCACAGACAACCTCACAATGCTACACTTCTCCAGCTTGCACCCAAAACATATTAAAACAGCCATCCACTATGGACAAGCCCTACGCATACACCGGATCTGCTCAGATGAGAAGGACATGACGGACTGGCAACTCATCGACCGCCAGTTACGACGTGCCACAGCAAGGAACTGTAATGACCTCCTCAGGAGACAGACACGTGCTGCAACCGACAGGGTACCCATGTTCTTCGTGACCTGCAACACATTATCAATGAGGATGAGCACCTCACCAAGACCTTCCCCACACCTCCACTACTTGCCTTTAAACAACCGCCAAACCTCAAACAGATCGTTGTTCGTAGCAAGCTGCCCGGCTCTCAGGACAACTCCATACAACCCTGTCACGGTAGACGCTGCAAGACGTGTCAGAGTGTGGACATAGATACCACCATTACACGTGGGGACACCTCCCACCTTGTACATGGCAGGTACTCATGTGAGCTGAAAATGTGTTGCTGGAAAAGCGCAGCTGGTCAGGCAGCATCCAAGGAGCAGGAGAATCAACATTTCGGGCATGAGCCCTTCTTCAGGATTCTCCTGCTCCTTGGATGCTGACAGACCTGCTGCACTTTTCCAGCAACACATTTTCAGCTCTGATCTCCAGCATCTGCAGTCCTCACTTTCTCCTCGAAGGTACTCATGTGAGTCAGCCAACGTTGTCTATCTTATACGTTGCAGGCAAGGATGCCCGGAGGCATGGTACATTGGGGAAACTAAGCAAAAGCTACGACAACGGATGAATGGGCACCGCACAACAATCAACAGACAGGAGGGTTCCCTCCCAGTTGGGGAACACTGCAGTGGTCCAGGACATTCAGCCTCAGACCTTCAGGTGACCATCCTCCAAGGTGGACTTCGGGACAGGGAGCAGAGAAAAGTGGCCGAGCAGAGGCTGATAGCTAAGTTTGGTACCCATAGGGAGGGCCTCAACCGGGACCTTGGGTTCATGTCACATTACAGGTGACCACCATTGCACTATACACACACACACAGGCACTCCTATACACACATATACACAGACACACATACACACAGATGCGCACACAGACACTCACACACACCCTTACAGACACACACACTCCCACACTCAACATGCACCCCCTCACAGACTTAAGACACTCTGCACTCACTACACACACACATACACTTTCTCACACTCACAATCCCCAACCCAGACAGACACACACACACAGACAGACAAAACCCACATGCACACATATATTTTGTGGGGCGAATTTGTACTTTCAGGGTTACATTGTACTTTGTTCAAAAACTGCATGCATTCATGTAGAACTCTGAGCTCAAAAACCGCATGAATTTATGTAAAACTCCGTTATCTCACTTTTTAGATCAGAATCAATCTAAACATCATGGCATAGACAGAGAACACAGGGGGCCAACACCTTCAACATATTGTCTAGCTATCACCATTGTTTACAGCTAACCTGAGAATGCAATTTTTTATATAAAAAGATTTTGTGATTTACACATGAAAGAAGTGAAACTATCACTGTATTCTATCAGATGAAAGGCTTAACAGACAATCAATTTTTCAATGTATAATTTCAGTTACATCATACTGTAAATTTTTGCTATAAATTCTGTGTTAGGATTGAGCCCTCCACTATCACCTGATGAAGGAGTGTCGCTCCGAAAGCTAGTGTACTTCCAATTAAACCTGTTAGACTATAACCTGGTGTTGTGTGAGTTTTAACACAAATACAGAGGTTGCCTTGTGTGTAACAGAAGTGAATCAACAGCAACAGTTACCACAAGAATAACATTCACTATGGGATTGACACTCCCTGTAGAAGAAACATCACCCGGAGAACAAGCAGACAATGCACATGCATAACATTTAGAGGTATGTGCAAATTTACCAGATGCACAGCAGACAATAATGCACATGCATAACATTTAGAGGTATGTGCAAATTTATTGAAAGTATTTGCAGTACACATCCAATGGCTATAAGTGGGACTGATTAGAATTAACATATGGTTTTGTCAATGAATGATAAATTTCTTTGCCAACCATGGATAACAAATATCTTATAATTTACAGCAGGAAATGGTGGCACATGCACATTTTTCTTTAGAAAAGGGAAGATGTTAGGATTATTATATTTCTGCTTAGTGTACTAGCTAGCTTGCTGTAGTCATGTGGTCTCTACATCTGCTGTAAGAACTTTCACTTTAGCTTAAAGCAATCATTACAACACATTACTTGAAATGCAGGGAGTGATAAAGAAAGAACGTCAAGGATAAGTTGAAACTCTCCTTGAAGTAGGGAAGCATTGAAATTATTGACTTGGTGGAGAGTGATATCAATGGTCAGAATGGTGGAGTTAAGGTCAATGATTTATATGTATATTTTAATATAATTAATTTTAGAGTTTAGGTCATGCACTAATGACATGTGCATTTGGTCTGTGTCTATAAGGGTGTTTAATGATTTAACTTGTAATTCTGAAGTACTGGTGATTATTTTGAAAAAAAAAACACTTTGAGAGAGATAGTTCTTTGAGACTAATGGGAATTTGTTTACATTGGGAGAGTTTTAGCAAGTGAAGTAAGAAAATAGTTGTGCACTAGATTTCAGGTGGATGATTCTCATTTTATTTGTCTTAGCTTAGAAGAAACAACCATAGCTAGGAAAAGCCTTTCATTTGCAGTATGGCAGTTTTGTGGAAGTCTTGGCTGAAGCTTGATGTGTGGAACAATTGTCCCAAACAAGAAAGATCATTGAGAACTGTTAAAAGAAAGATTACCTTGATGGAAGGATTTTAATTTTAAAATTTCAGATTAAAATGTTTCATTGAAACCCTGAAAGATTTATTTGAAGATGAAGAAGTCTTAGCTCAGATGAATGAAGACTCAAGGAAGAGAATAAATTCGACAAGATAAATGTGATAAAGAAAGGAATTCTGTCTGATATGAGTGCTGTAAAGGAGTGCTATTTTGAATAATAGGGTTATCTATTAACCATATGTTTCAAAATCTTTGAACAGGAGTTCTATATAAATAGTTCTGTTTATTCTACTTTATCTTCATTTCTTTCGTGTGATAAGCTTCTGTTTTACTATTGAAACCAAATCGGCAACATTGCATGTTTGTATTTCAATGAAAAATGGCATTGTTCAAACCAAAAACAATAAATTATGACCAGTCATGCCATCAGTTGATATCATAACAATGTTGACTATTCATCGACCTATCTTCATCACATTCAGAGTGACAACATCTTAATGATGAGGAAGGGAAGGAAGAAGAATTGGAATCAAATCCTGCCTCGTGAGACATCCTGTTGCATGTGTCAAAGACCTGTCTGTCACATGAAAACCCGTTGCTGAAGCCAACATCTCTGTGTAGATGGTATTTGCAGATCGAGGGAGAGCTGATGATGTACAGTTAAATGTCAGTAAGTCAACATCATGTGAAGTTGGAATAATACAGTTGTACAGCATGGAAACGGACCCATTAGTTCAACTTGTCCATGCCATCTAGATATCCTAAATTAATCTAGTTCCATTTGCCAGCATTTCACCCCGTTTCCCTCTAAACCCTTCCTATTCATATACCCATTCAGATGCCTCTTAAATGTTGTAATTGTACCAGCCTCCACCACTTCCTCTGGCAGCACATTCTATACATGTACCACCCTCTGCATGAAAAAGTTGCCACTTAGCTCCTTTTTAAATCTTCCACCGTCTGCTTTTGGGCTCCCAACCCTGGGGTAAAGACCATGTTTATTTACCCTATCCATGCCCTTCATGATTTTATGAATCTCTGTAAGGGACCCCTCAGTCTTCGACACTCCATGGAAAATAGCCCAAACCTCTCCCTCAAGCTCAAACCCTCCAACCCTGGCAACATCCTTGTAAATCTTTTCTGAACCCTTTCAAGTTTCACAACATCCTTCCTATAGCAGAGAGATCAGAATTGCATGCAATATTCCAAAACTGCCCTAACCACTGTCCTGTACAGCTGCAAAGTGACCTCCCATCTCCTATACTCAATGCACTGACCTATAAAACAAAATCTTCATGATACATAACGTGGCCCGAAGGTTGCAGCCTCATGACCTCATAGTGACAGCAGAAAAAGTGAATGAGGGATTGTGCCATCATAGGACTAACTCTTGAATTTTTTTTAAGCTAAGTGCAAGTTGCATTGAGTTTTCTGAAAGGATCCTCGTCACAAGTCTGCAAGTCAGACTCCTATAAGATTTCACCTGTGGTCTTTTTAAAATGCTTTAAAATGCAAGTCTTCCTGTGTATCGGACAGGTTACAAGTGTAAAACAAAAGGCAAAAATACTTGGAGCAATCCCAATGAGACTCTGATACTGTCCATTTCCCAATTGCTTTTTCTGATGACAGGAGCCAGATCATCACTTGGATAGGTTACATATTGCATAAAACAGGGTCTTCTTGTGAAATACTCTGAATCATTCTGCTTTATTCTTTTAAACTTGAATCTTTCCAAGCTTTTCCTCTCTAGGTATCTAGTATTCACCCCAAGCAATTGCAAGTGGCTTAACAGGTCTGCTGATCTGATATTGTCCATTTCTAAGTTTGGCTAATCTAGAGTTACCTGTGCAAAACTTTAGCTTATCACAGGCATTGCACTGTGATATTCCAGCTGACTACTTTGACACAAATAGAATTATATTTCATCCAACTTGGACATTTTGTGATTTCACTGTATCTAAAAACAATACCATTGGTCAAAGCAAAGAGGTAGTCAGGGCGAATTTATGTTATGGTTGCTCTTCCCCTATTTAGCACAATACAGTATGGTATCAATGAGTTATTCTTTTTATCATTCCTGTCCATTACTGAGTTAAATTGAAAAGTTTTCTCCAAACCTTTGTTTTTGGATTCCAATTTTTGAAATAAAGCCTCGGCAAAATCCTTTAAAGAAATCAAGGAAAAGGCTAAATAACAAACAATTCAAAATGCAGGGGAAGTGGACTTTGCAACTGCATCCTTGCTCCAACACACCCTGGGAATTAAGGAAAACAAGACAGGAGAATAATCAGATTCGAAATGACAGCTTCCATCAGTTCATGTGAATTACAACTTCCTGTAGTAACTTGGTGAACTGGGCCCTGTAGTTTTTCCTTTTCACAGATGAAGTGTTCTTTGGAGCAGACAACTTTAGATTAGATTACTTACAGTGTGGAAACAGGCCCTTCGGCCCAACAAGTCCACACCGACCCCCCCGAAGAGCAACCCACCCAGACCCATTACCCTACATTTACCCCTTACCTAACACTACGGGCAATTTAGCATGGCCAATTCACCTGGCCTGCACATTTTTGGACTGTGGGAGGAAACCGGAGCACCCGGAGGAAACCCACGCAGACACGGGGAGCATGTGCAAACTCCACACAGACAGTTGCCTGAGGCGGGAATTGAACCTGGGTCTCTGGCACTGTGAGGTAGCAGTGCTCACCACTGTGCCACCATGCTACCCAACTTAGAAGCAGTGAACTGTTGTTTGATGGAAAAATGGACCCTGAAAATTCTCCAGGAGTCAAGCTGCTTGTGCAGAGGAGAGACCAGCACCAAAACGGTGAAATATCTCAAATCAACCACCTTCTTCACTGGGGCTCTGGATATCCCTAGGACCTGTGTGAGTGCAGCTACAAATTCCTGGATGGTGGGATGTGGGAATGTGTAAACCACACTCAGGGTAGATTCATCCCTCTCCAAGGGATGGCATTCTGGCTCAGTGGTTAGTACTACTGCCTCATAATACCAGGGATCCAAGTTCAATTCCAGCCTCGGGCAACTGTTTGTGTGGAATTTGGGCATTTTCACCATGTCTATATGGGCTCCCTCAGGGCGCTCTGTGTTCCTCCCATAGTTCAAAATTGTGCAGGCTAGGTAAATTGGCCACATGGGGATATGCAGTCTAGGTGGGTTAGCACTGCTTCCTCACAGCAGGTTTATTACTGCATGTTTATAGGGTAGTGGGGTGGGATGCTCTTTGGAGGGTCATTGTGGACTTGATGGACTGAATGGCCTGACTCCACATTCAGGAATTCTATGATATGATATGATTCAGAGATGGAAGCTTCAAATCAGGCTGCAAACTGAGCCTGGAATCCTGTTCTCCCACTGCAGGTCAAATAGCAACAGACGTAGAATTCCACAATTGTATGTCGAAGCAATTTCAGTCATGTGACAATGAAGCAGACAGCTTTGTGCCAGCTTTAAGTGGGATGTTCACATTCTGCAAGGGACTCAGAAGCCACAATGTTACCTGTTTTCTAACAGAAACAGACTTTAAACCTGAAAATACAGATGAGGTGTTAGCTCTCTTTTGAGATTTCCCTTCAGGCTCACTCGCCATGAAAACATTTATTAGCTTGTTCATCTTGTACTCAATAAATTTATTTGATAATTTAGATCTAAACAGTGTTTGATTTTGTGATACTCCATCAATCACTGAAGATGGGAATAGAATCCTTGGGATGCTTTTGTTAATTTCATAATCAAAACAGTTATTTGAGAGCTTTCCCTCTTAACTATCCTGAACGCTTTATTGTGTAATACCTAGCTATCAATGTGAGGGATGATATTTTTAAAACCACAGTCAGTTGGGACTCAACTGCATGAGAAATACAAAATACAGAAACCATAGCACTGTGAGTAACAACATTAAAGGTAAGTTATATTGCAACTTGTGGACATTCAAGATCTTTACAGACCTTTGTTTGCACTCTCATTGAAATGCAATAGTGAAAAATTTCAATGTTAAATTTAAATGTGACAGCAACTTCATTCAGAGGCTAGTTTACAAAACCACTGTCTCACCAGATAGTTTGGGCTGCACTTGCTGTCTTCAGTTCAGGAAGTGTGAATCAAGCCATTTCCCAATGTCATATTCCTGACTTTGGAAAATACATCCATTCAGCCAGAATTGTGATCTCTGATCATCCTGTATAAATTGGAATCATGGCGGTCACTAAGTTAATACAGACTTGAAGTGGGAACCGAAGCTGGGCAGGTATTGAAGCCAGGAAATTTGACTCCTCACCTCTATCCACCTGGAGGTCATCTCAGTGTTCCACAAGATTGTTCAGGGCTTATCCATATACCCTCATGCTCTCTTCTTACCTCACATGCTAATTCAGCCTGTCTCATATTTCCTATGCTCCCTCCATGATCTTTCATACACAGAATGCCCTCCCATATCTCCCATGCTCTTTCGTTCCTCATATCTCATGCCCCTACCCCTCTAGGACACATACCGTCTCCAAACCCACTTGTCCACCATCAACTATGTACCAAAGTCACAATGGCGAGGAGTTTTACAAATGCACAGGCAACCAAAAAAAAGTCTCAAAACGCCTATTAATAATATGCCCACATGAAACCTGAAAACCTCATCATACACACAGCTATTGAAATACTCCTTAAAATAAAATACTTCCTATCTCAACTGCTCACTAATCTGTCAAAATAAACATGCATTCACAACCATCGTGAAAAAGTCAATTCCTATGCTGAGAAAACTAGCATCTAAACAAAGTACAGAGACCGCTCGCAACTGTGTAACAAACCTTGCTGAGCTGAATTGAATCATAGTGCTTGGAACTCAGCCATCTATTCATAAGGAGATTATCATATGCAGCTGAATAAACAGACTCCACAAACGCCAATAGACTGTTAAATTTGCCTAACCAGATTTGCTGCCATCTGTTCCATGTATTTAAAAGGCTTGGTGGAGTTTCAATCAGAGGAGTCTGGCAACTAAAAATTAAATTGTTAATATCCATAACCACAGTCTGCAGATTGCCCATTTAAAAGAGATTTTCAATACCATTAAATGCAGAAACGCATTCTACCCATTGGAACTACTCTGATCCATTCTGCGGTATCCAAGCCCATGCAGAAGAAGAGGATGAACATCATCAACAATGATGCAAGCTGTGAAGTGATGTGTAAGCCATGGTTGAACAGCTAGAGGTTTATGAAGCTAGTGAATGGCTGTGTGGCTGGTTGCGTTGATAGGTGTGTGTGAATAACATGGAGTAGCTGGATGTTCTGCATGAATCATAGGTACAAAGGTCTGGTAATGTGAGACTGGTAGGGATGTGTTGCATTGGTTGCAATGAGAATCTGATACATCTGTAGATGTGAGAGTTATTCATTGACTTTGACTATCCGAATATGGTCATTGATTTTCTTATTGGACTGTTTCTAGCTCCTCTGTTCTAAATGCCAAGAACTGAACTGCCTGCTCACATGTTTGCTATGTTTTCTGAGAGATGCTGTTAAAGACTGTCTCCCCTAGTGGAACTGGGACCGCTTCCACCTTGCCCATATCCATCAAAGACATTCAGTACTGGACCCATGATCCAAACCCATATCAATGCCCTGCTGTTCTATTTTCTTGTTTAAAATTGCAGCAATAGTATTCAGCAGTAACTCTTTGTCGCTCAGTGCAGTTTCCCTTTACAAAGGATATTAACTTTACGAGCAGAAGGCTGGCTACAGTACCTGAGCTGAACAAATGCTACTGGGCACAAATACTGAAATGTCACACCATTCAATACATTCCAGTGATACAACAGACAGTGAAACACAGCGTTTGCATAGCTAGCAGGAGAATGGCACAGCTCGGACAGCAACATTTAGATTTTTGAATTTAATCACACATCTGCCACTTGTCTGAAGTTGCTGTCACATTTGCGCATAAACAGCAGCAAATGTCATTAGCCTCACTGTTAGCTTGACAGCGTAATCTGCAGCACTCTTTTCCAAATGTTGGTGTGTGGAAAATTCACCTAAACTAACTGGCAAAGTATTTCCATGGTATGTGAGATTTGCAAAGATAAACCGGCCCGTGAAACAACTGCAGACAGAACTGTTGGGTCTTTCTATTCTGTGTACTGTAATTGCAAAATAAAAGAAAAAAAAAGCTTGCTTTTGCTAGATGAGTCTTGCATGAATGCTGCCAGATGGAGACTCTTGTACTCAATAGATTGTGCTCATTTGTGAACATGCAGAGAAATTTCTAATGCATAAGTAAAAAGGAAATCTGTATCAGGTATGAACTAGACAGATGGAATAGTCATGGATGTTTCTTCAGATGACAGGATGGTTGTCACCAGTGGAATATCTCCCAGTCAGATTTATATTTATTGGCTCCCTCATTACTGTGCACATTCTGTGATGTTGTCATGGCACTCTTTAGTTGATTTATGCATTACATGCACTATCAGATAGCCCTTGTTTCGAGTCACCTTCTTCTAAGTCCAAATACTCAGCTTGCATTTAAGGAGAAGTTTATGGTAGTGAGAAATGCTTGTCCTCATTCTGTTTTTTATTATAAAATGGCTTTTCTCTCCTGATTTCGTGAATCTGTTATGATTGGTACATTTAATGTGCTGCAATATCACAATACAAAGCATTACCATTATTAACAGCAAGCATTCTGTTTACATAACATAGTAGTATCTCTTTATATCTAATGCTTGGATAAATGATCTTATAATCATCTAATGTACACAAAATAAAGCACATAAATATTCAAAGTATTTGGGTGTTTGCTTCTAATTCTAATATGGTCCCATTTTTGGAGCTTTTCCTGTTATTTTTCTTCCATAGATACATTTGCCTCTGACTTTTCTGATCTCCTTTTCCTATCTGTTTAGTTTTCACTTCAGGTTTTACCAAATGTTCATGTTTTACTGAGATTGCATTACAGAGAGCTGCAATCAGAGCATGGCAGGGTGTCACCAAGGTTACAATCAGAGGGCTCGAGTCTGCAATTAGAGGGTATGGATATTTGGGAGATCTGTGTTTTATTCAGGTTTTCAAATCAATATAAACATTAATATAGCTGTCTGAGCTAAAAGCTGGATGATTTTAATGATCTCTTGTTTAGCCCAGATAACTGGTATGTACATTCAGGTAAGATTTAGAACAGACTTAGCTTTTTGATTGAAGCCATTAAGAATTCACTGTGAGGCTGCATGTTTTCCCTGAATGAAGCTGAAATCCATACTGGCTGACATTCTGCAAGTCAACATTACAGAAGGAGCCATGAACAGACATTAAACCTTTAGTTTGTCTCTGCAGAGTATCTAGCATTTGTTTCAGGCTCAGACCCTTTTCTTTTGCTTCTACTAATATGGTCATTTATTCCTCTGGCTCATAACGTAATATTGGAGGCATGGGGACCTGTTTATTGCTGAGAAAATGGGCAAGGTGCCTTTGAATCTAGACAAGTTACACAGTAAAATGTCACAAAATTATGCACTGTATATGCCCAAATTTCCAATCTTCATTTGTGACAACCAAAGACTTCCTGTCGTTATGTCATCACGAAATTAACACTTTTATTGCAAGTATCTAGCTTCTGAGATGGTTTTAAGCAAGTGCATTATTATTCTGTACCAGAATTTTAAAACAACACTTTGATTTGCCCTTATGCAGTACAATAACACTTTGCATTGTACCTTAAAGACAGGCACATCCACAGTGCTATGTATAAGGCTTGATGCAGTTGAATGGCTTGCAATACTATTCCAAAGGGTAATTAATGAGCAACTACATTGCTGTGGATCTGCAGATATCCCATAATTCCCATGATGGCTGAAGTGAGGCACGTACCCACAAAAGTCATGTTCTACACACTGAGCCGATGGGCAATTGTTGGACCAATCAAAATCGAGGAATCCCATGAGATCAGAATAAAATGGGTGCAGAATTCTTGGAGAGTTGCAGGGTGGGAGGAGGTAAGAGGTAGAGAAGAAAGTGAGGTCTGCAGATGCTGGAGATCAGAGTTGAAAATGTGTTGCTGGAAAAGCGCAGCAGGTCAGGCAGCATCCAGGGAACAGGAGAATCGACGTTTCGGGCATAAGCCCTTCCTGAAGAAGGGCTTATGCCCGAAACGTCAATTCTCCTGTTCCCTGGATGCTGCCTGACCTGCTGCGCTTTTCCAGCAACACATTTTCAGCTAAGAGGTAGAGAGGAAGGTGAGGCCATAAAGGGGTTTGAAAACATGAATAGTGCTTTTTAATTCAGTACAAACCCATTGTGCAGGAAACATTGATTTTTCATGTCACTGCAATTCATGGTTTTGACTCCTTATATGTGAACAGTCTGATGTTAAGAAGAAACAAACATACATTTATTCTGTTAACTTTCGGCATATTAACTATAAACATTGAGGTGCATGGTTCCGGTCGTAAGTCTCTTACAGGCTCTGAGGAGTAACAGTTCATCTACAAAAATGCAGATAAGGATTACACAGATGTTTTACAATAATGGAAGAGGTTGTTGAGCCATTTCTGCCTGTGCCAGGGTTGGCTCCATTCTTTGATCAGTTTTCTTGAGTCTCATTTTCCATTTCCTTCCCTAAAAACATTAATGTCTTTGCTTTTCGAATATTATCACCCTGAGACCAAAATATGTAGGAGAAGTGATGGCCATTTAGCCCACTGAGTCTGCTCTGCCATTCGAAGAGATTATCGCTAATCCGAGATTGCTCTGAGAGAAGACATTCCTCCTCATTTCTGCTCTAACTGGGTGACCTGTTACTCTGAGTTGGCACCCTCTGGTTCTTGACTCTACTCCAAGGGAAAACAACTTCTCCGCAACTACTCTGTCGAGTATCTTTCAATCAAATCACCTCTTATTTTTTAAACTCCAATGAATACAGGCCCAACCTATTCAACAACCTCCTCGTAAGGCAGTCTCTCCATACAAGGGATTAACTTAGTGAACTTTTTCCTTGCTGCATCAAATGACACAATATTTTTCCTTAGATAAAGGGACCAAAGCTATCCACAGTATTCCACGTGTGTTCCAACTAGAGCCTTGTGTACTTTTAGCAAGACTTCCCATTTATTCAGCTCCTCTGTTCTTCCTGTCAAAGTGCATAACCTCACATTTTTTGCCATTATATTCCATTTGCCATGTCTTTTGCCCACAGTGACATGGTGGCTAAGTGGTTAGCACTGCTGCCTCAAAGGGACCCAGGTTTGATTCCAACCTCGTGCGACTGTCTGTGTGGAGTTTGCACGTTCTCCCCGTGTCTGCGTGGGTTTCCTCTGGGTGCTCCGGTTTCCTCCCACAATCCAAAGATGTGCGGGTTAGGTGAATTAGCCATGTTTAATTGCCCATAGTGTTCAGCTATGGTAAGTTGGGTGCATTGGTCAGGTGTAAATATAGGATAATAGGGTAGGGAATGGGTCTGCCTGAGTTACTCTTCAGAGGGTTGGTGTGGACTTGTTGGGCTGAAGGGCCTGTTTCCACACTGTCGGGATTCTATGATTCCCTCAACCTGTTTTTATTCCACTGCAGACTCTTTGTGTCATCCTTACCGTTTGCCTTGCCACCTACTTCTGTATCATCTGTATGCTTGGTTATACATATTCCTGTTCCCTGTGCAAGCCATAAATACATATTGCAAATAATTGTGACCCTAGCACTGATCCCTGAAGTACTCCACAGTTAATGAGGGGAAGCTCCCCTCTTTAAAAGCCCCTCTTGGTGCGTCAACAAACACTTTTACTTTGTTTTGACACACAGCAATATCACACATCAATTAAAAAAAATTGTTAAAGTCCAAACTAAAGGAGTTGATTACAAGATTTTCTTGTGTCAGGGGAAGAAGAATTTTATTACCAAGTAACTAATGGAATAAAATGTGGCATCAAACATATGTACAAACAACGGCAATAATTTTGTTTTATTGCAAAAGAGTGCCTGCTATAAACAGGGAGAATAAAGATTACTCAGTTTAAAAGTCCATAGAGTCCTCAAAGTGTTAGGCCATGGTTGTTTAATTGCTGATTAGCATCCTCAGCAGTGGTGAAGCCCATAGCTATCCTTGAATTCTTGGTTAATGATTGTTTCTCCTGTTTGCTTTTTCAGTAGGCACTGTTTTAAGATAACGAGAGAGATATGTGCAGAGAGAAAGAGTAATGAAGACTTTCCAGGTAATTTGCTGTAGAGTCCATCATCCCTTCTGTCTGCTGGTCTACTAAGGCCTTGCTTTAAATATAGTTTGCTGTGCATATACCCTGAATCTGAAGCTATTGTCTTTTGAAGTTAGCTGACTGGCCAGTGAGCCTTTCATCTTTGAATATGTGAAATAATCATACATGTGTGAATCAAAACAGGAGATATGAATTTCTTGTTGCTGACTCAGTTACTTAGTTTCGATGTCTTTATTATTTTCAGATTCTGGAATCGGCAGCTGTGCAGGAACAAACCCTCTGCACTCTGCAAGGCTAAGTGCTACTGTTTTCTCTCCACGACCACACACTCACTTTAACTCTGCCGCTACCACCAAGACCTCCCACCAATGCTCATGTTCAATCACTCTCACTCACACCATTTCATCAGACAATGAACCCTGCATTCTTTTGTGCTGCCTACTTCCTCAGCCTGCACCAAAACAAAAATCTGCACCAGCCACTTTCACCTCACTCAATTCTTCCCTTTGTTTCATTCCAAGAGACAACAGTCCACAATAGGGTAGAGAAAGCTAAGACAGGTGGTGGGGTGCCTGATATCTTTCTCCTCACCCCCCCGAAGAGGAGGGAATCCTTACCTTTGTGGAAAAGCACCACGACCAGTCATGTGATGATGCCAAAACCTCCATATCCCAGCAAACCAAATAAGAGTCATTGTCAATGCTGCATCTCCCATCATTTCGCTGTGAGTATATTCTTAACATTCTCAAACTTGCAGCGATTTTGTAATTCACTCCCTTGCCTGTCTGCTGGCAGCATGAGTGCCAACCACATGCTCTCTGCCCTACAGAGATCTGCCCCTCCAGACTGATCCAGCTCTGAGGGAGAAGTACCAGATCCCGCCCGGTTAGCTGCAGCAAGGCCACCTCCTGCGCCCTCGACACCGCACTGGGGCTGTAGATAAATAGGATACGGGAGAACATACTGGTGAGCATGTCACTGCTGTGTCTCTGCAGCAGGCTGACGAAGAGGTGCTGGCACTCAGAGGCCTGTCAGAGTCCCAGGAATCTGCCCAGTGGCCAAGGCTGGAGAGGAGCCCTGTAGTCTTGCCCAAGCTGCCTGGAAACTCTGCATTATCAGGCTGCTCTACTTCTGTAGTAGAGCTCGATGCTGGTCACAGGCTTCCAGATGCCTTTGTTCCTCAGCCATTCCTATGGATGCTCTCAATGCAGTGGCCACAGAGACAACAATGATTCAACCTACTGGGGATAGTTCCAATGAACTTATGTGGGCAATGTCAGAAACAAGACAGCTCCTCAGTAATGGGATCATTCAGCACACACAAACAACACTTGAACAGCATCCTCAAAACATTGAGGTGTGGAGGCCTCCAATAAGGAGGGTAATAGGATGCCTCTGCATGGACTTTGCTCATCATTGACCTTATTCAGATGAATGTTGCTCGCAAGCTCTGGCACTTGTGGTGCTTATACGTGTGGTAGAAATAATGAGAACATCTCCCCTATACCTCCAATCTCTACATTACTGAAGAAAGGCAAAATTACATGGAGGATAATGGTGAAGACATAATACAACATGTGAATTGAGCAACTCCATAAGACTATAATGTATAGAAGCAGAATTAGACCATTTGGTTCATCAGTCTGCTCGGCCATTTTATTGTTGGAGACAAAAAAACTGCAGATGCTGGAAGAACACAGCAAACCAGGCACCATCAGGAGGTAGCCTTTCTTCAGGGCTGGGAGTGGGGGATGGTAGTTGGTGAAGTAGGGATAGGTGAACCCAGGTAGAGGATATTACCTGGTTGGTCGATGGGAAGAGTGAATGCAGTTGGTAGCTGGAAGAAAGAATCAATCAGAGGAATGGAAGGGAGGGGAAGGGAGTAGGGAGATTATTTGAAGTTTTTTTAGATTACTTATAGTGTGGAAACAGGCCCTTCCGCTCAACAGGTCCACACCGACCCGCCACCCACCCAGACCCATTCTCCTACATTTACCCCTTCACCTAACACTATGGGCAATTTAGCATGGCCAATTCACCTGACCTGCACATTTTTGGACTGTGGGAGGAAATCGGAGCACCCGGAGGAAATCCGCACAGACACAGGGAGAATGTGCAAATTCCACATAGTCAGTCACCTGAGGCGGGAATTGAACCTGGGTCTCTGACGCTGTGAGGTAGCAGTGCTAACCACTGTGCCACCGTGCTGCCCATAAGTTGGAGATGTCAATGTTGAGTCCTCCAAGATGTAAGCTGCTCAGGCAGAAAATGAGGTGTTGTTTCTCCAACCTGCAGTCTGATTCACTGTGGCAATAGAGGAGGCCACGGATGGTCATGTCGGAAAAGGAATGGGAAGGGGAATTAAAATGGGTGGTGACT
>NC_057720.1:73398800-73403679 GCF_004010195.1 Chiloscyllium plagiosum | reverse complement strand
CCCTGTAACCACGTCTCTGTGGTGCCTACCACATCATAATCATTCATGATGATCTGTGCCATTAGTTCGTCTGCTTTGTTATGAATGCTACGAGCATTCAGGTAAAGTGCCTTAATGTTAACTTTCTTATCATTAGAGGTATTGGAAGTCTAGATTAGAGTGGTGCTGGAAAAGCACAGCAGGTCAGGCAGCATTCGAGGAGCAGAAAAATCGACGTTTTGGGCAAAAGCCCTTCATCAGGAACTTTTGCCCGAAACATTGATTTTCCTGCCATCAGATGCTGTCTGCTCTGCTTTTCCAGCACCACTCTAATCCCTTGATTGATAGTGGGCCATGTCCAGAACCAAATGCAAAGACACCCCTGACTGGTGAATGACTATATCTCGGCTGATCACTGTGCAGCTGCTAATCCACAGTCTAATTCACAGACTGATTGCATTGGATGCACGGGACTGACCATTTTCCACTGTCCAGACCATAATAACATGGAGGCCCTGACTCAGATCAGCTCAAAGGGCCAACTGAGTACGTTCAAGCCCCTAAACTGAGATCAGGCAATGCCCTTGACTTACTGGCCTGGTACCCTCTCTCCATCTTCTTTGACTTGCCTGACATGCCCCTACTCACCCACAATCCGTGTTGATATTATTGACTTCTGTTTCAGAAGTCGGGGTGCCCAAAGTACGGAAAAATGACATTAGAGGGAGCTTTGCTCCAAAGTGCAGGACCGAAGCGATGATCTGTTTTAAAAATGAATTGGAGACATGCCGTGGCGAGGTTGGTGTGGTCCAATGCCAACCTCCGTGGATGAAGACTGCAGTCAGTGTCTCTGCCTTTGGAGCATGCCCACTGTTCAAGATGGAGGCCTGGAGGAGGAGCAGCAAGCTGAAGTTACCAGCTGTCTGCTCTGTATTTCATGTTGGGAGTAGTCACCATGTAGTTTCTCTTTGCCATGTGGGGCAACAGAAAATTGCATCTAACTTAGACAAGAATGACGTAATAATGAGATAGTGATACACGCAAATGGGTCTCTCGCCACTTGCTAGCAGGAATCCCATCTCGTCACCAAAACCCTGGGTGGAAAATTGGACATTTTTCTCACAATGTCAAGAATCTCATTTATTCCGATCTCACCATATTTTTCAAATTGTGTCACCATTGCCCACATCACCCAGCTGGGATGATTTAACTCTAAGTTCATTTGTTACTGATCTGAGCATCAGTAGAAGAATTTAACAGTACTTGTCCTTTCAAATTCTTCAAATTCCCCACTTCTATTTTATTTAACGATAATCTTCATTTAGTGCAAACTTAGCTGGATGTAATAAGTTGGAGTATTTTAAATAGATGAATCATTTATTTACTACAATTTGTAATGTGCTTCTTTCGTGCTGGTTAAGTGCATTTTGTAACATGCATCATTACCTCATAGAGGTGATATGATATTTTCCCAGTCAGTAGAATAAAAATGGTAATTTGAAGATTATAAATATAAGAGAAATAAGAAAGTGACTATTAATCAAGGTATTAATTTAAAAACCAAATGGAAGTACAGTTAAGTTATAGAATTCCTGCAGTATGGAAACAGGCAATTTGGCCCATTGAGATTAGAGTGGTGCTGGAAAAGCAGAGCAGGTCAGACAGCATCCGATGGCAGGAAAATCAATGTTTCGGGCAAAAGTTCCTGATGAAGGGCTTTTGCCCAAAACGTCGATTTTTCTGCTCCTCGAATGCTGCCTGACCTGCTGTGCTTTTCCAGCACCACTCTAATCTAGACTCTGATCTCCAGCATCTGCAGTCCTCACTGCCACCCCATTTGCTCATTGTGTCCACCCGGACCCACCCACCTGTTCTGTAACCCTAATTTCCTATGGCTAATCCACCTAGCCAGCACACTCTGGCCACTATGGACAATTTAGCGTGGCCAATACACCTAACCTGCACATCTTCGGACTGTAGGAGGAAACTGGAGCACATGGAGGAATCCCACACAGACGAGGGCAGAATGCAAACTCCACACCGGGTGGAATTGAACCCGAGTCTCTAGTGCTGTGAGGCAGCAGTGCTAACCACTGAGCCATCGTGCCACACCCACTCCCCCCCAAGTTGAAAAAAGGCAGAGTTGGAAGCAAACGTATTCCTGCAAGTGAGAAATTGTCATTTTCTTTTGATTGAAATTACTCACAATACTTCAGTAGTTTGGTGTTCAATTCACAGAGCTAAAGACAGGAAGGCTTTTAGACCTTAAACTGTTTCTTCCATTGATGCATACAAATTGCCCTGTTGTGTATTATTACACATACTTGTTATTCTGAGAAGGAAATCTCTGCAACTCCTCTCCCTATCTCTAAGTAGGATAATGGAGTCCTTCTCCTCAATCTTTATTTACCTTCAGACTAATATTGACATTTGCATTGTCAAAATGCATAGAAACCATTGCACTCAGAGATTTATCTGATACGGTTTTATGTGTATGTATACTTCAACATGCCAGTCCCTGTTGACTATTTGGAGAAAGTGAGCACTGCAGATGCTGGAAATCAGAGTCGAAGAGTGTGTTGCTGGAAAAGCACAGCAGGTCAGGCAGCATCTGAGGAGCAGGAGAATCGACGTTTCAAGCATAAGCTCTTCATCAAGAATGATGACATGCCTGATGAAGAGTTTTGCTCGAAACGTTGACTCTCCACTCCTTGGATGCTGCCTGACCAGCTGTGCTTTTCCAACACCACACTCTTCAGCCCTGTTGTCTATTTGTGTATTTCATGATGGACTGCCACTTTAAGAGTCTGATCATGTGAGATTATGATAATGTCATTGATCATTTTGGCCCGGCAAACAGTTTAGCCTAAACTTGCTACCTATAAACTCCTCCATAATAAAGCTCCTGCTGTTATATTGCTTCAATCTCCTGGTCCTTCCTGGAACATAACCCAAGAGGAGAATTGGCAACAAAGATTAAAACTGCTGCAAGATCCATGAGGTCAATCCGCTGATTTGGCAAAAGCAAAAACAGAATTGTCGCCCTTTTTGAAGATCTTGGAGATACAAAGAGGTAAAAAAGAAAAGAAGAAAAGACACCACCTCTGCACTGAAGCAGGTAGGGTCACCAAGGAAAAAGAATCATATTCACCCCAGGAGAGAGGTGAACAATACAGAGCAAGCTCGCTGCATGCTCCATCCCGAAAGAACAGTGAGTAACGAGTACCCAACATGGACGGAAATGTTTTGTGTTAGTGGTGTAGACTTAGAAGAACAAGGAAACCTCAGGAACATCCTGCTTTAAATTGGACAAAACGAGGCATGCTAAAATCTTCATGATACATTGTACAACACAATGCCATTCTCAGTTTAGAACTAGAATTAGGTTTTGTTGTCAAAAATACTCAAGTACAGGGAGACATGGGTCCAAAGAAAAGTGTACAAAGTTGCCAGTTCTGGAACCATCTCAGGTATAAAGATGCCTCAGTACAAAATCTGAGTTGTACATTTTTTAGAAAGTAAGGAGTTCAGCATTACAGTCCTTCTAAAGTAGATAAGGAAACAAAAGGTTCAGAAGCAGACGGAGCAGATGAGTCCACACTGGGCTTCCCTTCAAGACAGGGAATCAACGCTGGGCTTCACCTCAAGGCTGGGAGCCTACACTGGACTTCACTTCAAGACCAGGAGACGGCACTGGGTTTCACCTCAAGGCTGGGAGCCTACACTGGACTTCACTTCAAGACCAGGAGACTGCACTGGGTTTCACCTCAAGACCGGGAGTCCGCACTTGGCTTCACTTCAAGGCTGGATTTGAGCAGGGCCTGACCTTGAGAACGGAAGTGTGCACTGGGCTTCACCTCCAGGCTGGGAGTCCACACTGGGCTTCACTTCGCTGCTACTGATGCCTTCTGAGAATGAGAGGTAAATAGAAAGGAAAAAAAGATGAAGAGAGAAAAAAAGAAAAGAAATGGACGAAGCAGAGGAGCTCCAGCTCAGGACCCCTACACTGCCGCCATCTTGGATTTTTAAAAAGGTAAGAAATCCTGGCTGTGTGGGCTCGTATGATGAAAATACAGAGAGCTGAAACTCCTATACATAGGGACAGACATTTGATTACTTTGTTAAAGTGAACAAACTTGAAACAGATGCAGTCATCAATGCATTCCTGAGTGTTATGGAGAGGGGTAGAATCTTTTAACCTCCTGAGGGATTTGGTAAAACCAGAAAAGCTGATTTTCGGAACTCATGAAGAAATATTAGGGATCCCACAGAACTACCTTCACCAAAAGTTCAGGTTCCACAGACACAGCAAGCACGATGGTGAATTTATCGCTCTGTCTGTAGCAATTTTGAAGAGGTTAGTAAAATTCTGAGAAATTGTAGGCAACTTCAATGATGCTATCAGAGCCAGGCTGGTCTGTGGTTTAAGATGTGGAGCAATCCAGAAAAGATTACCTGACAAAAAGGAACCTAGATTTAAAGAAAGCACTGGAAATAGCATTCCTGATGGAACTAACAGCCAAGAAAGCTCAAGCCATGTGAGTTTACAAAATGGCTGCTGAAAGCTGAGCACCAACACAGACCCAAAATTGCCATTGATGTGGAGAAACGGGTCGGGCAGCAGCAAATAGCGAAGAAGGTTACCTCAGATTACAACAGGATCTTGACCAGTTGGGCCAATGGACTGCGAAGTGGCAGATGGAGCTTAATTCAGATAAATGCGGGGTGCTGCATTTTGGGAAAGCAAATCTTAGCAGGACTTATACACTTAATAGTGAAATACTAGGGAGTGTTGCTGAACAAAGAGACCTCGGAGTGCAGGTTCATAGCTTCTTGAAAGTGGAGTAGCAGGTAGATAGGATAGTGAAGGTGGCGTTTGGTATGCTTTCCTTTATTGGTC
>NC_057720.1:73340179-73397661 GCF_004010195.1 Chiloscyllium plagiosum | reverse complement strand
CAGCACCACCTTCCTAACCTGCAATCTTCTTCCTGACCTCTCCGCCCCCACCCCCACTCCGGCCTATCACCCTCACCTTATCACCCTCACCTTGACCTCCTTCCACCTATCGCATTTCCAACACCCCTCCCCCAAGTCCCTCCTCCCTATCTTTTATCTTAGCCTGCTTGGCACACTTTCCTCATTCCTGAAGAAGGACTCATGCCCGAAAGGTGGATGCTGCCTGACCTGCTGCACTTTTCCAGCAACACATTTTCAGCTCTGATCTCCAGCATCTGCAGTCCTCACTTTCTCCTGGGTTGGGAGAGTCCAGAACTGGAGGGCATAGGTTTAGGTGAGAGGGGAAATGTATAAAAGAGACCTAAGGGGCAACTTTTTCACACAGAGGGTAGTATGTCTATGGAATGAGCTGCCAAAGGAAGTGGTGGCAGCATCTGCAGTCCTCACTTTCTCCTGGGTTGGGAGAGTCCAGAACTGGAGGGCATAGGTTTAGGTGAGAGGGGAAATGTATAAAAGAGACCTAAGGGACAACTTTTTCACACAGAGGGTAGTATGACTATGGAATGAGCTGCCAAAGGAAGTGGTGGAGGCTGGTACAATTGCAAAAGTTAAAAGACATTTGGATGGGTATATGAATAGGAAGGGTTTGGAGGGATATGGGTCAGGTGCTGGCAGGTGGGGCTAGATTGGGTTGGGATAGCTGGTTGACATGGACGGATTGGACTGAAGGGTCTATTTCCATGCTGTACATCTCTATGACTCCATGACTCTATTCAGAAGCTGCGTTCAGAAACTCCAACAACAAAGTGCACATTGAACAGGCATGTCTGTGGAAAACATATGAACATACTGCAAAAGTACAGAAACCAACGAGTAAGAAGAACATCTACATGCTACGAAAAGAGGCATGAGAAACACCCAGACTCACAATCCACAGAGGAGCTGCGATTAATCATATTGGTCTTTACTGGTGACACCAATCGATACTGAGTCACTGCATTTTCCAAAAAGATCAGAAAGTGTTGGTGAGGAATTACACCAATGATGAGGAAGTGGGTACCAGCCATCATTATATTGCTGACTCGACCGGTCCCCTACACTGTATTGATGAGAGAAATCACGTGGATCAACTCTTGGCAACCGCAATGAATGAGCTAGAGATAACATTAGTTGAAGGTCCACTAATAAGTGCCAAATAAAGACCTGGATGGACCTGAGGACAGAGCAGTAAATGGAGCATCTGAGCAAGACAATGTGCAAACTTCGAAATATTCAGTTGTCTCAGAAAAACAAATGACAGAAGATGTTCCTAGTACACTTAACACATCTGAGGTTAAATGCAACAGGAAGTATAAACAGACACCTGAGGTGTGCCAACAGCTAAATAGGAATCAATATCCTCCAGAATCCCTTGTCTACCGGTGATGACTGATTGCATACACAATTGTGAATATTATGGATGTTTTCATTGCAGGAATCTCTGACATAAAAAGGGAGGGATGCTGTTGTATTTGTGTAGATATGGTGGACTGTCAATTTAAGAGTCTGGTCACCTGGCCTAATGATGACATCACCAGCCATTTTGGGCAGAAATCAGCTTCGTCTCACCTCACCTCCTATGGAGTAAATATCTCCAGAACAAAGTTCCTGCTGTTTATCACTTCAGCTTCCTGGTCCTTCTTGGAATGTAATATTCTCCCAATTTGTGATTTCTTGATGCTTTATTTGTTCTCAGCAAGAACCACATTTATTGCCCATTCCCAGAATCAGTTTATTACATACACAAGTCCTAAACTACTTTAAGCTTAAAATGCTTCATAACATTGACCACAAAGTGTATTATTCTAACAGCAATGACAATGGAAACAGAAATATCAAAATTTCTTTATTTGCAAATATACATGAGCAAAAGCACAATAAGAAACCAATAATGTAACTAAAACATATAACTTGCAATAAGCCTATTCACCTGCATTTAAAATACTTTTCAATAAAACTATGTTTTCTTAATTAACATAAAAGAAAAAAAAGCAATACAAGAACAATTACACACTTGCTAACCAGAAAGTACAATTCAACCTGAGAAATCTTAAAACATTTTATTTTGTGAATGTGGGCAGCATAGTCCCAAGATGATGCCCACAAACAATAAGCTGTAAAATTATTCACTTTCAATGTGCATTGCGCTTAATGAAGACCACATTTCTGAAAGCATTGTTGTTTACAATTTGTTGCTTTTTTTACAATTCATTCTTGATGGTATTTTGGAGGCAAAAAAAAAGTCAATTCCCAAGCAATTTGTGTCCAGCAGACACAAAAAGAGACACAACATTACATCTTCAATAGGGAAAGCCAACTGAATGTGATCTTGGATGATGATAGTTACAGATCCTGGTGGTATAAATGTCCTTTACATGAATAATGTTCCTTGATATAAGTTTGGAAATGCTTTATTTCTCAAATGACCACTAACATCATCAGGATAATCTTTTATCATAAGCTTCGTGCTTTCACACAGATATTTTTTCCTGAAGTGTCTAAACCAACCAAGACCAAAAAATATTTTGCATCATTATCATCTTTTTTTGTTCTTCAAGTTGGTGTCAAATGCAAAAGTTTAAACAATTTAACTCAAAACTTTTCTCTTGGAGAAAATATTTCCTCATCATTAGGTCTAATACCATCATTAAGTGCTATTTTTCTCATGTGTTTCATTTTATTCACATATTTGTCATCTGCATCAAGCAGGTTTTGTTTTGCTTTGCTTTGAATTCAATTTCATCAGAATCTTCTTGGGTTCCTTTCAAACAGTGGAAGATTTGTGAGTAGAGTTTTGTACAAGTGATAAGGATGCATCCTGTGGGGCCTTGCTGGATTTGTGCAAATGGTCTAACAAAAAAATTTCAAAGATCTAAAATGATCACAGAATCAATAACCTCCATTTCCTCCTGCAGAATCCAAGCTGTTTTCCTTCTAATACTTTTTTTTTACCAGTATGAAGATAAACAACAGCATTATTTATTGAACTATTTGCTGATCTATGGCTGGAGTAGTTTCTGCATGTGTCTCCCTACCAAGTGAAGTCAAAATGACAAAAAGCTGCTTTGGTGCCATTCCACATAGTTAAGAGAAGGGGTTGAGTAACCAGTTTAAGAAATATGAGCTGAGTTTGTGCTTTCTTTAAGAGTGAAATGAAGAGATATTAGCTAAAGAAGATTACATCAGAAATTTGCAAAAACACAAACCAATTATGCCAGTTGAAGAAGGAGCTTTAGCATCGAAACGGGGATTTTCTAAAAATGCTGAACCCCTCTTCCTTTTATTTGTAATAAGATAATTTCAAACAGTTCTTGCATACTGTGATATAGATTGTGGCTTTTTTTGGTGTCATAAATGTTAATGTTCTTTGCAAAAACTATATCAATAATGTCTTGTTGCTATGTCCTGTGACTGACCTCAATGATAAATTAAAACAAAATAAAACTTATGGTCTATCAAGACAGGTTCACTATATGATTTGACTGGTCTATCCTGTCATCAGATGTTGTCATGACATTGTTCTCTTCTCTTACTGAAGGTAACTTTGTTTTCATTGCTGAAGTCAGCCAGCCCCCAGGTGGCTGTACATTGGCAAGTATGCTTTTCTAATTCAGGGAATTTGGAAAGAAATCAATGGACAAGCCATCATCGGCTGACACCGATCTTGCAGGAACAATTTGTTTATCAATCTGGTGTAAAGTGATCAATCTGCAACATCCTGCGAGTATGAAGGCTTCCCACATTTGCTGCTTCCAGATTATTTTATAGAAACGGATCAACGTAGTAATAAGCTATTTGAAGCCAAGGACATTCCCGTGATGTGGCAAGACAAACTTTACATGCTTCACCTGAAAGTTAGTCCATATTCTGCTAATGTGCTCCAACTACAGTAAGACATTCAAGTATGTGCCTCCAGTACTCTGCACATTTCTCATCTGATCCTCCAGATCTTAATCTCATGTTAGCTCACTAAGTTTCATCTAATATGTCAGCAAAGCTGTTCCGTGATCCTCAGAGTTCTGATGATTTTGGATTCTAACAAAACCTTTGTTCATCATTAACCCCATCATAGTTGATGCTGCTGATGATGTTGCTGACTGTAGGAGAGGACACAAGGCATTCTTGATAGTATTTTTCACTATTAACTTTTGGAAATGAACTCTTTGCACAAAATCAATTTTGGTTTTTGAACGACTACTTCAATTTCTGAAATGGACCAGAAAACAGTCAACAATGTTGACACTCTGAGTAACCTTTCTGAATCCAGAATGAACGTCATCCTGTGCCAAGTTTACCCAGAGACCATGATCATGGTCTTTGTGCACCTGTTGTCTTCACCTAGAATGATAGACTCTGGATCGTCCATCAGTTAGTCACATTCACATCATTGATAGTCAAAGAGGTAGATGCTTGTGGGTTGTTGTGGGTTTGGCTAGTTCTCTTCAATATGAGATCCCTCCTTTATTACAGTGAAGTAGCTGTCAAAGTTCAGTAATTGTTTGTGCTGCCCTTCAGGCTGCTACTTAGCTTTTCACTTCTGACATTCACTGTCAAAAGATCTGTTCATTTCAACAGTTTCTCTGTAATAATGGGAGAAATAAACTCCAGAGAAATCCTTTGAACTCAGTCCTTTATGTTTATACATAAAGTAGAAATAAAAGAACACAGTATGACAAACTTATAATTAAACATCACATGTGGAGCCAGGAGTGTGCCTGTTGATCAAATATTCTGGAAAATCAAGAGGCCATATTAATTAATGTAAAGGGGCACACTATTGAGATGCAGGAGGTATATGCATCATACACTGTTATACTATATGTACAGCATAAATGGCTTAAATAATGATGCAACTTTGCCTTAAACAAAACGTCTGAGCAGCGAGCCTTCTGAATCACACCCTCACCTGCTCAGACATCGAGATAGATCGTGGTATTTGTGGAGGAATTGCTTCGAAATTTAATCAACTCTTGATATTTCATGTAGCCATTTGGTTGAACAAGTATACTTGCATTGAAATAGATAAGTTTTAAAAGCAATTAATAATAGGACAGAATAACACAGTAAACTTTGCCGGATTTGAGGTATGTAATTTTTGCTGGTTTATCGAGAATGACAGTTCGTAGGGTGCTAGTTAAAACAAAGTTTGCTGTACTTGCATTTCGATAAATATATATAGTTCATGGGTTTTGAGGTAAGAAGGGGGTGCTTTTCACAATTTATATGCTTTTAGAAAACAAATTTATTATTTGAAAATAAAGAGTTAAACTTCAAAACTACTTTAATATTTATAATTATCTCAATAAAACAATGCAAGCGACTTGTATGAGAGAGGGAAATATATAAATGGATTATGTGACTGTCAAAGGTCAGAGAAAGGGTGGCTCTGGATTGTTTCTGACTCACATTGTGATCCACTTCATCAGTGTGAGACAAAGGTGTCTAGGAGTGCAAATACTGCATTTCAAAGAGGGCTTTTTATTAGTATTTAACATTGGTGGCTGTGTGGAATGCTCTGCCCCAGAGGGCAGTGGAGGCCCAGTCTCTGGTTTCAGTTAAGAAAGAGTTGGATAGAGCTGTCAAGGATAGTGGAATCAAGGGTTATGGAGATAAGGCAGGAACAGGATACTGATTAAGGATGATCAGCCATGATCATATTGAATGGTGGTGCAGGCTCGAAGGGCAGAATGGCCTACTCCTGCACCTCTTGTCTATTGTTTAAGAATGACTATACAATACAGTACTTGCATTACTATATAAATATATATTTATAATATCAGAATGCAAGCGTGTATGAATGTAGTTTTGGTTGCCAACAGGTAGCTGTTTGGTACTAGTTGAATTTAGACCAATTATTGATGGCACAGGCCTTCTGCCTACCAACAGTTCTGTGATTGTCTATCAGGTAGCTGAACAGCTTGGAAATGTGAATGTTTGGGAGAAGTCATTCAATCTCCACAAGGACAGGAATTGTTTCTTTTCTTTGCAGTAAAACCTGCTCAAGCCTGAAGACAGTAATTTTACCTTTCCACAGCAGTTGCTTTAAGCTATGGCTCAGAACCTTTAAGCCAGAGACTTTCTAAAAGATGAAACAACCATTCTGTAGCTTCTGCAAGCAAATAGAGTTATAGAGATGTACATATAGCATGGAAACAGACTCTTCGATCCTACTCGCCCAGACCGACCAGATACCCCAACCCAATCTAGTCCCGCCTGCCAGCACCCAGCCATATCCCTCCAAAACCTTCCTATTCATATACCCATCCAAATGCCTCATAAATGTTGCAATTGTACCAGCCTCCACCACTTCCTCTGGCAGCTCATTCCATATACATACCACTCTCTGTGTGAAGAAGTTGCCCCTTAGGTCTCTTTTATATCTTTCTCCTTTCACCCTAAACCTATGCCCTCTAGTTCTGGACTCCCTGACCCCAGGGAAAAGACTTTGCCTATTTACCCTATTCATGCCCCTCATAATTTTGGAAACCTCCATAAGGTCACCCCTCAGCCTCTGACGCTCCAGGGAAAACAGCCCCAGCCTGTTCAGCCTCTCCCTGTTGCTCAAATCTTCCAACCCTGGCAACATTCTTGTAAGTCCTTTCTGAACCCTTTCAAGTTTCACAACATCTTTCCCATTGGAAGGAGACCAGAATTGCACGCAATATTCCAACAGTGGTCTAACCAATGTCCTGTGGAGAAGCAGAACCTAGGACCATCACATCCTGACCATGCCAGTGAACCCAGTGAACAGGTTCCATGGAACTGTCTTCCCTGTCTTACCATCACCCCTTTCTTTTTTTTTCCTGTCTACATCTGCCTGTATGTTTGTAATGAGAGAGAAGTCCCATGAGCTGGCAAGACTATGGCGACTTTGCCTTTGTGGGGGATTTTATGGCAGGATTAGAGTTTTAACTCTTGGAATTATATGTCAGTGGTTCATAATTGTTTATCTGTGGTACTTTGCAATCTCGGTGGGCCAAAGGGCCTCTTCTAGCGCTGTGCTGCTTTCTGTTGTTTGTTTATGTTCTATTTATTTGTTATAAATCATGATTGTTGTTAATGCAGAAACCTGGTACAGAATTTCTGTCAACAGAAAAACATACGAAAAAGGAAAGGACAGTAGGCCACTCAGCACTTTGAGTCTGGTCCACTATTCAATAAGATCATGGCTGATGATATTAACCTCAACTCTACATTCCTGTATATCCTTGATAATCATTCATCCTCTTGATGATCATGAATCTATCAACCTCTGACTTAAAAGGTATTTAAAGGTTCTGGTTTGACTGCCTTTTGACGAAGGGAAATCTGAATCGCAAACCTCCGAGAGAAAAGAGAAAGTCTCCTCATTACTGTCTTAAGGGTGACCCCCGAACTTTTAAACTGTGCCCTTCTAGTTCTGTCACCCTGGGCCTGTAAGACAGATATTTTAAGGAATTTTGCATGCTTTTAGAAAATCTTTACTATTTGTGATGAATCCAGGAATAGTGGATCTTGATTTCCAAAGCATGACCTGAGTGTAGTATAGGAGAAAGTGAGGACTGCAGATGCTGGAGATCAGAGCTGAAAATGTGTTGCTGGAAAAGCGCAGCAGGTCAGGCAGCATCCGAGGAACAGGAGAATCGACGTTTCGGGCATAAGCCCTTCTTCAGGAAGGGCTTCCTGAAGAAGGGCTTATGTCCGAAATGTTGATTCTCTTGTTCCTTGGATGCTGCCTGACCTGCTGCACTTTTCCAGCAACACATTTTCAGCTCTTTGTGTAGTATAGCAACATGTTCATGCTGAAAATCATGAGGGGACTGAAAAGTAAACAAATAGGACAAGCATAAGATGCCTCACCTCTGTCAGATCTCAACCAAAGTTTAAATTATAATCAAATGCCTCAAGGTGTGGTCAACAATTTGCTTGGCTTTTTCATGGCTGATTGGAAGTGCCCAGTGTGCATTCAAGAGTTCAAACCTTCTCATTTTTCCACAACAAAAACAAGTTCCTGGTGAAACTAAGCAGGTCTGGCAGCCAACATGGGGAGAAAGCAAAGTTAATGTTTCCAGTCCGGTGACCTTTCATCAGAACCGATAATAACTCTGAATGAGTGGTATTTAGGCTGAAGACGAGGTTGGGGTGGATGGAGGGTGGAGATGAATGAATAGGTAGAGACGAAGCCCAGAGAGAGAGGGAGAAAGAGAGAGAGAGAGAGAGAGAGATGAAAGGAGTAGGTAAATGAGGGGATTAGTGATAGTAAGTGAGAATGGGCAGGCTTTCTGTCATTTGGCACATGACTGTGTTCCATAACTAACACTTCTGTCTCAGGCCTGCTGCAGCATTCTCGCCAGCCTCAGCCTAAGCTCAAAGAGCAACCTCTGATTTTCTGCTTGTGATCCCTGCAGCCTCTAGCACTTAACATCCAGTTCAGTAACTTCAAAGCCTGATTCTGTCATTCCAACTTTATTATCCACCCCCACACCCAGCTCCTGTCATAACATGGGCTGCTTTCAGCACAGCCTGTCCATTCTCTCCTACTCTCAGCTCTCATTATCACTTATTCAGCTACTCTTCTGCACTGGCTTACTATTAATCATCTCATCGTTTACCCAACCATTTCATACCTCTCTCACTCTCTTTGCCCTGTCTCAATGTATCCACTCACTTCCACCCCTATACATCACTCCTCAACCTCATCTTCAACACACACACACATATATATATATAATCACCTTTCTCTAGCTGCTATTAGTTCAGTTCTGTGACACCAGACTCGAAACATTAACTCTGCCTTCTCCCCACAGATGCTACCAGACCTGCAGAGTTTTGCCAATAATTTTTGTTTTAGTTTCAGATTTCAACCATCTGCAGTTCTTTGTTTGATTTTACTTTTTCACTTTTGCTGAAGGGCATTTGGACCCATTTGATATTTCCTGTTCTAATCGGCATCCATCTGCCATCGCTTAGCTCAACCATTTAATTGGTGCTTTGAATGCTATCTGTCTTTTTATGTTTATCATCTGGCCACATGGCTTCTAGTGATTAGGAAATCCTATCATGTTAAGACAATCAGCCTTTTCCATTTTCCATACAAATCATGTGAACAGTAGAGGTGCAATGATGTGTGTTATGAGTCCCACAGGAATTCCTGCTTTTACTTCATCTAGCTGCAAGGACAACGTTCTGGTTATACAAAATATCACTTAGTTATTGGTGCTAACCCGACACAATTACACTGCAGGTTTAAATTAATAGCAGGCAGGTCATCAACAAGAGAAATGAATAGCAGACAGCAAATTGATTAGCTGAAATGATACAAAATTGTGCGCCCACTGCCAAACCAAGAGATATCGATGTCGGCATTTTGTCTCAAAACTGTCAGTTAGTTACTCTAAAAGGCTTCACAATTGTCTATATGTGCCTGTTTAAAGAGTATAAAGTAATACAAAAGTGTGGAATGCAAAAAGCTAATTGTCCCAATCAGCCTATTTCCTGCTTTGTGTCATGTGTAATCTGCACTTTTATGTCTTCTTTTTAACTTGTCTAAATCTCTAGAGACAGGCAATTAATCAGGTGAAATGTTAACACTGTCCAATTTCAACGGATGATATTGCCACATTCCGAATAATGTGCCTCAAACAATTGAACCATCTATAGATAACTTTAACATCCGAAATATCAACCCCATTTCTAGCTAGATAATTACTAACACTTTCTAAACTGGTAATTAATGTAGCACAGAGGTCTAGTCTGTCTCTCAGTGTGCAACTTCAATCTATGCCATTGTTGATATTAAGGTGATTTTGGGACGTTGGAAACAGCTAAATCAATTTTGTTTTTGGAATGAACTTTTTGAAGAGCTATAGTGCAGTTACATGGTTCTGGAGGTATAGCTCTCAAGATTAAAGGTGTGTTACAAGCATATCTGCAACACAAGATGTCAAATATAGTAAAGAACACATATATACTTCACAATCAAGAATTCTCACTTTTGAGTCTTAACTTCAATCTTCTCCAAATAATAGAAGGTGTTGAACTACTTATGCTGAGAAATAACTGATTGAGCAATAGTCTGTCATGCCACAGTGATTCAAAAAATGGCTAGTCACTGAACCACAGATCAAGAAAATGCTAACCAGTGAAAAAATAGTGAAGGACCAGTTGACATAAGATTTCTGAGACTCATTGTGGAACCCAAGAACAAGACAGAATCCACTAATTATGTTTCCATTTTGGATACTGCTTAACGCGATCGGTCTTTGGAGGATTTTAGTGGGAGGCAAGCTTGTGGCAATGTAAGTGGGGGGTGGTGAAGAATATAAGAAGGGTAAGCAATTCAATAGGGGAATGAAAAGCCATTTGTGTAGCTGTAAACATGACTCCAGGACGATATATTGTCTCCCCGGTGCCAGGGTCAAGGATGTCACAGATCAGCTGCAGCACATTCTTTTGAGGGAAGGTGAAGAGTCAGGTGCCGCGATCCACATTGGCACCAGTGACATGGGTACAAAGTGGGATGGGTCCTGAAAGTAGAACTTAGGGAGCTGGATAACAGACTGAAAAGCGGGAATTCCAAAGCAGTAACATCAGGAGAGCTCCCAGTACCAAGTGCAGCATGAAAATAGGACGATTGAGTGAATGATCACATGATTCAGGGCTTTATATTTCTAGGGCATTTGGACTGGATCTAGGGCTTGCACAAGGAGGATTAGATTAGATTAGATTCCCTACAGAGTGGAAACAGGCCGTTCGGCCCAACAAGTCCACATTGACCCTCCAGATAGCAACCCATCTCCCTCTGATTAATGCACCTAACACTATGGGCAATTTAACATGGCCAATTCACCTGACCTGCTCATCTTTGGACTGTGCGAGGAAACCGGAGCACCCAGAGGAAACCCACGCAGACACAGGGAGAATGTGCAAACTCCACACAGACAGTCACCTGAGGCTGTGATTGAACCTGGGATCCTGGTGCTGTGAGGCAGCAGTGCTAACCACTGAGCCACCGGGGATGGACTATATCTTGTCAGGAATGGGGCAAATATCATTGTGGGAGATTAGTGCCATTGAGGAGGATTTAAATTAACATTTCTGGGGATGGGCTTCTAAGAGGCAAATCAGATAAAACAAAATTAAAGTACTCATGAAAAGTATAAAAGCTGTAAGTGTCAGTGGAAAGCAGTAGAAACAAATCCTAGAATAAATAATAGTGTTAAAAAGGCAGAATTAAAATAGCTTTATCTGAATCTAGGTAGCATTCACAATGAGACAGGTGAATTGATGACTTTGGTAGAACTTAAAATATCTGGTTTAATTCCCATCATGGAGATGTGACAGAATGGTGACCAAGACTGGGAACTGCTTTTGAAAGGATATTTGTGATTGTGGACGGATGGACAGAAAGGAAAAATGAGTGGGGCAGTTATAAATGAACAGGATCATTGTATTAATGAGAGAGGACCTCTGGGGATAAACAAAATGTAGAATCTGCTTTAGTGGAGCTGAGAAACAGCAAGAGACAGGAGAGATTGCTATGAGTGACCTAAAGGCCAACACACTGCAACAATAATGTGGGGTTATCATATAAATCAGGAAATTAGAGATGCATGTAATCAAGGGGAATACAATAAAAGGTGACTTCAATTTACATAGAGACCGGGTAAATCTAATGAGTACCAATGTTGTGGAAGAAGAATTCCAGGAATGTGTTCAGGATATTTTCCTGGAACAATTTGTTGGGGAACTAACTGGAACAAAGGTTATTTTAGATCTGGTATTATTCACAACAAAAGAGCTAATCAATAATATTGTTGTAAAATAGCGTTCAGGGAATAGTTATTATAGTATGACAGAATTTGCCATTAAGTCAAAAAATTGTGGTTCAGTCTGAAACTAGGACCTTTAATCCAAACAAAGGCAATGATGGAGGTATGAGGAGTAAGTTGGATATGATAGGTTGAAATAATAATGTAGCCTGTGATTACTTCTGTTTCACAGAGTTGTCTATCGTCAATCGTCAAAGGCTGAAGACATGGTCAAGTCTGTTTGTGACTAGTATTTGCACCCCACACAGTTGGAAACTCCATGCTTTTCCCATGCACTGTGACACAATTACAAATGACTTCAACCTGGACTCAGCAAGTTTGAATTTGCCCCTTGATGGTCCTCCTCTTCATCAGGTGTCAAACCCACCCATTGGGATGGTAAACAAATAATGGTTCTACACACTCTGATTGTGGTTGCAGTCATTTTCCATTCCTAGTTCATATTTAGGAGATTTGAGAATATGAAAGGTAACACCACTGCAGCTCAGCCTGGCCTAACCACCTCAAGCGGATGACCTACCAGGCCGGACAGCACCCAGACTGATCACAGATAATGCCCTTGACCACCTGTACCAGGACCCTGTCACAGATGCCAATGTCCCTTCGGCATTCAAGACATGGCATTTGGTTGAAGCACATGCACTTGCTGCCATGTACACTGTTAGCACATGCTGCAGGTGTGACATTGAGATAGCATAATGTTGTTCAGCCAGTTCTGCTCTAACATGTGTTTCTTCAACCCAAATTGGCTTTAATGCAAATGAAGAAATTAGACCCTTATTTGCTACAACTCAGTTCCGGTCCTATTTGTTAAAATGGCACAGCTATTGCGCGATTTTCTTATAAATGCTGGATTGCACGAGAATGGAACTAAAGTGTTATATCAGAACCAACTGTACAGCAACATATCCATCTCCTTGACTGATGACTGCTAGCAAACATGACAAGGCATCTGGCCTTGTGTCAGATTTAAACAGCAAGGGAAGACATCAGCACCGTGAGCTTTAAAGACATGGATAGGGCACAGAACAATCAAAGACAAGGCAGAATTGCTGTGAGAGTTGAAGTAGGCACAAGTAAATGAGCACTAAGAGACCAAGTGAGCAAGTCTGAGATAGCAGGAGACAGTGAGGTCTGCAGATGCTGGAGATCAAAGTTGAGAGTGTGTTGCTGGAAAAGCACAGCAGGTCAGGTAGCATCTGATTAGATTAGTTTAGATTACTTACAGTGTGGAAACAGGCCCTTCGGCCCAACAAGTCCACACCGCCCCGCCGAAGCGCAACCCACCCATACCCCTACATTTACCCTTTACCTAACACTACGGGCAATTTAGCATGGCCAATTCACCTGACCTGCACATCTTTGGACTGTGGGAGGAAACCGGAGCACCCGGAGGAAACCCACGCAGACACGGGGAGAACGTGCAAACTCCACACAGTCAGTCGCCTGAGGCGGGAATTGAACCCGGGTCTCTGGCACTGTGCTAACCACTGTGCCACCGTGCCACCCCCTGAGGATCTGAGGATCAGGAAAATCATTTCCTGATGAAGGGCTCCAGCCCGAAACATTAGGTTTCCTGTTCCTTGGATGTTGCCTGACCTGCTGTGCTTTTCCAGCAACAAACACTCAATCTGAGGTAGTCTCTAGCCTGAATCATGAACTAGTTGCCAGTCTCTATGCAGAAAGCATCCTGCAGCAGCAGTTTCAGTTTCCCACCATCCCAAAATCCTGGAACAAACCCTTCCCAACAGCAATGTAAGAATACCTTCACTGCATAGACTGTAGTGGTTCACCACCACCTTATCAAAGGAAATTGGAGATGGGCAATAAATACTGGCCGCACCAGCAATGCTCATGTCCTATGAGTGAACTAAATGTAAATTATCAAAAATGCTTTTGGTAATCAAGCTGGTGTTTGAACAGTTCAATTATTGATGTACAGTGAATTGAGACATTGAAGCATTTAGCTGATCCGTGAACACAGCAGTTGATACTTTGTTCTGATTTCTCCCGCACTGACTCGGAATAACGCTTTTAACTTGTAGTAACCCTGTGCTGTGCATTGCTAATGTATCCCATATCTGGTCTTGTCTTTCATTGGAATTGAAGTATTAATATAGCAGCGAAACTTCATCGCAGCACCCTTCACAATCAATGATCACATGCTGTTATCTACTCGGCTAAAACAAAAAAGATCAAATATTTCTTCTCCAACTCACTCCATCAGCCACGTGTATATTGTATTGGAATCTTTCATACACCTCTGAAACCAGTCTCTGTCTCAAATTGTAACAAATAGATTGCAAAGTTATCCAGAATCCTGTTGAAACTCCATAGCATATGAGTCCACATGGCACATATTTAATTCTGCTTTCAAAAACCTGTATCCAACACCCACTATTAGTTAGGCATGATTTAAAGGCCACAAAATCCATTTATTTGTGCTGTGTGTGCTGTTTCAAATTGCCTGCATGCATAAGTTTGGTTCATGCTGCACCAAATGACATTCGTACATGTCATTTCTGCAGACACTTGTACCAGCAATGTGCAGAGTAATCACATTGTGATGTCAGTCAGCTTGTTACACTAATTTGATTATAGCAATGTAATTTTCAATGCTTCAGCTATTGCCCTCTCTTAACCTCACATACCTGAATTTGTCTTAAGCAGCAAGGATGATTCTCCCACCAAACCTATTTAAAATGATCATTAAACACCTTCAGGCTAGTTGCTGGTTTGTTCCTATGAGAATAGAATTATTTGGAGGCTTCTATTTACTATTAAATTTGGTAAAGGGCTGTGGTGATGGATTTGTTTTGCAGTTAAGAGTTTTACTCAGATATTTGCACTCTATGATAGGTATATTATTCCCCTTGGCCTGCAATGTGATAGAGAGAATGAGCACTGATATCATAGAGGAGAGAGCAGGAATAAGGGGTGAATGCACCTAGCAGGAAGTTATTCTATTTAGGATCTTCTATGATTTTCCAATCTCGACCCCAATGTGGAAAAACGTATGCAATGACATTGTTCTACTGATGATCCTGTACATTTGCCACCTTTTGCAGAGTGTTCTGCAGCTTCAGAGTTGTGGGAGCAGTGGTTGTAAAGCGAGACTGTGCTGATGAATCTCTCATGTTGTACTCCCATGTTTTCAGGCTGGAGCTGGTGACGTCTCCACATCTTGCTATTCTCCGTCCACTATTGTTTACGTGAGATGACTGATGAACTATGCGAAGAGAAGAGAATATATTGCAGTTTCTAATGTATTCTTCCTTTCCAGAGAGAAGCAGGGAAAGCGAGTATCTTGAATTTTCCAAGATATTGACTTTCCAATGGTGCAGGGACAGACCCCACATGCAACTTGAGAGATGGAGCACAATTGCAAGGGTTTCGGCGTCCTCACTGTGGCGAAGGTGTGCAATAACGACCCAGAGAACCCCGTTCTAATCTGATTGACTGTACCTGAGGTGGGTGTACCTGTGCTGGTGCTGACTATTGATGCAGTGAATGACAATGAATGTTCAGCAGAGTAACTAAAAGAACAAACCTCTTTTGCACATTTAAAAAACATAATAAGCTCAAACATACATTAGAATCTTTATTGAATAACACTCCCTAAATAGCCTCTCTCAGATTAAAATGTGCTGTAATGCTTTGCTATAAAGTATAGAATGGAGTACATGTGGAAGGAGGAAGAATAATGAGAAAAAAGATGTCCTGATATTCAACTTTGATGGAGCCTCAGCTTTATTGTGGGTAACCCGATGCTCTTGAACTCCATCACATTCAGGAGTGGCATGAGCAGAATACCTAAAGGAGGGAGAGGCTCTGGTCTAACCCCTCCACTCAATTCTGCAAACAGAGAAATAGAACTGATATATTGAAGGTTTGCACAACATATAGATGAATTATGAAGCAATGACTATTTTGCAGCCAGCTTGGCAGTTTATGCAGGTTAGTTTGTAATAAGTTTGCGTTATGCAGTTTGTTATTCATTGTGACTGTATTACCATTTTCTCAGCACAGTTAGGTGAGGACATTAGGTGCCAGCCTTGCAAACAGCACATGCATACCTAGAATGAGTAGAGATATTACGGACTTGTGACAGTAACACAATGTGGATGTGATAATCCCTGCCCAGCTTCAGTACATTATGCATGGTAAAATTGAAAAGAGCTGTTTTGTCAGCATGGACCAGGATGAGAAAAGAATGTTGAAAGCCTGTATTTTTTGGCAAGCCATTGCTATAAGGCAATATTTTCTTACCTTTCTCTTATTGATGTACTCAGATTTTGAAAAATCCCCATTTTAGAGTCATAGAGATGTACAGCATGGAAACAAGCCCTTCGGTCCAACTCGTCCATGCCAACCAGATATCCCAACCCAATCTAGTGCCCCTTACCAGCACCCAGCCCATATCCCTCCAAACCCTTCCTATTCATAGACCCATCCAAATGTCTCTTAAATGTTGCAATTGTACCAGCCTCTACCACTTCCTCTGGCAGCTCATGCCATACACGTACAATCCTCTGCGTGAAAAAGTTGCCCCGTGGGTCTCTTTTATATCTTTCCCCTCTCACCCTAAACCTATGCTGTCACGTTCTGGACTCCCCCACCCCAGGGAAAAGACTTTGTCTATTTACCCTATCCATGCCCTCATAATTTTGTAAACCTCTATAAGGTCACCCCTCAGCCTCCGATGCTCCACATGATCTCCCAACTCCTGTACTCAATACTCTGACCAATAAAGGAAAGCATACCACACGCCTTCTTCACTATCCTAGGACCTTACCATGAAGTGTATAAGTCCTGCTAAGATTTGCTCTCCCAAAATGTAGCACCTTGCATTTATCTGAATTAAACTCCATCTGCCACATCTCAGCCCATTGGCCCATCTGGTCAAGATCCTGTTGTAATCATGACTTCTGTAGTTTTGAACTGCTATCCATTCTGATATTCACTTTTTGCTAAATGCCCTGCATAATCTTTTCACAAGGAAGTTGCCTGGGGCTGCCAGAGAGGATGAATCTCTTTTGCAATATCTCTGCCCCAAATATCTCCTCTTATATTCCAATATTGAAGTTTTCACCTTTTCAAACCCAGAAAAATACCTTTACTTTTAAAACCTGTTTTTCTAATTGACCTGTTCAGCAATGTTAAGATACATTCCTGGAGTAGGTGAGTCTTGAACCCAGGTCTCTCAGACCAAGGGGGAGGGACACATTTAAATGCATGTTCAATGAATGCAGCTGTGTGTTATTTTTCAATACCCTTCTGACATTCAACTCCCACAGGTAAAGACATTCTGGACGAATGAATTAATCTTGGGAAGTTCTGCAAAATCAATTTGATGCATTTTCAGCAGGTGTTAAGCTCTCCAATCCAGTGTCACTGCAGTTCAGTTCTTTAGTATAATCCAATTATGTGTTTTGTCACAGAAACCTTCAACAACATGGCCACAAACTCAGATTCGGTTCATGCAGACATTTTAAAAAAAAATGTTTTTCTTAAACTCAGAGAGGGTAGATTTTCATTACCTTTTCATCATAGAATCCCTACAATGTGGAAACAGGTCATTTTGGTCCAACAAGTCCACGTCAACCCTCTGAAGAGTAACCCACCCAGACCCATTTCCCTAACCTACACATCCTTGGACACTAAGGGCAATTTAGCATGGCCAATTCACTTAACCTGCACATCTTTGGATTGTGTGAGGAAACCCACACAAATAAGGAGGCAATGTGCAAACTCCACAGATAGTCAGCCGAGGCTGGGATTGAACCTGGCTCCTGGTGTTGTGAGGCAACAGTGCTAACCACTGAGCCACCGTGCCGCACAGTCCAAGATACTGTAGACATTACTATTGACCAGAAACTAACCTGAAATAATCATATAAATATTGTGGCTGAAAGAGAAGTCAAAAGCTAGGAATCCTGCAGTGAGTAACTTCTTGTCTCCCCCAAAGCCTGTCCACCTTTTTAAAGGCACAATTCAGGAGTGTAATGGAAAACTGTGCACTTGTCTGGATGAGTAAAACTTCAACAACACACAAGAAGTTGGACATTGTTGAACCATAGGCAAGTCGTAACACAGTAAGAAGCCATTCAGTACATCATGTCCGCACCAGCTGAATAAACTAGCCCCCATTCTAATCCTACGTTGCAGCATCTGCTCCATGGCCTTACAGGGGACAGCTTTAGGCACAAATCCAGGTCCTTTTAATTGAAAACCACCAATAGGGCAAAAGTTTCTCAGGCCCACTGCCCTCATGTCCCCTTTAATCTTTATACAGGTCACTTTAGATCTGTGCCTCCGGTAATTGATCTCTCCACCAGGACAGGCATGTCTAACCAGTCTATTCTATCCAAACCCTCCTTACTATTGAACATTTTAATTAAACCACCCCTTAACCTTCTCTGATCTAAGGGAAAATAGCCATAGTCAATCAATCTTTCCTCAGAGCTACAATTTTCAATTCCTGTCAACATTCCTGTAAATCTCCCCTGTAGACTCTCTAGAATAATTATGTTCTTCCTCCTGTAATGTGGCAATCAGAACTGTACACAATACTGAAGCAATGTCTTAACCAGTGTCTTATATGTTTTGAGAATTATCTCCCAATTGTCATATTCCCAACCTTGTATAGTGAATGAAAGCTTCCTAGATGCCTTCCTTGCCACATTATCTACCAGTCTTGCCACCTTTAAGGACCTTGGACATAGACTCCAAGGCCTTTCACTCTCTCTATCCCTCTTAATAGCCTCCTGTTAATTGTGTATTCCTATGCTTCATTTGTTCTCCTCAAATGTATAACCTCACACTGTTCTGGATTGAATTCCATTTGCTACCTTTCCACTCACTCGACCAAATCATTGATATTACCCTGTCTTTGACAGCTATCCTCTTCACCATCAATGTTCGTGTGTTGTCAATTTTCTGTGTCTTTTCTAAATCTTTCTCAATTGCGCCACCTAATTATGCAAGTCAAATTAGCCTGCTTCACTCATACCTCAATCATCATATTAGAGATTTAGCTTGTCCACCTCGACCACAGAGTTGCAACAGTATATACCAGCTACACAAAGCACTGCAGTGATTTATCATTACTTCTTCAGCAGCACCTTTCAAACCCCTACCACCTAGAAAAATAAGCACAATAGGAAAGGAGCACCAAGGAAAAACTAAAGTTCCCCTCCAAGTTACTCACCATCCTGACTTGGAAATATATTACTATTCCTTCAGTGTTACTGGGCTACAATTCTGGAGCTCCCTCCCTAACAGCACTGTGCTGTACCACATGGACTTCAGCAATTCTTGAAAGTGGCTCACATCACTTTCTCAAGGTGGATGGGAATGGATATCAATGGCAATCGTATTCAGTGAACATACTTTTTTAGACATTGATCATCTAAAAATGGAACACAGCTGAAATTAAAATCTGAGCCTGTGAATTCATCTGGGACTACTGCAACTTCCTTGTGGCAAGTGGCAAAGATCAAATTCCAGTCAAAAGGGATATCCAATGCAAGGCCATTGGATGGAGCTGTCCAAAGTGCTGATTACAAATCAGTACACAGCGGCGCTGTTCACTGTGATGATGCTGTATCTTTAGAAGGTTGTTTTCTCCTGTTTCTTTTGAAAGACCGATTGAATGAGAGGTGGACAGATGTCTGTGGGAAAGTAAAAAGCTTGTGTGGCCTTGCAGTACTTTTTTGGAGTTGGAACAATGGATACGCCTGGGCTGGGCGTGGCCAGCTGGCACAGACCAGGATTTCTAGTTTTCTTTCTCATTTTTAGCTTTAAGCAGTTGCTGTTGTGGGCTTGAAGAGGTAGAAGCTATCTTCTCCCTTTCTAAGCTGCAACCGAAAGCTGGGATGTGGGATACCTGTGAAATAAATATTTTTTTCTGGTTCATTACATCACTGTGTCATATTGTTAGGATACAGTATACCAGCAGTATGTCATTGCTATTGTTGTGAATGGATTATATTAGTCAGGGTAGGTCACCAGTAATTTTCACAGTAAGGGTAGGTACAGCATTAAGGATGAAGTTAAATGCAGCTCTTATATTTGCACAAGCATTTTGGTTTACATTACTGTTGTATAGAGCTAACAGCGTAGAATTTCCCACAGTAAGGGAGATGGAGTCTGACTTACCTGTTGCTAAAATGGCTTGTTACCCTGTCCAAAACTAATAATCTTTTTTAAATACACAAAGGAGCCAATTTTGACTTCACCTGCCATCAGAAAACTCATGATATCAGGGACAATGTAGGTTTTACAACCCTCAAGTGCTACTTTGTCCCGAGACGTTATATAGGTATAAACGAAGATGTGAAAAGGAGAAAGTGTGTCTGCAGTGCTTAGAGCAGGGTCAACAATACACAAGCAGAATATGGATGGCCTTGGTAGGGGTATTAAGAGAAATAGAAGTCAGAGGTCATGCTTTGAATTTGTGGAACTCAATATTGAGTCCTGGATGCTGTAAAATGCGAAGTAGAAAATGAGGGTCTGTTTTTCCAACTTGCAAAGAGCTTCATTGGAACACTGTAGCAGGCCCAGGATACAAGTGTTAGCAAGGGAGCAAGGTTGTTTATAGAAATGGCTAGCAACTAGAAGGTTGGGGTCATTCCCATGGACAGAGTGAAGGTGTTCCGCAAAGTGGTCAAGCAAGACTTTTAGTCTTGCCAATGTGAAGGAGATGGTATTGTGAGCAGCAACTACCGTAGACGATATTGCAAGAAGTACAAGCACAATGCAGTTTCACCCTGGATAGTGTTTTTGAAATAAGCCCAGGCACAGGCTGAAACAATAGGCCTGCTGGGGCACTCCTGTTTGTGGTTTGAAAACTTGAGTTCTTTTCTTGTTTTGATTCTATGTTATCCCCTATTGTTCAGTCTCTTCCCACTTACGTTTATGATTTTCCTGCTGCTTTACAATAGTTCCACAGTTTCCAGTTTTCTGGCCCTAGCTACCTGCTTGTCAGCATGGATGTGCAATCCCTCAGCCTGAGTCCTACATTAAAACAGCCCAAAAGCTGCCTGCTTCTTAGGACAGAGCCTGAACCATCCCCATCTACCTTCTTGATGCTATGAAGAGTTATCTGGAAATGGAAAAAGTAACAGTGGATTATTTGAAATCTCTGATGAAAGCTAAACTTTGAGAGTTAACAGATAAATTGAAGGTAGACATAAAAGCTGGATCTTGTAAGGATGAAACTTAGAATATTTCGAGCAAATACAGATTCAATGGGGCTAATTTTAACTCCAATAAGTTGATGGATTTGGTTAAGGTGAGCTGAAAATGTGTTGCTGGAAAAGCACAGCAGGTCAGGCAGCATCCAAGGAACAGGAGAATTGACGTTTCGGGCATGAGCCCTTCTTCAGGAAAGCTCATGAAGCTCATGTCCGAAATGTCGATTCTCCTGTTCCTTGGATGCTGCCTGACCTGCTGTGCTTTTCCAGCAACACATTTTCAGCTCTGATCTCCATCATCTGCAGTCCTCACTTTATCCTCGAGGATTTGGTTAAGGTAACTGGTATGAGCTTAAAAACTGCAAGCACCCACCTCATCCGTTTTAACAGAAGCAGGTTGGCCTAATTAACACTTTTTAAGGTGTTTACATGCTAATATTTTAACCAGCCAGTTATTTGCAGCTCATGTTAGCTGGGTTTTTCTTACCTTACAATATTTGACATATAGAAGCAAACAAGAAGGGCTGGATCGAACAGATGCCTTCATAACGCTACTTGTGGGTCCAGGACTGCTATCTCCAGGCTTAGAAAACTGATTGTAAGGCCACCCATTTGCTTCTTCCTTCTATATCCCCTTCCAGTCTATGTTCCACACCTCGAACGCCAGCTCAATGCCATCAAGACCTACTCCCAACACTAGCAAACTCGCTGACAGCAATCTCTACTTAACCTCTCCTGTTGCACATTTAGGTTGCAGGTCTTCTTCCCTGGGGGATGGCCAGCTGCAAATCAGGTTGCTTTGTTGAGGAAACGTCTTGGGAGAAAAAAAATGTATAAAAATTAATTCACTCCCCACTTCAAAATTTCAGTATATATTGTAGCTAATGTAGTTTGTTGATTTGCATGTACAATGGGAGGCTTATCTATTTATTCACGGCATGAGGGCATCATTGACTAGGCAACATATATTGCTCATCCCTAATTGCCCAGATAAGAGTCAACCACATGTGGGTCTGGAGTCACATGTAGGCCCAATCAGGTAATGCTGGCAGTTTTTTTCCCTGAAGGGCATTTGTGAACCAGATGGGTTTTTCCAACATTTCATCATTGCACTCTTAATTCCAGATATTTATTGAATTCAGTTTCAATTATCTGCTGTGGTAGGATTCAAACCCAGGTCCACAAATATTACCTGGGTTAAGAGTCCAGTGATAATACCACTGGGCCATCATCTCCCCATGCTAATAACCACTCCAGTTCTGTATGACTCTTGTGTTTCAACGGCAGAATTTCAACTTTCTAACATGAACAAGCAAAGCTATAGAGTATTTCTGGCATATTGTTAGTGTACATAAGGCATTGAAACAGAATGGACTCCTTAACCCAGCAAGCTCCCAACTAAACAGGTTCAGCACCTTGGGCTAACAACTTTGATACCTCGCTCCTCAAAGTCATTAATATGTACAGAGAAAACAAAGATGTGGAAGTACCTTTGTTTCTATCACTTCTGTCAATGTCCTCATGTCTGAGAAGCCATTTAGCAAAACTGATAATAACAGTGCTACATGATACTGGCTTCCATTCCAACTGTTTCTCAGCCATCAAGCAGAAAGCCCATGGTAAAATAATTAAAACCCGCACAGATTCTCCTGTGACAAACAGTAAATACTAACTTCAGCAATCTGAATATATATTTTTTAAGGTGTCACTATATTTTGGTTCTTTTGAAGAGGAAATGCACAGAGTATATAACGATTGTAAACAAGGGGAATGTATGAGACCATTTAGCCCTCAAATCTATTTTACCATTCATTAAGATTGTGGTGGAGCTGTGATTTAGAATCTTACCTTGTCTTTTCCCACGTCCCTTTCACTTGCATACCTTGTACCAGAATTCAAAAGGTAGGCACTGTCTAACTCTATCAAGCAAAACTGAAAATCTTTGACAATGAGAGGGTAACAGCATCTCATCCCCTCAATAGGACACTGACAGGATCAGGTCCAATATTTGTTTTACCTTGCCTAATATTACTGTGCAATAAAGTAATATTGAGTAGGATGTCAAACTATCCTTCTGTATTCAAATTCCAATCTCACCTCTTTCCACTTTATTATCACTATGTCCAAAATATTGAAGCCCCATGCCTCTTTCTCCCCTCTCCACCCCCTTGAGTTAATGAAAGTTGAGTGGGAAGCCTCCTCTGGCATATATGTAATGGCTTCATATTTGCAATGCCAATGCCTTCTTGTGATCAAATGCAACTGCTAAAATTAAAAAGAGCAGAGACAAAATCAACCCCATGCTCAGTCTTCTGACCATCTCGTGAGCTCATGAACATCCACTGAGCAAGTAGCTTGTATTAGGAATATACTTTGCATTCCTACATTAGAGAATTTATGGGAGACAGTGCAAACTTGGTCATATGCCAGCAATGCAGTGTTCCCTGGAAAAAAAAGATGTGTGCAAGGAAAATATGTGAAAAGTCAACAGAGTGCTGAGCATGTGTTCTCTTTAAAGCTATACTGAGTTTTCAATTATCATCTACAAAGTAAGACCAACTTGTCTTAACAACCTTTCAGAAATCAGCAGAGTTCTCCTTCATGTGTTCTCAGTGATGTTTTGCACACAATGCTACATTTAACCTTCCATTGGTCTTTATTATGACTGGCCAGTTTCTTCTTTTGGATACAAGGTGAGACTCAGAAATCAGTCAAATATTGTCACGTTCATTTTCATGATGTTCCTCTGTACCTCTGAAACTCACATGATTAAAAGCTCTGTACTTGGTAATGCCCCTAGACTGTGATAAATGCAAAAGGCTGATTTTAATTTATGAATTCGCCCCGAGCCATTATATTGCTGAATCACTACGAGACTAAACTCCCTGAATCTGTGCTGACATAAGCAACAGAAGCCAATGAGGATCTGTTATGACCTGGTAAGGAGGCATGAATCAGTTCATCTCTTGATAACACTCTCAATTTGCTGCAACAAACAATTCTTTGTAAAGTTTCAGCCCATTCTTAAAAAAAAGGTTTAGCCCATTCCAACAATAATGTAGTTCTCCAGTTGACTGGTATAAAATAGGGAGCTCCTTGCAGGCTTTTCTTGAGTGACAAAAGAGCAATTTTGTAACTCACTAATCCAGGAACAATAATAATAACATGACATCAAACATATACACATGAACACTGGCATAAAAGTTTAAAAAGTAGCGAATGTCTGCTACAACATTTAGTTTAAAAGTACTTGGCATCCTTGAGGTGTTAGCTTTTAACCTGGGACCAGTATTGTTTAAATAATGACTTCCATGCTTAGCAGTAGCAAGACTGGCAGATATTTTTAATGATTTGGAGATGCCGGTGTTGGACTGGGGTGTACAAAGTTAAAAATCACACAACACCAGGTTATAGTCCAACACGTTTAATTGGAAGCACACTAGCTTTCAGAGCGACGCTCCTTCATCAGGTGATTGTCAAGTTTTTAAAGTTCTTGGTAAGTGGATACTTCTCCCATTTGCTTCACTACTGGAAATTATTTTTAAGAGAGATGGAGACTATACAGAGAGAAAGAATCTTTCGGTTCTGTTGTTACAACTCAATTTTCCATCCCCCTGTCTGCTTTACTAAGCAGCTACTGAAATACGGTTTATTACTGTTTTCACGAGTTTGGCTTGAGAGTTCTTCTGACCTAGAAATTTTCAGTGGGAAAAGATTTGCTAACCCACGAGAGGCCCACAAAGCAAATTGGCCAAATTGTACCAGGACACCTAGAATTCCCGAGCAGCTCACAAACTGAGTCAGACAGCACCCAGACTATGGAATACACTTTAAGCTCCCATGGACATGACAGAGATCTCAAAGCCCTAAGGGCAGTTTCACAACCCAGCAATACCAAAGTCACACAAAGAGTAGGACAGACAGAGAGGCACCACAGGACAATGGAAGCACCTCACCACTTCAGAAAAGACTTTAACACCTACCTGTGAAGATGAATGGAACCATGATATGTCAGGATGTTGCATTGTGTGAAGGAACAGGACATTCATCCAATAACTGTTTTCCAATTAGCATCCTTGCAACTAAATTACTCCATTTCCAGAAACACTGTAGTTTCCCATTTCTTAATCAGTGTCATTGTGCAGCATTACTATAAAACTGGTCTCATCCTCAGCTCTGGGAAGAGAAAACCTGATCTGGCTGCGCAGACTGTCAGTTCTGTGTCAGCCTGGGTCAATTTCTCTTCCTGCGATAAACTGTTTGTCAATTTCACTTCGAGCTGTGTTTTGTGATCTCTAACCTATTGGGCCAATTTCTCTGACATGTTCAAATCCAAAATGTATAACATACCATACAAGTACAAATCAAACAGGCGATGCAAGTTTCTTGATGCCTGACTCAACTGTCTTCTTTTATTGTCTTTCGAAAAAATTATAATTTTGGTTCAAAGAATTTGTTTTTTCCATATTGGTTTCCTGAATTTGCCTCAATATGTAGTCAGGTCATCACTTGAGCCGTTTAGGTTGGTGCTTATTCCATAAAAGAAATTGAGCCCATGAAGGTCTTGGATATTAAAATCAAGTGATAATAGTTGAAGATTGATAGTCAATGTTTTGTCCCTATCTTGACAGACACCCATATGATTAATCTTTGACTCAAAACATTTAACTTTATGGCTATTTTGCTAATTTTATTTACAAGCTGTCAGTCTTGGTGTGGTTGGTAGCAATTGCACTTCTGCATAAGAAATGTTGTAGATTCAAGTCCCACTTTAGACAATGTGATGGGCACGTAGTGATAGACTAACACTTCAGCTAAGTGCTGAGGAAATGTTACACTATCAGAGACACTGCCTTTAATGCCTTTAAAAAGAAACATTAAACTGAAGTCCCTTTGTCCTTTTGGGTGGATGCAGGATATCAATGAGGAAAAGACCGCCCTGGTGTGCTGGATGATATATATCTTTCAACAGACAGCATTAAAAAGAAAAGCCGTTTATTATCTTAATGCTGTTTGTTTGAGCTTCCATGTATAAATAGGCTGCTGTGTCGCATATCTCGCAACAATAATTGTGTAATGTTGTACAGCATTTTGTGATCTCCTGAGTTTCTCAAAGTGGGGTATAAATGCCAGTTATTTTCTTCCTTCTTCAAAATTATTTTGCATTTGTGTATTGGTCTCGTACTCACCAATTGAAATGTGTGTTTTATCATTTTGAGGAAGAATCATCTGAAGGATTGTGTGATTCAGGGTGATGGGCTCAGGTCCGACAGTTTGAAGGACCATGTCCTAGACCATGAGTTCCTGAAAGGAACTGGAAGCTGGAATGGGAGTGAACTTTCAATAGGGGAGAATGGTTTTGTTTGATCTTTTGTTTTGTTTCTGATTTAGTTGCTTGGGGGAGAGGCGGGTGGGGGATGTGTCACACAAGTGATTTGTCCCAGGCCCCAGACCCTCCTAGGGACAGCTTTGTCTGGAGGTCAAGAGTCTATGGGGATATTTGATACTATTTTTGGTACATCCAGCAGTAACAAAGGATATTTCTATTTACAAACCACCCTAAATCCTGTTCAGAACATGTACAATATTAACTATTGGAATTCAGGGTCACTAACAATATGGCAAAGGGATATGGCTATGAGATGGATGGAATTTGGATGACAGAAGTAAATGCAATATTGACAAGTTTGCAAGGCAATAGTCAGAACACAGCTGGATTACTGTGAAAAGTTTTGGTCCCTTTATTGAGGGAATAATATGCTGGAATTGGAGGCAACCTAGAGAAGGTTAATTGGGTTGATCCTGGATGTGGAGTGATTCTTCTAAAAGGAGAGGATAAGTTTGTTGACCCTATACTCATTTGAGTTTAGAAGAATGAGAAGCAGCCTTATTGAAACTTATAAGATTATTAGGGGGCTTGTAAGGGTAGATGTGGAGAGGTTGTTTCCCCTTGTCAGAGAGTCCAGGACCAGGCGACATAATCACAAAGTAAGGGAGCACCTATTTCAAATCGGGATAAGGATCAATTTCTTCCCTCAGAAGGAATTGTGAATCTATGGAATTCTTTACCACAGAAAGCTAGAGAGGCTAGGAATCAAGAGTACGGGGAGAATGTAAGAAAGTGGAGTTGAGAATTATCTGGTCAACCAAAATTTCATTGAATGGCAGAGCAGATCCATTGGACCAAATGGCCTACTTTTTCTCCTACATATGATCGTATGGTTTTTTTGATGTTGTTATGAGTGGAAATGAAACTCTCTGCTTGTGATTGTAATATTTTCTACCACGTACAGTATGAAGTATTGACCTGTAAAAGTGAGTCAATATATTCAGTTTTTATTGCTGTAGGGGATACAATAAGTGCAAGGCTGGAGTCAGCGAGAAGTCTTTCCTAACTAGGTGGAGATCTGCCAAATGCCCATTTCACCTTACATCTTATTAACAGTAGGTAATACTGTAACTTACAAAGGTTTCAGAAGTTGTTGGATCATTGTTTCAAAGAGGGTGTCATGAAATGAGGAATTAACTAGAAAAAGATGTTTTATTTGCCACTTGAAACTTTTCCTGCTATCTCAAATGAAATAAATCTCATTCTGTATTGACTGCTACAACATTCATATGATAGTAAAAGCTTAAAGTGCTTTGACTGGTTTGGCTATCTACTTGTTGAAGTGTTGACAAGAACTTACATATGGTCTACCTTTGTCTGCTATAGTTCATTTAAACCCTTGCCAGGTAATGTCATCAAGAAGTTTTGAAAGTTGACTCTCAGTCTGAGAAGGATGAAAGCCCCTAACAATGATCAGCGACGAAAATAATTTGTCCGTTCTGAAGAAGGGTAATTGGACTTGAAATGGTAACTTTGTTTTCTCTCCACAGATGCTGCCTGACCCACTGAGTTTCTCTAGCTGTTTTTGTTTGTTTTAGATCCCCAATATCCACAGTTCTTTGTCTTATGTTAAATAATTGGTCCTGCACGCTGTATTTTTTGATTCAATGTTGAAAGTCTATCTCAGGTAAAGAAATTGAGATCCTGAGAAGGATTTTTTATGAAAGTGTTTACGCATGTGCAAATCTCACTGCATGGCGTGGGTGCTATGAAGATGATATATAGTTAGTCATATAGAAGTGATGATGAATTAGAAACTGCGAGCCCAGTAGGAGCTTGTCAGAAAGGATAAAAATGTTACTGTGTGTCAACCAACCTATTAATCCTGAACTACTTGAGTAGTCATAAATCAATGAAATTGAAATAATTGATCTCTACTTAATCTGATTATGTTCGAAAGGGAAAATGTCTGAAAATGGTCTATGCAACTAAGCCTTCATCGAGATGATAGAGGAGAATTATCATAGAATTCCTGACGATACAACAATGTAGGACTTCTGTTTTAATGTACATTTGTACAGTAGAATCCCATCAAATAGAAGCAAACATGTTCTAGAACTTAAAGCCAAACAGATTCTTGGAAAAGGCATCATTTACTCAGTTCTACCTGTCAGGTTGATGGGCATCAAAACAAACAGAAGGTTCAATCGGATGACCTTCCCAAGTGCTTAATAGCCATTATAATGCAGCACAGCCCATTACTATTTTAAATTAAAAACCCTGCAGGTAAGAATGGAAGTGTTCCATTATTCAGATGACAACTGGAAGCAACGCAAAGGACAAATTTTATTCTTTATTGTGCAATTTTCCCAAAACATAGCAAGGGAGAGAAAGGTTGTGAATGAATGATTTCATTACAAAATGTTCACATTGATAACAAATTGAGAAATTGAGGTAGAATACTTGTTTTTAATACAATTGGCAATTAAGGCAAAAAAGCCTTAAAATTGCTTTATTTTCTCAAATGCCACTGAATATAAAATCTGCCCCGAACCCATACGACGTGACATTTTAAAATGCTATTTATTTTTTAAAAGTTTTGCTTGAAATGTGACCTTGATGCATTAACGAATGTAATGTGGTACAGTTTGATTACCACAGTTGAAACTTTCTCACATGAAAAATAATCATTTTGCATCAGTGTTAATGCATTACCCGTGAGTAATAGTGTTTTAAACCACTGTAAGTGACTTTTGAAACATGTGCAGAACTATTTATCACTGACTTGGTAGTCAGTTTCTTACAATTATACAAAGAACATTCAAATGTTTTTAAGTCATGCCTATTAATGTTCTTGGACCCAAGATAGATAGCCTTCCTAATGGCCTAAATACCAGAGCAAATAAAGGAAACTTGGCATGGTGATTAATTCACCATGGGAATGTTGGCCAGATTTGGGGTTGGATCCTGCTTCTAGGATGATCTTTAAAATATTATGCAAAAATATTGGGGAAACCAAAGTTGTGCTGACTGTATTGAAGACAGTCAGGACTGCAGATGCTGGAAGTCAGAGTCAATAGATGTGAAGCTGAAGGATCAGGGAAGTCAACGTTTATGACTGAAACCCTGGACTCAGACCTGACGAGGGATTTCAGCCCAAAACATTGACTTTCCAACTCCTCGGATCCCGTCTGACCTGCTGTGCTCATCCAGCTTCACATTTATTGACTTTGTGGTGAGTGTAATTTGTACTTAGAATTCTGTGATCTTTTGCACAGGTTAAGCCAATGTTGGATGAGTACAAATGAATGGAAATTCTACTGTATAATTTAAGATCCTTTTAGTAAGTATTCATTGACATATTTTATCACATAAAGGGATTAACTAGCTATGATAATGTTATAATTGGCTCTGTTATCAGGGGGTATTATCAAATTAATTGGCAAGATCATCCAGTGACTCCCACACGTTGGCAAGTGTTCAGTAGATTTTGTAAGAATCAGCAATCTGAGCATGTTTTCAATTGGTAAAGCTATGCAATGCTGAGCTAAAAAAACAAAACTGGTCAGCACAGAGCCATCAAATTTTACAGCACCAAAATCAACCATTTTCCCCATCGTGCCTGCGAAAGCTCTTTAAAAGACTTAAACAATCAGATGCACTTCCTTGTTCTTCTCCCATTTAGTTCTATCTATTACATGCTGCTGTCATTAGCAACAGTTTCTGAGTAAATCATAATATTAATGCTTTCTGTTGGTTGAAGCTACTATAACACTACATGGTTTCTGGGCATTTTATCATTCAGAACTGCACTCAGAAGGTGATTCAGAGCAGTAGAACTGTTTCTCGTTGACCTTTCAATTTTGTGGGGTGACATTTCAGTAAAATTAGCAAAATAGAATTTGATTGAGGTCCTGAAAAACATACCTGTTTCCAGTCTTTTTGTTCTTTTTAATTTTATAAAGGGAATTATACATTCACTTATTTTCTTTTGGTAATTGTACTAGCAAAGGGATGAAAACACACTATTCTTTCTTTTAAAAAACATGCACCTGCATATTACATATGGTCACTGAGGGTTTTCTCTGCAGGTTAAGCTACATGTAACAAAACAGCAACTTTATTTGAAATCTTCCCCTGTGCTTTGTTGTAAGTGCTGGGTTTTGCATTCCATTTTTTTATTCTGAGAAGCGATGTTTTTGATTTAGTATTATTACAATCATTTAATTAGTCACCGGTCATTCATTATGATTGTATCAGTAATCAACTTGGTAAAGGTATTAGGGTATCAGCTACTGGTGTTTTATCCTAGAGAAAAGGAGATTGAGTGGTTTAAAATTTTAAAAGGGTATAATGAGACCATAAAAAATAGGGGCAGACGAAGGCTATTTGACCCATTGATCTGTTCTACCGTTCAATAAGATCATGGCTGATCTGACAATCCTCAACTCCACTTTCCTGCCTTTTCTTTGTAACCTTTGATTCCCCTACTGATTAAAAATCTGCCTAGCTCAGCTTTGAATATACTTAATAACTCAACCTCTACACAGCCCCAACAGTAAGGAATTCCATTGCTTCATTAGCCTCCAAAAGAAGGAATTGCTCATCTTTGTCTTAAATGGGAGACTCGTTAATATGCCCTTTGGTTCTAGACTCTTGCACAATCAGAAACAACCTCTGCATTCATCCTGCCAAGTCCCCTAAGAATCTTGCATGTTTCAATAGTGTTGCTTCTAATTATTCTAAACCCCATTGAGTACAGGTCCAACCTACTCAACCTCTCTTCATAACCCAGTCTTTCCCTGATCAACCTAGTGAACCGTTTTTGGTTTGCCTCCAATGCCAGCATATTTTGTTTTCAATAAGGGGCCCAAAACTGTTCACAGTATTCTGTGGTCGCATTACTGCCTTGAAAGGTTTTTCGAAGATCTCTCTGTTTTTATACTCTATTCCCTTTGAAATAAAGGCCAATATTCCATCTGCCTTCCTTGTTCTCTGCTGAACTTACATGCTAGCTTTTTGTGATTGTGAATGAGGACTGCCAAATCCTTCTGTCCTCCAGTTTTCTGCAGTCTTTCTCCATTTAAGTAACTTTCAGCTTCTCTGTTCTTTCTACCAAAATACAAACTAATTGGGTAAATGCAGAATTGTTATTTCCTCTGGGCGGAAGATTAAGAATTGGCAAAATATTCTTAACATTTAAGCTAATCATTTAGAAGGCCAATCAGGCAGTGCAGAAATCTTTCATAAGTACTTTCCAATTATCCTGTGTAATAAAATTATGAAAGTTTCATGGATAAGCTATTAAACTGGAAAGAATGCAGAAGAAATTTATGAGCATGTTGCCAGGACTCAAGTGTCTGAGTTATTGGGAGAGATTGGACAAGCTAGGAGTTTTTTCTTTAGAGCACAGGAGACTGAGGAGGGTGGGGGGGATCATATAGAAGTATATAAGATCATGAGAGGCATGAATAGGATGAATGCACTCAGTCCTTTTCCCAGAGTTAGGAATCAATGATTAGAGGGTATCAGCTTAAGATTAGAGGGGAAAGAATAAGGGAACCAGACGGGCAGTTTTTTACATCGAAGATGGTACGTTTGTGGAATGAGCTGCCAGTGGAAGTGGTTAAGTCGGGTACATTAGCAACATTTAAAAGGCATTTGACAAATACATGAATAGGAAAGGTTAGGAAGGATATTGGCAAATTGCAGGGAAATGAGATTAACCTTGAAGAACATTTTGGTCGGCATGTACCACTTTGGGCCAAAGGGTCTGAGTCCATGCTGTAGAACCCTGTGAATCTATAACTTAACAATGGCATTTCTTTCACCTCTGTCTCTGGTTTTGAATTTGGCGAATAATTTCCAACCATTCAAAATTATTTTAGAACAGTTACAACATGTGCAATGTTTTAATTTGTACAGGACCAAATCAAGATTTGATTAAAAAAACTATTATCCCAAATCGATTATATTTTAAAATAACAGAAGTGGAAATTGCTGGAAAAGCTCAGCAGGTCTGGCAGCAACTGTGGAGAGAAATCAGAGGTAACGTTTTAGATCAAGTGACCAGAAACTGAGGAACTCGGTTGGCCTTTTTTTCAAAAAAAAAATTCTGAGGAAGGATCACTCGACAGGAACTGCTAATTCTGATTTCTCTCCACAGATGCTACCAGACCTGTTGAGTTTTTCCAGCAATTTCTGTTTTTGTTATTTTAAAATATATATTATTTGAGATAATAGCTTTGTTTAAACAGACCTTGATTTCGTCATGTGCAAATTAAAACATTGCACATGTTGTAACTGTTCTAAAATAATTTTGGATGGTTGGTAATTATTTTGTCAATTCAAAACCTGAGACAGCAGTGAAAGAAATGCCATTGTTAAGTTCATCCGTGAAGCTTTCGTAATGTCACTACACAGAATAATCGGAAAGTACTTACAAAAGATTTCTCTTCAGTACTTCCGCAGCGTAAAGAATGACAGAGCATTAACCATGAAGGTTACATGTAATTTTCCCAGAAAAGTTAATGGTTTCACAGTTCTATTTCTATAGTTAATAGGACAAAATTACAAATTCGACAATCACATAGAAACATTTACAGACTAACTGTACATACATCATCACTGCGATTTATGGAAAGGATTTATTTCCCAGAGATTGAACCTGTGCTAGTACACAATAGCAGAGAAAACAAACATCAATGTCACTGAGGTACTGTTGAAGGAGATTTAGTGAGTTACTGCAGAGCATCTTGTACTCTGGTGGACCTGCTGCCTCTGTGTATTAGTGGTGGAGGGAGGAAAGGTGGTGAATTGGATGGCAATCAAATAGACTGCTTTCTCCTAGATGACATTGAGCTTCTTCGGTATTGTTGGAGTTGCAGTCATAAAGGCAAGAGGACACTATCCTATCACATGCCTCACTTGTGCTTTTAGATGGTGTACAGGCTTTAAAAAGTAAGAAAGTGAGCGACTCTCCACAAGAATTTCCAATTTCTGACCTGCTGTTGTAGTATTTATATGGCTAGACCAGTTCATTTTCTGCACAGTGGTAATCCCAGTATGTTGACAGTGGGGATTCAGTGATGGTAATGTCACTGAATGTCAAGGGGAGATGTTTAGATTTTCCCCTGTTTGAGTGGTGTGAATATTGCTTGCCACTTATCAGACTAAACCCGAGTGTTGTGCAGGTCTTGCTGCACATGGACACAAACTGCTTCAGGATGTGAGGAGTCACAAGTGATACTGAGCATCAGGGAACTTACAACTCCTGACCTTATGATGAATGGAAGATCATTCACAAAGCAACTGAATATGATTGGGCCTAGGACACCACCTTGAGGAACCCTTGCAACGATGCCCTAGAACTGAGATGACAGATTTCCAACAATTTCAACATCTTTCCTTTGTGCAGCAAGTCAGGCAGTATCCGAGGAGCAGGAAAATCAACATTTCGGGCAAAAGCCCTTCATCAGGAATTCTTGATGAAAGGCTTTTGCCCGAAACATTGATTTTCCTGCTCCTTGGATGCTACCTGACCCTCAGAGCAATATTGTCTGTTCTCATCATTGTGAAGGCCCAAATTGAAATGGGTTTGGTAAGTAACCATCCAAGCTGCGTCTGAGTTCAGTTTCAGATGCACAGAACTATTTTGTCAAGGTTTAAAAATCACACAACACAAGGCTATAGTTCAACAGGTTTATTTGAAAGTACAAGCTTTCGGAGCACTGCTCCTTCATATGTAGCTAGTGGGGCAGGATCATAGGACACAGAATTTATCGCAAAAGTTCAAAGTATCATACCATTGATGTGATATGTTGAATAAACCTAGATTGCTGTTAAGTCTTTAATCACTTAGAATGGGGATGCAGGTTTCGATATACTGGTCTCGGGATTGTGAATTGAAACAAGTTCTGGGATTTTCATATTAATCAATCGAGTCAAAGAGTGTGGTGCTGGAGAAGCATCTGAGGAGCAGGAGAGTCGATGTTTTAGGCTTAAGCTCTTCATCAGGAATGAGGCATCTGGACCAACGAGGCTGAGAGATAAATAGGAGCAGGGTGGGGCTGGGGTGAAGATAGCTGGGAATGACATAGGTAGATGAAGGTGGAGGTGAAAGTAATAGGTGGGAGAGGAGGGTGGAGCAGGTAGGTGGGAAGGAAGATGGACAGGTAGGACCGTTCAAGAGTTCACCAGTTTCCCCATTTCCCCTCCCCCCATCTAATCCCAGTCCCAAACCCCAACTCTGCACCACCCTCTTGAACTGTCCTACTTGTCCGTCTTCCTTCCCACCGATCCACTCCACCCCCACTCTGACCTATCATTTTCATCTCCACCTTCAATCTCCCTATCGCATTCCCAGCTACCTTCCCCCCAGCCCCACCCCCCTCCCATTTATCTCTCAGTCCCCTTGGCCCACAAGCCTCATTCCTGATGAAGGGCTTATGCCTGAAATGCCCATCGGATGCTGCATGACATGCTGTGATTTTCCAGCACCACACTCTTCAAATCTGACCTCCAGCATCTGCAGTCCTCACTTTCTCCTACATTAATCAATCAAAACCTGCAACCCCATTCTCAGTGATTAAAGACTTAACAGCAATCTAGGTTTGTTCAATACATCATATCAGTTGTATGACACATTGATCTTTTACTATAAAATCTGTGTCCATGATCCTGCTGCATTAGCAACCTGATGAAGGAACAATGCTCTGAAAGCTAGTGCTTCCAAAGAAACCCGTTGGACTATAACCTGGTGTTGTGTGATTTTTAACTTTGTCCACCTCAGTCCAACATCGGTTCTTCCAAATCTTGTCAAGAATTGACGGACTCCCTCTAAGAAATCACAATGTTGATTAGAAAGTGGATGGAAATGGTATATTCACCTGAGAATCAAATTCAGGGTCAATTAACCCATTTTCAAATTTATTTAAAACCTCTTAATCTGTTCCAGGAATATTGAGAATGTTTTCAGAGAAAAGCAACATGATTGCGAAAGTGGTTTTAGTGGTTTAGAAGGGAAACAGCAATCAAACTGACCAGAATAAGAGAGGGAAATGATAATCACAGCGAAGAATACTGACCTTCACAAAGTGTCATTGGCCTGAAACATTGGACTGTGTGTCATGCCCCTGCTCTGAGCGTACTTTTAGGAGGGGATTGGTGAGGTGCACTCCTGAAATAAGACCATAAGACTATAAGACATAGGAGCGGAAGTAAGGCCATTCAGCCCATCGAGTCCACTCCGCCATTCAATCATGACTGATGGGCATTTCAACTCCACTTATCCGCATTCTCCCCGTAGCCCTTAATTCCTTGTGACATTAAGAATTTATCAATTTCTGCCTTGAAGACATTTAGTGTCCCAGCCTCCACTGCACTCTATGGCAATGAATTCCATAGGCCCACCACTCTCTGGCTGAAGAAATGTCTCCGCATTTCTGTTCTGAATTTACCCCCTCTAATTCTAAAGCTGTGTCCACGGGTCCTAGTCTCCTCACCTAATGGAAACAATTCCCTAGCGTCCACCCTCTCCAAGCCATGTATTATCTTGTAAGTTTCTATTAGATCTCCCCTTAATCTTCTAAACTCCAATGAATACAATCCCAGGATCCTCAGCCGTTCCTCATATGTTAGACCTACCATTCCAGGGATCATCCTTGTGAATCTCCGCTGGACACGCTCCAGTGCCAGTATGTCCTTCCTGAGATGTGGGGACCATAACTGGACACAGTACTCCAAATGGGGCTTAACCAGAGCTTTATAAAGTCTCAGTAGCACAACAGTGCTTTTATATTCCAACCCTCTTGAGATAATTGACAACATTGCATTCGCTTTCTTAATCACGGACTCAATCTGCATGTTTACCTTTAGAGAATCCTCAACTAGCACTCCCAGATCCCTCTGTACTTTGGCTTTATGAATTTGAACTATGAGATATGCCCAGCTAACCATCTTTCCACCTAACCCCAAGCTGCCGCCCACAATCCTTTTGGGTGGGTTACTGAATGCCAAAGCCAACAGCCCACCAACCATATCCAAATAAATAAGCATGTGTCAACTGAGCTTGGTATCAAGACATTCAGTGGGGATAATGCACTGCCCTCACCACAAGATGTTTGGCGTGGGTGGGAGTGGGCAGTGTGTTTCTTGTGGATAGGTTGAAAAAGGGTGGGAAGGAATCACACCATTCTGTGCCCTGTGCGCTATGCAGGCTCTTTACCCAGGATATGAAGCCAAGCCCACTTCTATCCTGAGGTATCACGTCTCTCACAAACCCTTCCCCTGCACACCACTATCATGTTCCTCTCTGACTGCCCTCCACCACGACGTGGGCTGCAAAGTGAACCTCCTTCTGATGTGTCGGCTGCCTGATTGATTTTCCTTCTGGGGTGTGGGGTGAGAGGTCTGCATTCCACCCTGTTATCAGTTGCTGCTCTTTTTCTCTCTCCCTCAATGCAGTCTGAGCTTTCCTCATCTGAAATGCTCAAAGGTATCAGTTCCAGTGCTTTATTCTTTTCAGAATGCTCATCCAATTTTGACCCATAACAGATATAAATGTTAGCTGCATCTCATATGTGGTTCTGTCTCAATATTTTCATAGGAGTGTAAATAAATGTTCTGACTAATAAGGTATTTAATTGTTGGCAGTAGTACAAGACCTTTTGATGATAAGTAGTCTTGTAATTTAGTGCATGTTGGAAATAACAATTGTACAGTGATTTGAGTAAAAGATTCAAAATAGTAGCTTAGACACTATAATGTTGACTTTTTTAATGTTTTTATTAATACTTTCTAATAAACATTGCATTGAATAGTCACATCAATACTATGTCTGTCCTAGTTTAGAACAGTGCAATTTGAAAATAAAGATTACATAGATGAAATTATCACTTCACTGCTCTTGCCACAAATTGTATTGCTACTCTTAAAAGCGCCATAGTATAAGATTAATTTAGAAACATAGGAAGTCGGCAGGAATAGGTCATTTGGTCCATCAATCTGCTCTGTCATTGTATATGATCATTGCTGATCATATTTTAGCATCATATTCACACTCTTTCCACATATCTCTCACAGCTTTAGTATATATAAACCTGTACTTATATGCGGGGACTTGGCCTTATATGGTACAGAATTCCATAGGTTAACCACCCTCTGAGTCAGTAAAGTTCTCTATATCCCAATCCTTGTATTGTGACATAAATTTGAAGGTCTTATTATCATGATCAATAAATCCTAACCTTTTTGTACATGTGCTCACCTTCTTTGTAATAGAAAACAAACTGTTATTTTCTATTTAAAAAGATCTTCTGTCTTATCATTTATCAGAATGACTGGTGTTTTAGTTACATTGTTTTATGTTTGTTTTTAGTTATCTCTGACCCAGTTACGAATGGGCCATTCTTTAGCCAGGTGATTGTAGGAATGTGAGTAAATGATGTGACTAACTATCATGTGAATAATTAATAATATACAAATGATAGAAAAATAAGAGAAGATTCAGGACCAAATTGAGTCACACACCTGTCATCACTTTGACTACTTTTAAAATGTTCATCTTCACTGCACGTCTTTATCTTGCAATGTTCATAACAATTCATGAGCTAATTCTTGGTCAAAAAGTGTGGTGCTGGAAGAGCACAGCTGGTCTAGCAGCATCTGAGGAGCAGGAGAATCAGTGTTTTGAGCATAAGCTCTTCATGCTAATTCTTGGGTTGGGTTGAGGCATTGGCAGTCCTGTTCAAAGAGGATCCAAAAACTAACTCGCTCTTGGAGGTAACAGGGCTATTTGTGATGAGTATGAAGGGCTGATTGTCTGCCCCCCACCCTCCCCCAATCACCACACCCCACCCCAGCCGGAATCACAACTAGGGATGAGGGTTCCATGTTGCAACTTCTACAGCCCTTCCTTCATCATTAAAGCATGCTCACAATTTAAACTGGAAATGAGGATTGTTAGCATGTTTGTGACTGTTTAAATGTCTGTGTTTAGTATTCTAGTCTAGTTATTCTAATACATTAGTTCATCAAAATGAAATTCAAAGTGAAATGATAAAGTAGTGCTGGAGGTCTGTTACCCCGTTTCTGTGAGACAACAGTATATGCATAGATGAAGATACTGCAGCAAGCTCAATAAAACTTAATTTATTAAGTATTTAAGTAAAAGATACATGTCTTTAAGTACTAAAGATATATCAATCATTGTCTTTCACTACCCTGGGTTCTGTAACCAACACCAAACATTATTACCCAGGAGAGTTGGCAGCTGGCTAGACTGAAACTCTTCTTGGTACCTTACCCACACCTGCTGACATAAATTACTACCTCATAGTTGTTAGTCTTGGAGCTACTTATAGAATCAGGGGTTTCCTGGGCTACTTTTTATACAGCTCAGACCTGCCAAGTTCGCATTCCAATTTGTTTGGAATTGCTTGTGAAACTTGTCCAGTTCCAAAAGGGTTTTAACTTAGATGGCTAGCAATTGTCACATTCCTTTGGTTTCTGTTAATGTTTATGGTTTCAATCGTAAATTAGCCCCTGATTGGTTTTCACTGCAGCTGGAATGTCAGTCTGTTAATTCTTCCTAACCTGCAGCTGGAACTTGGGTGCAATAAGCTATTTATCTCAGAGAACCGCTTTCTACAATGTCTTCTGTCTGGCTTACAGCTAACTTGTTGCAGTCCATCGGGTGGAAGGATTAATTGGAATATTTGAATGATGTTATCAAGTTCTATGTATTCTTACCTGAGAGATGAAGAAGGATGAAGTTGAAATATATTTTGCTTCAGGACATTGAGCGATAAGGAAAATGATATAATTTTGTAATAATTGATATTGTATTGGAGGTTATAGGATTATAATTTCATTGTGAATAATAAAAAACATTTATTTGCCTTGCAGGAGATCTCTGCTTAGGTTTGTTTTGAGGCTCACTATTTTTTACATGTTACAAAACAAATGTACCACTGGATCCATTCGAGGCACTGACAAGACTGAGGTCCCACGCAATTGCACAAATTGTTGCTTAAATATAAGGAGTTGGGTGTGGGGCGGGGAGCAGGGAAAGAAAGGAAAGGGATAGGGAGGCAAAAGTAATATGTCACCATGATGAATGGAAACAATGTTTAGATGGGCAGAGTGATTTGGAAAACTTCAGATTTGGTCCATAAATTTACTAAAAGGATAATAACCAAATGCAAGGCCTCATAACTATCCATCCATTATTATGATCCATGGTCCCTGTTAAGCTATTTTCCCTCATAGTAAGGATGAGAAAGAGATGGCCAACTTCTCTCTTGTGATGATATTGAGATTGTTAGGTAAGTTGGTATTGAAAGAAGGCACTATTTCATTGAACCTCTACACAGTGGAAGCAGGCCATTTGGCCCATCAAGTCCACACCGACCCTGTGAAGATCAATCCACCCAGATTCACCTTCCCATCCAATCCCTGTGACCTTGCATTCCCCACAGCTAACTCACCTAGCCTGCGCACTATGGGCAATTTAGCAAGACCAATCGACCAACTTGATGAAAATGAGGACTGCAGGTGCTGGAGATAAGAGTCGAGGGTGTGGTGCTGCAAAAGCACAGCAGATCAGGCAGCATCTGAGAAGCAGGAGAATCGATGTTTCAGGCAAAAGCCCTTCATCAGGGATGAGGCTCAGGGATGGAGAGATAAATGGGAGGGGTGTGGAGATGTGAGAAGGTTGCTGAGAGTGTGATAGGTGAATGGAGGTGTGGGTAAAGGTGATAGATCAGCGGGGAGGGTGTAGCGGATAGGTGGGAAGGAAGATGGACAGGCCATGAGGGCGTGCTGTAGAGGGGAGACAGGATGCCTACTGGCAGAGCACTTCAGAGAACATCTCCATGACACCCGCAGCAATCAACCCCACCACCCCGTGGCTGAACACTTCAACTCCTCCTCCCACTCCACCAAGAGCATGCAAGTCCTGGGCCGCCTCCATCACCACTCCCTGACCACACGATGCTTGGAGGAAGAACACCTCATCTTCCATCTCAGGACTCTCCAACCCCATGGCATCAATGTGGATTTCACCAGTTTCCTCATTTCCCCTGCCCCCAACTTATCCCAGTTCCAACCTTCCAGCTCAGTACTGCCCTCATGACCTGTCCATCTTCCTTGCCATCTAATCACTCCACCCTATCATGTTTATCTCCACCTCCATCTCCCTATCACATTCTCAGCTACCTTCCCTCCAGCCCCACCCCACTCTCCCATTTATCTCTCCACCCCTGAGGCTCTCAGCCTCATTCCTGATGAAAGGCTTTTAAAAGCCCAAAACGTCAATTTTCCTGCTCCTCAGATGCTGCCTGACCTGCTGTGCTTTTTCAGCACCACACAATCAACCAACTTGTACAACTTTAGACTGTGTGAGGAAACTGGAGTACCTGGAAGAAACCCATGTAGACACGGGGAGAATGTGCAAACTTCACATAGATTGATGCTTGAAGGTGGAATCAAACCTGGGTTCCTGGTACTGTGAAGCAACAGTACTAATCACTGAGCCACTATGCTGCCCATGAATATATCTAACATACTGCAGTTAAGCAACACCCAAAATGCATTGTCAAGAGCTTAACATTTAATAAAGTAATGCTGATAAGGAGTTAACTGTTTTCCCCCCACCCCCCACAATTGATTTATGAAAGGTTATCTATTTTCTTTTAAATAAGAAGTGTTCAAATATGTAATTAGCTTTTCATGCCTTAATTTGTTGTGGATGATCCAAAGCACAATGGTGGAATTCTAATGAAATTTGCATTGTTAGTTTAACACGAATGATGCTTGGACTTGGATAGGCATCCACTGAGTTTCTCATTCAGTAGAATGTTAGAATGGGTGAAAAGAAGTGGCTTAGTAATTGAGAAAGCTTTTGCAAAATTCCACGGCATTGGAATCCCCTATTTCAGACATGCCACTGAAAGCTGAAAGATCTAATATTAGCTGTTCTTTGACAGTTACTAGTGAGACTGAATCTATTCTAAGCTGGAAGGAACAGCGAACCTGCTGCGGAATCTAATAGAAAATAATAAGCCAAGGGAGGAAAAAAAAGCGTTTGTTAAATTGGCTGGTATATTGGCTTCATTTGGACAGCTATGTTCATCATCGGGGCTCTCAAGCATTCAGTATTAACAATGTTGGCAGATTCATGCGTGCCCTCTGAAACATTTAGAAAGAAGCAGTCAATGTGATTAGGAAATCAATGCATTTGTTGGCACAGTTGATTGTTCTAGGAGACAGGAAGGCCTGTTGGTGGACTTAAGCCCTGTCAATCTGACAAAATAAAAATAAATTCTCCAAGTTGAATAAAAACATGATGGGAAAATATTCAGCAAGTAAACAAGAACATATGTTAGAATAATGGACATTGTAGAAAGCTACTGAGCAAGTCCTTTCTCGTTTTTGTGCAGGTGAATCAAAAGGAAAAAAATCTACTTTTGTCCTGACAATATCACACACACACATTTGAATTGTGTACATTGATGTAATTTATCATTTATAGGCAGACTTAAAAAGGTTTCTCAATCATGCATTCACAAAGTCATCATTCTTTCAAAACCAATGCTTGCAAATTCCCGAAATTTGGTATAGTGTAGGCTCACAAGCATGGGCTATGGGAAAAGGTAAACTGTTGGATTTTCCAAGTAGAGAATGCAGTTATGTGTGTTGCATACCTTATGGTATTACCTTTACTTTGGACATCAATATTCCCTGCTCAACTCACAGCTGAAATGCTTTTTTGATGTGACAATTTTTTGAATTTGTTTTCATTTTTGGAAGTTTGACAGTTTGTTTTATTTTTCAGTTTGTGGTTACGCTGAAGTTAATTCTTGAAGTGCAGTTGGCTTTATATAGGCCTCATGAGATAATTGGCCAGATTTCCCTCCTGGATGTCCCGCTTAACTTCACTGTCAAACACAAATGGGTGTCATTTGATGAGAGGAATAATCACTTTATTCTTTCACTGGATGCAGCCATCTCTGGAAATGCCAACATTTACTGTCTATCCATAATTGCCCTTGAAGGGTTTATTGGGTCATTTCACAGGACAGTTAAGAGTCAATGCCATTGTTGTGGATCTGGAGCCAGACATTGGTCAGACCAGATGAGGACAGCAGATTTCCTTCGCTAAAGAACATGAGTGAACAAGACAGCGTTTTGAATGAATCTATATTAGTTGCCAGGGTCACCATTATTTGTAAAGCTGTATACAACCAATTTATTAATTTAATTCGCAATCTACCAGATGGGGTTTTGGGAATTGAACCCTTCTCAGCTGAACGTTAACCAACTGGGCTTCTGGATTACTGGTCCCATAGCAGTGGTGGTGTGCTTCTGTCTCCCCTCATGTGGTTCAATGTGAGCCTCCTCAAATTCCAATTCCAAATAGTAATCCTTTAGAATGGAATCTTGCTGAAGAAGTTATGAATGTGGTCAGCAATCATGGTTGCTGATCCATTGGCACTTACTAGTCCAGCTTACGTGTAATACCTATTGGACTGTGCCACTAAACACCTGTCAGTGTTTGGTCAACCAATGGTTTGTATCTGACAATAGCTTAACAGTTGCTCCCATGTCTAACTTTAAAAAAAAGTGTGTTGAGGAATGTTGTGGTGCAGTCGTACTGTCTCTATCTCTGGACCTGGCAATGTCAGTTCAATTCCCATCCCAGAGGTGGGTGATGGTATTTCTGAACAGGTTGATTAGAACATTTTTTTAAAACTGAGAGCTGCCCAATGACAAAAAAAAGTCAGCATGCCAAACTATTCAGTCTGGGGAGCCAATTTTACTGAGGTAAACAATTGGATTTATCTTCTTCTGGAGACTTTTCCAACTCGTTGCCTCTTTGTGTTGATAAAACTTCAGTCTTTTGCTTTTCTATGACTGTATCCTGCTTTGCACATTTTCTGAAAGTGACTACTTCATACAATACACGCGTTCAGTTTGACAAAGCTGTGTGCTGTTTACATTTGTTAAGTTTCTTTCCTTCAGAACATTGACAAGGACTTTTATGCGTGTGTCTGTTCTACCTACAGCATTGGCTTATTTGGTGTGTCTTTTGTGGTTTTATGTATTCTAAATGAATAGATTCTGCAAGTCTGCCGTAACAAGTCTTGTCTCCTCTTAGGACTAACCCATTTTGTTTCCAGATGCCTGTTTTATTAGGCTTTTGAATAGCTTTCTCTTGTGTTAAGTCGTCTTTGCACTCTCATAAATCTGACAAAGGCTCATCAGTGATGACTGCATCAATACAGCCTCTGATGAATTCTGACTTTAAGTCACCATAGTTTCATCTCTCCATCAACCTATAAAGATCATTAATGATATTATCTAGTCATTCACTTGAATACTGCACTCTTTTGTTAAATCTTGTTCTTTGAAGAACTTTTTTTAGTTCTGTGGTTGAAATAATTATCAAAGGATTTCAACGCCTCAATGAATTTTATTTGTGCTTCATCCACCTCTTGAGAAGCAATACCATCATTTGCTATTCTCTCAGTTGTGTAAGTATATGCAGCTTCTGTCTTATGATTAACTTATATATTTGGAAGATATTCTACACATCAAGAATTACTTTCTCTAGGATGTCCAATCTTATGTTCCATTTTTGAAATTAAACCTTCTTGGCAATGTTCTTTCTGATGCCATAGCTTTATAACGTAAATAAGAAATGGTCTTACTTAAAGATGTGTAATCAACAGTTCTCTAGTGCTTTGCTGCTGAATGTGAAAGCTTTCCTATGTTTTGTACCTATACTGCTGATTTTCCCACATTATCTGGCTATTATGGATATTTTCTCCTTGTTTCCTGAAAAATGATCTGTGTTAGACTAGAAGCTTCTTTAAATTGTCCAATGCTTATCTGCCTTCAGTGGCTTGGTCAAGGCTTTTCCTGGCTGTCTGCTCCTGAAATATATGGGTTTTCTCTCATGGCCCACTTAGTTTCAGTTTCAAACCCATGTGTCTTTTTATGCACTGTGGTGGTGTAACACTGTCTTAAGTTACTGCCCTTTCGACCTTAATGAACGCAGTTTAAAGTTTGCCAATTGGTACGAAGACCTTTTTGGCTTTGCCTTATACAATTCTTGATTTCTGGCAGGCTCACTAACTCAGCTGCCTCACGATGCAGCCTGTAACTCCACCTTTGAACTGTGGCTTTCTTCTTTTCCTGTGGGTCTTCTACCAGGTCTGAAATCTGTGTCATTCCCTGAAGTATTCTCCTGTGTTGAATGTCACCAGGATGTCTGTGGGATTTTCTGTTGAGAACAATCAGATTTATCTGTTTGTCTTGAAGGCTTCGGGGTAAGGAGGATATTGTTTTTTTTTTGAAGCTGTGAACACTAATGTAGAATTCGATTTTAGGTTTTATTAGAATTGGATTTTATTGTCACACGTATTCATATAAAAGAATGCATGAGTACTGTGAAAAGTGTACAAAGTTGCCATTCTCTGGCATCATCTTGGTTACAAAACCAGAATAAAAAGAGACAACAGAAAAAATAGAAAAGAGCCCAAAGGTACTTCCAGACGTCCGAAGTCTTATCTCCACAAATTTCTTTCAGTTGGCACCACTTAGGAGTCATGCACATCGCCATTGTTCTCTATGTTGTGCCAAGCACCCATCATTGCCACTATTTTAGATTAGATTACTTTTAGATTAGATTAGATTAGATTAGATTAGATTAGATTAGATTAGACTACTTACAGTGTGGAAACAGGCCCTTCGGCCCAACAAGTCCACACCGCCCCGCCGAAGCGCAACCCACTCATACCCCTACATTTACCCCTTACCTAACACTACGGGCAATTTAGCTTGGCCAATTCACCTGACCTGCACATCTTTGGACTGTGGGAGGAAACCGGAGCACCCGGAGGAAACCCACACAGACACAGGGAGAACGTGCAACTCCACACAGTCAGTCGCCTGAGACGGGAATTGAACCCGGGTTTCAGGCGCTGTGAGGCAGCAGTGCTAACCACCGTGCCACTGTGCCGCCCATTTGTGAGGACAAATATAAACCCTTATGGCTTGAAATAGGAGAACTCATTTTTTTAAATTCGATTTGATTCCCTACAGTGTGGAAACAGACCCTTTGGCCCAACCAGTCCACACCAACCCTCCAAAGAGTAACCCACCCAGTCCCATTTCCCTCTGACTAATGCACCTAACACTATGGGCAATTTAGCATAGCCAATCCACCTGACCTGTACATCTTTGGACTGTGGGAGGAAACCCACGCAGACTCTGGGAGAATGTGCAAACTCCACACAGACAGTGGCCCAAGGCTGGAATCGAACCTGGGACCTTGTTGCTGTGAGGCAGCATTGCCAACCACTGAGCCACCCTTTTAACAGATAATTCCCCAAGAAACAAACCCACATTTCTTTGTTCTGAACTTACATACACCAGTGCTTAACACGGCATTTCAACATGCTGCAATATCACAATTGATCCACAGAAATGGCAGCGGTGGGTTTTGAACCCACACCTCCTTAGAGACTGGAACCTGGATCCAGCACCTTAGACTGCTCAGCCACACTACCAGCCTCATGGAATGGAGGGAATGAGTCTAGGACAAGATATCACAGTGTCAGGATACAAACTAAGCCACTTGGGATTGGTACAAGGAGAACTTTACTCAGATCTCTAACGGAAGAATCCTATATCACATAAGACCACGTCACTGAATATAGAAATAGATTTCTAAACACTGGAGTTGTCAGGGCTGTGTGGAAACAGTGCGACTATGGCATTGAAGTAGAGAATCAGCCATGATCATAGGGGTATGGGTGGGTTACGCTTCGGCGGGTCGGTGTGGACTTGTTGGGCCGAAGGGCCTGTTTCCACACTGTAAGTAATCTAATCTAATCTAATCTAATCTAATATTGAATGGCAGAGCAGATTCGATGGACTGAATAGCCTATACCTGCCGATTTCCTATGTTTCTAAGTTTTCTGGAGCGTAGACTATGATGTTTTTAAGGATGGCGATATAATTTCTGGTAAGAGCTGTGGAGTGATATTTTCATCTATGTAATCCTCATTTTCACTGTTCCAAATTGCATGGTTGTAGACCAGGACAGATACACCATTGACATAATTATTCAATGCATATGTAAGTATTTTTAATTACTTCTGTTAATGTACTTGGAATGATTCCTGGTCATGCCGAGTCTTGGGATTGGGATTTGAATCTTGAGATTAAAAATTTGTTGTACTGAAGAGAGCACTCCTGAATCTGCAGGAAATCAAGGAAGCAAAACTTTTATTTGCGTGTATGCAAGTCAGCAGGTTTCATATACCTGTGAGCCTTACTCAACTTCACAGAGTTAGTAGCACATACATCTGATACTCAGGTTTCTGTACACTGTAACAAAGTTTCACAATTTCATGACTCATTGGCTTAGTAATGTCCAGAGGGCAGGACGTGAGAGGGATCCTAAATAATTTTTACTTAAAAAAGCTACATTATTTTGTTGAAATTCTTTCATTTTGTAACGTCTTTTGCTCGACTGTAAATAGCTGTTATCAAATGCAGAATGGACAAGGTGACCACTTCCAGAAATTGCTGGAAATAGCCAGGAGTAAGGCAAACGTATCAGTTCTTGGAATGCAACATGTCTTGTGAACACTCCAGTCAAATCAACAAAGTGACATAATAGAAGATTGGCTGGTTATCAGAATGCAAAGTTGGTGTAAATGGCTCTATTTCAACTTGCCAAGATGTAATAAGTGGTGTGCCACAAGAATTAGTGTTCAGACCTCCACTGTTTACAACTTATATGAATAACCTAGATGAAGGGACGATAGATATGGTTGCCAAATTTGCTGATGACAAACATCGGTAGGAAAGTGGCGAACAGGCCACAAAGAAGTTACAAAGATAGGTTGATAGTTTAAGTGAGTTGGAAAATGATTTGGCAACAGGAATATCAAGTAGGATGATGCGAAGCTGTTCACTTTGGCAGGAACAATAAAAATAGAGAGAGATGGCAGAGCTCTGAGATGCAGAGAGAACTGAGTGTCCTCAAGCATGAATCACAAAAGGATAATATGCAGGTACAATGAGTAATTAGAAAAGCTAATAAAGCATTACCATTTGTCGTAAGGGCGGGGGGGGGTTGAATACAAAAGTAGGAATAGTTACATTTCATTCATACAGGGCACTGCTGAGATTGATTCATATTGGTCACCTTGTTTAAGGAAGGATGTAAATGAATTACCGGCAATTCAGAAGATTTTACTAGGCTAGGCAGGTGACAGGGAGGGCCGAAGAGGTCTATGTCCTAGTGACACCAGCAATGTCTGTTAGTTATGAGCAGAGCCAAGCTACAATCCTCAGTGCACATTAATTAGTTCCAGAGGCAATTCAGGAGTGTTCATGCAGAGCTATCTGGAATTCAAAAGGCAAAGGCAAATTGCTTTCAACCTGCGGGACTGTTCCGTAAGAATGCTGCGCCCCTCTGATGAATTACGGGAGATAAGATTTTCTACCTCCTCACGTGAGAATGCACTTTGAGGAGCAGACAGTCCCACACAACTGCAATCGCTGCCGGAAGCTAAGAACTCACTGATAAACTCAGCAGCTCAGTTGAATATCTTCAGAGCCATCCCTGACATCACTGGGATGACAGGAGGGGAGAACGGAGTAGAAAGGAACGATACCCAGAAGGGAAGTACAAGTGGATGTTGGCAGTGATCACCTCATATGTGGAAGGAAAAAACCCAGAGAGTGGTCTCTTCCCTCTGTTAATACAATAAATTACTCCAGGCTGAATGCTAGAGATGAAAAGGGAAGTAGCTAAGAATGGTGCACAACCCGCAGGGATCTTGCAGCAGAATCTAGTTACTTAGGAGAGTTGGCCCATTGTCTGGTCCACCCAGCAATGCTCTTTGAAAACTGCAGGTGTTTCATCCTCCCAGATACAGTGACTCCACATCCCTCTCCAAAAATGAGAATGTCTATTGCCTTGCTCAGAGACATAAGGTCTACTCAACCCTTCATGTCAAGAAGGTTTCTAAAGCATTCTCCCCAGTCTGGTTTGAAAGCCAAGGGCTAGATCAGAGAAATGGGTGGGTTGTGCATGTCTGTTCCCCTCCATGAGGTTAATCTACAGAGTGATGTAGTTACACATTCCATAATAGCCGTTCCATAATGCACTTTGGTAAGAAGGATAGATGCACTGACTATTTTCTAAATGGGGAGAAAATTCAGAAGTCTGAAGTGCAAAAAGATTTGGGAGTTCTAGTCCAGGATCCTCTCAAGGTAAACTTGCAGTTTGAGTCAAATGCAATGTTGGCATTTATTTTGAGAGGACTTGAATATAAAAACAGATATTTACTTCTGAAGCTCTGTTCAGATCACATTTGGAGTATCTCAGGAAGGATGTACTAGCGCTGGAGTGGGTTCAGAGGAGGTTCATGAGAACGGCCCTAGGAATGAAAAGCTTAACATATGAGGAATGTTTGAGGACTCTGGCTCTATACTCGATGGAGTTTAGAAGGATGAGAGGGGATCTAATTGAAACTTACAGAATACTGAATGGCTTGGACAGAGTGGATGTTGGGAAGATACGTCCATTGATAGGAGACACTAGGACCCAAGGACCATAGTCTTAATGTAAAGGGAAGACCTTTTAGAATGGAGATAGGGAGAAACTTCTTCAGCCAGAGAGTGGTGAAACTATGGAATTCACTGCCACAGAAGTCTGTGGAGACCAGGTCATTGAGTATATTTAAGACAGAGATAGATGGTTACGGGGAGAAAGTGGAAGAATGGGGATGAGAAACTTATCAGCCATGATTGAATTGCAAAGCAGACTCAATGGGATGAATGACCTAATTTCTGTTCCTATGTCTTACGGTCTTATGTCTGAGTATCAATTGCACCTGAGCTACCAGTAGCAAAGATAGATTCTACTTGAAATGGCCTGACCGTTAATTAAGTTGAGTAACTCCAACAAGCCTAGGTCAGACAAGCACCACAAGTGAGACTGAGTCTCACGGAAATTGAAGAAGGCCAAGCTAGAGCTCGCCAAAGTAAATGGGGTCAATAAAGAACCCCTCAGGAAATAAACAGGGTGAAAAGGGACCTATTGAACAAAAGGGTTTCCTCTTGCCTTTCAGAGAAAGAAAGGGGTGCCACTTCATCAAGGTTCTGCAAAGCTGCAGGAAGTGAGCAAGGTTGAGTGGCCACTGTAGGAGATAGTGGCATCCAGAAGGGTTAGAATAACCCAGATTAAATCCCAAGAAATCCAGAGGGCTGTATTCAGACCAAAAAGAGTCCAAGGATCATAAGGCAGACAGGGTAATGGAGCAGAAGTTGCAGAGCTTGAAGGAGACACAGCATAATGTGTGGGGATCAGCACTGTCTTTATCCACAGAGTTAACGGAAGACTCAGGAATTTCCCAAAAGAGACAGCTACATGTGGATAGAAGAAACCCACATCCTTGCTGACCAACTGGGAAGGCAGGCTAAGCAGAACTTTCTCCCTCCTAGACCAGATAATAGTGAGAGAAATGCCTCACCCAGTTGATTAGCAGCAGTGCAGAACAATAGGGGCCTGACAGCCATGTGAGGGCTGTAGCATTCCAACAAATATGGGACCAGATGTCAACGAACCCTTGTCGAAAACCTCAGAACTGGAAAAGGTAACTCTCCTGAGGTTTGATCAGCCTAACAAATAATGGTCAAGAAAATAGGATTCAGAAACGGCAGCACCACTCAGTGGAGTTATTTGCTTCTGACTGTTATGAACTAAACCCATTCTAATATATCGTATACATAAGTTTTGAGTCTGTACATGAGATGTTGAAAATTTCCTGTAACCTCATCGCAGGAAAACTGCCTGATAATATTGCAGAATACACCTCATAAATCTAATGTACCTTTTGGACCAACATCAGAATTCCAATATATCTTCAGATTCTATGTTGTAAAATCAATACCATTCTTTGTCTTGTGTCACCTACTTTCATCTTCAGGAAAACAGAGAAGCATGAACCGAAAATTGCCAAAAAGAGACACAGCTATCTGTAAACCAATGGATGTTTTCTCAGAGAATTTAAGACACCTATCCAGTTTTGGATTTTAAAATGAAATACCATTGAAAACTTGTCTTCCCTAATTTAGTTTATGACCCCCACTGAATCAACTGATTTGAGGAATGCCACATAATTGAAATAAGAGTTATCTAGTTTGAATTGGCTCTGGATTGAAGTCAAATGTTGAGTGAAAACTGCAGTGTCAAAAACACTGCAGGAAGTTCTCTTCAATTCAGTGATGTTGCACATGTCTGGGAGGTGCAGCATTACAAACTGGATGTTTAAGCTGAGTCGTATTTAGATTTTAATAAACTAGTATTCCAACTTGCATTGACCTTCATCCTCAAAAGCAGCTACATTTTCTTACTTAAATATTTCATTATAACCATGACATTTTGTCATTCAGACATGAATAGAAGCAATATTTGAAGGGCTGAACAATAACTAACAAGACAAAAGAAATAATCAGCCACCACTTCCCAGCAGGATTTTGAAATACAACTATAAATATCGAATTTAAGTGTCTTCTTATGATGCCATTTCCCAACATTCTTTTGAAGGCTATTGATCGCAATTGTCAGCCACAATATCACAAAGACAGCAATGAGATGGATGACCATTTAATATTTTAATTGGTGACTTTTGCTAAATAAGAGGTACGGCCAGGTCATCTAACAAACCACTTGGCCTTCTTCCATTCCTCATGCAATCTTTTCTGCTAGATTAACATCCTGAATGAAGCATAGCAGGTTTGACACCTATATAACAATTCAGTACTTTCTCAGCAACACAAGACTCGGTCTGACTGAAGCTTTGAAGGGATAGTCTGAAAAACATGATGGAAAACACTTTGACATGTATGCATTTAAGAACCTGGTTTGTAGTATTTGATCTCAAACTACGTTTGGTGTGAATGGGGAAAATGACAAGCCCTGATCTTCTTTTGTTGATTCTTCTATTTTCTGAGAGAATCAAAGTGGATTACAATCAATTACATTTCAGTGTTATTTTTGCTTAAGCGAGATGCTTTGTCACCACACAAGACATGATAACATCTTCTTTACATCTGTGCTTAGTTACACATAAAGTAATCCCATTCTTCCTTTTCAAAATAACTAGCAGAGCAGGTTGTGACAAGCTTAATCCTCTTTAACACTTGGAGAAGTTGCTAACCTAATTAATCACAATCTGTGAAGGTAATAAGCCTGATACAATATGGAGGAGAAAGTGTGGTCTGCAGATGCTGGAGATCAGAGCTGAAAATGTGTTGCTGGAAAAGCGCAGCAGGTCAGGCAGCATCCAGGGAACAGGAGAATCGACGTTTCGGGCATAAGCCCTTCTTCAGGAATGCCCGAAACGTCGATTCTCCTGTTCCCTGGATGCTGCCTGACCTGCTGCGCTTTTCCAGCAACACATTTTCAGCTCTGATACAATATGGAGGTTAACATGCCATTGTATGTGGATGTCAAATCCATACAACAAGATCAAATATCCAGCTTCTTGGGACAATTTACATTGTGATCAGGTCAATGAGCACTCCACTAGCTGTCAATTCTGTGTCTTACGATCTTATACTCCACAACCACCTGATGAAGGAGCAATGCTCCGAAAGCTAGTGCTTCCAATTAAACCTGTTGGACTATAACCTGGTGTTGTGTGATTTTTAACTTTGTACACTCAGTCCAACACCGGCATCTCCAAATCATAACCCAGCCTTCATAAGCTTTTGACCTAGCTGACTTTAAGGCAGGGATCATATCACTATCCATGATGATGTCTTTGTGAATTAATTTCGGTTTGACACTGAATAAGAATAGTGTTAGAATGGAGCATGATTGAAGTTTTCACCCAAAGAGCTATTGATGAGAAGAAATCAGCCATGGAAGCAAGTCTGATATTTCAAAGTTGCAATAGTAAACTTATGAAGGAGGCTGGTTATTAGTCTGGTATTAAAAGGAAAATACTGCAGATACTGGTCCTCTGAAATAACTACAGAAAATGCTGGAGAAACCCAGCAGGCTCAGCAGCATCTGTGGGGAGAGAAACAGGATTAATGTTTCAAGTTAGATATGATTATTCTTCAGAACTCAGAAGAATCATATTGGCTCAAAATACTAATTCTGTTTCTCTCTCCACTGATGCTGCCAGATCTGCTAATTTACTCCAGCATTTTCTGTATTTGTTTCAGATTACCAGCATCTGCAATATTTTGCTCTTGTTTGAGTGTTCAATTTCACAACAAGGTTGGAAAATAGGCATAAGTTTTATTTATTTGAAGATTTGCCTTTGGATTTTTCAGCAGGCAGATTTGTTACCGAGGTTTGGTCAATTCCTGTTCAAGGAGGGTGTAGTTACACTCACTCACATAACATACAGAAGGCTAGACTGTCAATGGCTGCTAGTCACATGTTCTACATCCTGTTACTTGCTCATTAGGATGTTCCTTCTTTAAGTGTTATCACAACAGATAATGTAATCTGGTGGTGTAGCAATTTTTAAATTATAGATTAAAACAATGTATATTTTGTACATGTATACACCTTAGAAGCTTTGGCATTAAATATTCAACCACTGAAAGTCCAGAATTGTTACGATGTAGACATTGGGTTGAGTCCGTAAAGTATTGTTGAGCTCTGTGATGTTTCTTAAGAAGCATTTTTTCTCTAAATTTGCTTCAATTAAACAAACAAAAGGATATTATATTATTACATTAAAGCTGTATAAATGCTGTGGAACATTTTTCAGTTCTCTGGCTGCACCCAGCCCCAGCAACCATTCCAAACTCTAATTCTAACAACTTTACCTTCAGCTATTCCCATTCAAGGCTCTAGAATAGTCTTCACAAATCTCTCCACCACAATTTATTAAATGAAGATGCTCCTTTTCCATCAAGGTTTGGTTCAACGAAGAGTGTAAGAAAGCATGCCAGGAGCAGCACCCGACACACCTAAAACTGAAGTGTCAACTCAGTGAAGCTACAAGTCGGGACTACTTGCATGGCAAACAGCGTAAGCAGCAAGTTATAGACAAGAGGCTAAAAATGAACCTTAAAGAAGATGTTTGCAGGAGCCCTAAATAAGAGTAAAATCCAGTCCAACATTTTGGTTGAAGGTGTTAAACTGGTATAGATTGAGTCTTGAGATGAGAACATGACTGTAAATCGCAGAAGAGGTAACTGGCCATAGCAACTGACCATACCAGCCAAGTCCACAGACTCAGAGCCAGGAAGTTAGATACTCCCATTGCTTCAGTGGACAGCAATAATTTCAAAGCTCTCTTCTATTCCTTGTTATTCCTGTGGCAAAGTTATTCATGTCCGTTAGCATGCAAGAGTTGAGGAAAGAGTAATGCTGCAGGTAATGGTATTCCTGATCTCAGTCATGCACTAGATCAAGGTTGTAGAAGAGTGAAAGCTAGCTCAGGAGTTTGGAAATCTTCAAATGCTCCTATGATAGATCTGGGAAGAAAAATTCATGCTGTCGATCAGAAAGATCAAGCATTATACTCAGAAAGAGAGGAAGAGAAAACAGTTTGAACAATGAGAGTAAATGGACTGAAGATATAATTCTAGCGCTCTCTGTAGAACTGAAATGATGGCCAGAGCTTCGCAACTTACTTTTATTGTGAACACAGCAGCAGCGTTTGTTACGTCAGAATTGAACAAATCCTATACAATTGTACACGAAATCCCCAACTCACATTCCCTTGTTTGAGACTGTCTTCTCTCAGAGGGTAGTGACCTGTGGAATTCTTTCCCAACGAGGTCTGTCAAAGCTGGGTCATTAAGTCCATTCAAGGATGAGATAGATTTTTATTCAGTAAGGGAATCGGGATATGGGGAAAAAAGGAAAGTGCAGTTGAAAATTGCCAGATCAGCCATAATTTGATTGAATGACAGGATCAGACTTCTTTGGTTGAAAGACTCGTTTTTGCTCCTACATTTTATGGTGTTTTCACATTGGCTGAGACGATTGCTTTCTGATAACCACACCACCTTCCTTTGTGCCATGTGTGACCCTAGCCATTTGAGAGTTATACCCCTCAATTCCCATCGACTTTGGTTCCAGATGCTTGACATCACAGTCAGTCAAATGCTGCCTAGATGTCAAGTGCAGTTACTCTCACTTCATCATTAATACTCGGTTCCTTAGTTCAATGGAACAACCTGTAATGAGGCCAAAAGCCAAAAGGTCCTACAGAAACTAAGCAAGCAAGGTATAGCAGTGGTGTCTCGATTCCTGAAGTAGGAATCCTAAGTTCAAGCCCACTTATACCAGTGGGGTATAATTAAGGGTGAAACAATGGCTCAATGATCAGCACTGCTGCCTCACAGCATCAGGGACCCAGGTTTGATTCCAGCCTCGGGTGACTGTCTGTGTGGAGTTTGCATGTTCTCCCTGTGTCTGGGTGGGTTTCCACCAGGTGCTCCAGTTTCTTCCCCCATATGTACAGGGTAGGTGGATTGGTAAATTTCCCATATTGGTGAGCTAGCCATGGGAAATGCAGGTTTATGGCATGGGGAGGGGTGGGTGTGGGTCTGAGTGTGATGCTCTTCAAAGGGCAGTTATGGACTTGATGGGTGAAATGGCCTGCTTCCACACTGTAAGGATTCTAATTTTCTTTAAATTGAGTTTGTTTCTCAGGCCAAATGCTTCTCTTCAATTTACCTTATTTTAATTAACCCATTAATTACACACGTCTGGAGGAGGTGGTACTTGAACCCAGCCCTCTTTAATTCAGGGGTAGGGACACTACCACTGAACCACAACAGGGCCTCCACTATTAGGAGCCTTTGATGTGTGAATAGATTGGAACAACCACTTCCATCACTTTATTAATGATACAGAGTAGAAGGCAGTGAGTGGCTAAATTGAATTGCCCTGCAGTATACTTAAGAGGAAAATCAGGAGGGAAAAAAGGGGACATGAGAGAGCTGTGGCAAACAGGGTTAAGGGGAATCCAAAGGGATTCTACAAAACATTGATGACAAAAGGGTAACTTGAGAGAGAATAGGGCCCCTTAAAGATCAGGTATGTGTGGAACTGCAGGTGATGGGGGAGATACTAAATGAGTACTTTTCATCAGTAATTACTTTGGAGAAGGATATGGAAGATAAAGAATGTGGGGAAATAAATAGCAACATCTTGAAAAATGTCCATATTACAGAGGAGGAGATGCTGGACATCTTAAAATGCATAAGAGTGGATGAATCCCCGCGACCTGATCAGGTGTACCCTAGAACTCTGTGGGAAGCTCGAGAAGTGATTGCTGGGCCCCTTGCTGAGATATTTGTATCATTGATAGTCACAGGTGAGGTGCCAGAAGACTGGAGGTTGGCTAATGTGTGCCACTGTTTAAGAAGGGTGGTAAGGAAAAGCCAGGGAACTATAGACCGTGAGCCTGATATCGGTGGTGGGCAAGTTGTTGGAGGGAATCCTGAGGGACAGGATTTCCATGTATTTGGAAAGGCAAGGACTGATTAGGGATAGTCAACATGGCTTTGTGAGTGGGAAATCATGTCTCACTAACTTGAGTTTTTTTTCAATTATCAGCCAGTATCCATGATTTGGAAGTGGAAGAATTGCAGTGTTTTAATCTGATCTATTAGTTATTAATTTCAGTATAAACAAAAAACAAAAATAATCCTATATCCTTTGGTTACTGATCTTTAGACTAATGGAAATGACTTGTCCAACACACTTGTCCAGCAAGCAACCTGTGGACTACACTGTGTTTTGCCAATGGATCCTGCGTTGCCCACTAGGCCATTGTTCACAAGTTCAGTCTAATTGGAAGATTTTTCAAGTGTCTGATCCTCAAACTGGGTCCATTGAGAATAATGTTGAATTTGTGCAAGGCACTTGTTAGACCTCAGCCGGAATATTGTGTACAGTTATAGATACCCACATTATCAGAAATTTATGAATGCATTGGACAGAGTGCAGACATAGTTTACAAGGATGGTTCCATGGATGTGAAGCCTCAGCTATGAGGATAGATTGATGATGTTGGGTCTGTTGGAAGGGAGAAGAAGGCTGAGAAAGGATCTGATTGATGTTTAGGAAATTGCGAGCGGGCTAGGCAGAGTAAATAGGATGAAGTTTGGAAAAGAAACAAGAACAAGATGGCATAGATTTAAAGTGATGTGCAACCAAAGCAAGGGTGAGGTGAGAAAAACCTTTATCATGAGTGAGTTATTGGCGTCTGAAATGCTCAGCCTGGAAATATGATGGAAGCTTTCAAGTCAGTATTGAATAGTAAGTTGAGTAGTAATAGTGTGCAGGGTTATATGAAAAGGCAGGAGATTGGCACTTGGTCATTGAATTTGACTAGACAATCGAATCAGTAAGGGGCTGGGGCTAAATAGAGTCATAGAGTCATAGGCATGGAAACCGACCCTTCCGTCCAACCTGTTCATGCCGACCAGATATCCCAACCCAATCTAGTCCCAACTGCCAGCATCCGGCCCATATCTCTCCAAACCCTTCCTATTCATATACCCATTCAAATGCCTCTTAAATGTTGCAATTGTACCAGCCTCCACCACATCCTCTAATAGCTCATTCCATACACATACCACCCTCTGCATGAAAATGTTGCCCCTTAGGTCTCTTTTATATCTCACCCTAAACCCCCACCCCAGGGAAAAGACTTTGTCTAGTTATCCTATCTGTGCCCCTCATAATTTTGTAAACCTCTATAACCTCAGCCTCCGATGCTCCAGGGAAAACAGTCCCAGCCTGTTCAGCCTCTCCCTATAGCTCAAATCCTCCAACCCTGGCAACATCCTTGGAAATCTTTTCTGAACCCTTTCAAGTTTCACAACATCTTTCTGATAGGAAGGAGACCCGAATTGCACGCAATATTCCTACAGTGGCCTAACCAATGTCCTGTACAGTCGCAACATGACCTCCCAACTCCTGTACTCAATACACTGACCAATAAAGGAAAGCATACCAAACGCCTTCATCACTATCCTATCTACCTGCGACTCCACTTTCAAGGAGCTATGAACCTGCACTCCAAGGTCTCT
>NC_057720.1:73278379-73339892 GCF_004010195.1 Chiloscyllium plagiosum | reverse complement strand
ACTCTGTCCTCATCAATCCTCTTTGTTACTTCCTCAAAAAACTCAATCAAGTTTGTGAGACATGATTTTCCATGCACAAAGCCATGTTGACTATCCCTAATCAGTCCTTGCCTTTCCAAATACATGTACATCCTGTCCCTCAGGATTCCCTCCAACAACTTGCCCACCACCGAGGTCAGGCTCACTGGTATATAGTTCCCTGGCTTGTCCTTGCCACCTTTCTTAAACAGTGGCACCACGTTTGACAACCCCCAGTCTTCTGGCACCTCACCTGTGACTATCGATGATACAAATATCTCAGCAAGAGGCCCAGCAAGCACGTCTTTAGCTTCCCATAGAGTTCTCAGGTACACCTGATCAGGTCCTGGGGATTTATCCACCTTTAACCATTTCAAGACATCCAGCACTTCCTCCTCTGTAATTTGGACATTTTGCAAGATGTCACCAACTATTTCTCTACAGTCAATATCTTCCATATCCTTTTCCACAGTAAATACTGATGCAAAATATTCATTTAGTATTGCCCCCATTTTCTGTGGCTCCGCACAAAGGCCGCCTTGTTGATCTTTGAGGGCCCCTATTCTCTCCCTAGTTACCCTTTTGTCCTTAATATATTTGTAAAAACCCTTTGGATTTTCCTTAATTCTATTTTCCAAAGCTATTTCATGTCCCATGGCCTCCTTCTGCGCTGTAATAATTCTATGATTTCCCTCCTGCATTTGCTGCATGAACCTCTCAGTATCAAATGTGGAAGAGGAACGGTTTGTCATTGGAGGAGCAGCAGAACAAGATGGGTTTGAGTCAGCCCAAAGCCTGGAACTGTGATGGTGAGTCTGCAAATGCGGGTCAGGGAGTATTCCGGAAACACACTGGGTTTGGAGAATCAGACTTTTGATTGAGAGGGAGCATGAGAGTTGTGCTACTGTTGAAGGGGAGGATGAGAGTCAGATCTCAGCCTGGAGGGCAAAAGTCAAGAAGAATTGATGCAGCAATGTGAATTAGGTTTCTGGAGGTGTGGGGTGGAGCGCTTGGAGTGCTGGGTGAATGTGAATTGCACCACCTGTAAGCTGGGGGAGAACAAGACTGGGTTGCTGGGCAGTGAGAAGGAAGCAGTGGGAGACTATGAGATCCCATGCTGCACCTAAGTAATAAAAATCAGCAAAGTACCCAGGCCTTGGGTGTGAGCGAGTGGGTGAGTGTTGGTAGAATGATGACTGTCGGTACATTAGTGAGACAGTAAATTAATGGGGTGGCAGGGTGGCCCATGGCTAGCACTGCTGCCTCACAGTGTCAGGGACGTGGGTTCAATTCCTGCCTCGGGTGACTGTCTGTATGGAGTTGGCACCTTCTCCCTGTGTCTGCGTGGGTTTCCTTCGGGTGCTTCTGTTTCCTCCCACAGTCCAAAGATGGGCAGGCTAGGTGAAATAGCTGTGAGAAATGCAGGTTTATAAGGAAAGGATAGAGTGCTGGGGCTGGGTGGGATGCTCTTTGGAGGGTCAGTGGTTGGTTGGTTGGTCTCAGTTGGTTGAATAGCCTTCTTCCACATTGTCAGGATCCTTTTAAAGTTGGTTAGCTGGGTGAGTAAGTGAGGGGCTGACTAATGAAATGCTGGATTGGTGGGGGGAGGTGGGGGGGTGGTTGAGTGGAGGAGGTGGGGGGGTGGTGGTTGAGTGGATGGGTGGTGATTACGTTTGGGTGTGGGGACCGGTTTGTCTGAGCTGTTAACACCTTCACCCTTTCTCTCCTCTTCCCTCCCCTTGATGAAGGGGAAATCCCTGGCTGAATGTCAACCCCCACTTTCAAGTGGTTTTGAATGAGCCAACCCCCCCGTGTGCCCACCAGCGTTAGTCAAACCCAACCCCTTAGCTCACAGGCCTGTACCCTAACCCTCCCTCTCATGATCAGAACCAGGCCGAGGCTGTGTGGGGGCAAGTGGAAGCTAGGCGTTCCCCTCGTGATCAGGATGGTGGAGGGGCTAGATTTCTTTGTCTCTGGAAAGGATAAAACTAAGGCTTATTCATTAGCTTCTTGGCCACTTGGCCGTTTATAAGTGGTCCTTTTGTTGTTAATGACTTTTTTAAAAATGTGCTCTTGTGGAAAACCTTACCTTGCTAAAGTTTGTTCACTTGCCCCTCCTCGCTTCCTGAAGTAAAGACCTCTACACCTCTGTGAAAGGGATGGACAGCCTTGCTCTACGTTTTACATTTCTATAGTCAAAAACATGGTAACCAATATACACACAGCAGTGTCTTGTAAACAGTGCTCAGTTGGCTGAATGACTGCTTTGCAATGCAGAATATGGGTTCAATTCCCACACTGGCTGAGGTTACCCTGAAGGACTTTCCTGCTCAACCTCTCCCCTCACTTGAAACACAGTGACCCTCAGCTTAAACCACCACCCGCCATCTCTCGCTAGTGAGAGAGCAGCCATATAATGCAGTAGGATGACCTGATCATTTCTGTTGATGTTAATTGAGGGATAATATTGGGCACGGCTCCCATGCTCTCTCTGAAAGTAATAAGCAGACTAAGACAAGGCAAATTTCCAGAAGTGGCTAAAAAGCATACTTCTTTGGCAGGTGGCAATGTGCTTTAATAACATGACACCCAAAAGAAACAAGCAAATAAGCAAACGCCTTTTCTCAAAGTTACTCTTCTTAAAAATACATGCTCCATTTGGCTTTCTTTATTTGTTTGGATACCACAAACACCAGCCACCTCAGCCTTTGAAAATTGCACTGTTGCTCTTCGTACTCATCAAAATGATGGATGACATTGTCGGAGAACAGAACTTTGTTTTTCTCTCTGTGAACAGCAAAAGCATCAAGTGTTCCAAGGTTAGATATTGCATAAGTCACAAGCAATTTAGAATGCCTTCGACACTGCTTGAAAATCCATACACCCCAACACCTTCCGTCTGCCAATGTGAAGTTCTGTGTTACCACTATCCTATTCTTTCCTACTCTTTCCGATCCCTGATATGTTGAAACAGATCTTGCATCCAATCAAGGTAACGTCAAAGACATTAACTTCCTCCAACTTCACGAGAACCAACTGATCGTCCCACAATCTGACACTTCTTTTCCTGCCTTGCTTCCCATCTCTTAATAAAAACAGTTGCACTCTTTTGGTAGTAATCATTCAGTCATGTTGCTTGCCATGTTGTTATTCTTGACACCCTTTCCACTTCAACTTGATCAAGGAAATTCTGGTGGCCATACAGTGTACCACAACAAAGAATTTATTTTGCATTGACAAACTTCATTCAGTATCCAAACTCGAAGTATCTTAGTATATGAACATATAATGTTGGCAGCTCCCCTTTTTTTCCCTCTTCTTGAGTCAACATGAAGAGATGATCAACATTCCTTTAATGCCTTCTATGAAAGCTTCATGGAATCTGAAGGGGGAGGGGGAGCAGCCAGAAATCATGGTACATATTGGCACCAATGATATAGCCAGGAAAGGGATTGAGAATCTGAAAAGTGACTACAGAGAGCTAGGTTGGAAGCTGAAGAGCAGGATGAGTAGAGTAGTGATCTCAGATTTGTTACTGATCCCACAAGACAGTGAGGTGAGGAACAGTCAGCGAATACAGCTTAACACATGGCTGTGCAGTTGGTGCAGGAGGGAGGGTTTCAGATACTTAGACCATTGGGATGCCTTCTGGGGAAGGTGAGACTTGTACATGAAGGATGGGTTGCACCTAAACTGGAGGGGCACAAATGTCCTGGTTGGGAGATTTGCTCGTGTTGTTCAAGAGGGTTTAAACTTGTTTGGCAGGGGGGTGGGAACCAAAGCTACATATCCGAGAAGAGGGTAGTTGTAGATGGGGCAGTGACAGAATGTAGTGAATCTATCGGGAAGGTTCTCATGTGATGGAAAAACGGGATCGATTAAAGTGTGTCTGCTTTAACGTAAGGAGTGTCAGGAATAAGACTGATGAACTTAGAGGATGGATCAATACTTGGGACTGTGATGTTGTGGCCATAAGTGAGTTTCACCAGGGCAGGAATGGTTATTGGATGTTTAAGGGTTTAGAAAGTTTAAAAAGAACAGGGAAGGTGGAAAAAGTGGAGGGGGTATAGCATTGCTAATCAGAGAGTGCATCACAGCTACAGAAATGAAGGTTGTTGAAGAAAGTTTGTCTACTGAGTCAGTATGGATGGAAGTTAGGAACAGCAAGGGAGCAGTCAGCTCATTGGGGGTTTTCTACGGACCCTCTAATAGCAGTAGGGAGATCGAAGAATTCATAGGCTGGCAAATTTTGGAAAAGTGCAGTTGTAGCAGGGTTGTTGTTATGGGGTGACTTCAACTTTCCCAATATTGTCTGGAACCTTCTTAGTGCAGATGGTTTGGATGGAGCCGTTTTTATCAGGTGTGCTCAGGAGGGTTTCCTTACTCAGTATGTAGATAGGCCAATGAGGGGAGAGGTCATTTTGGATTTGGTACTCGTCAATGAGCCAGGACAGGTGTTAGATCTCGCAGTGGAAGAACACTTTGGTGGCAGTGACCATAACTGTCTCACATTTACCACAGCCATGGAGAGGGAAAGGAGCAGTTACCATGGGAAGATATTTAATTGGGGAGAAGGAAATTATGACACTATCAGACAGGAGTTGAGAAATACAGACTGGGAGCAATTGTTCAACAGAAAGGGCACAACGGACATGTGGAGACTATTTAACGAGCAGTTGTTGCAAGTGATGCATAAATTTGTTCCTCTGAGGTAGGCACGAAGGGGTAAGATTAAGGAACCTTGGATGACAGGAATAGAGGAGCTTCTCGTCAAAAGGAAGAAGGCAGCTTACATAAGGTGGGAGGAAGTAAGGGTCTAGCACAGCTTTAGAGGATTACAGGCTTGCTAGAAAGGAGCTCAGAAATGGACTGAGGAGAGCCGGAGGGGGCGGGGGGGGGGGCACGAAAAAGGTTTGGCAAGAACGATTAGGGAGAACTAAAAGGCATTTTACTCATACGTGAGGAATAAGAAAATGATCAGGGAGAAGGTAGGGCTGGTCAGGGATAGTGTAGGGAAATTGTGCATGTAGTCTGAGCAGATATGGGAAGCCTAAATTAGATTTTTTGCTTTGGTTTTCACTAAGGAAAGGGACCTTGTTGTGAATGCGGACTTTGAGGAGCTGGGAAACAGGTTTGAACAGATCAAGATTAATGAAGTTGATGTGCTGGAGATTTTGGCAAACATTAAGATTGGTAAGTCCCCAGGGCCAGACCAGATTTATCCTGGGCTAGTCCAGGAAGCGAGAAAGGAAGTTGCTAAGCCGCTGGCAAAAATCTTTGTTTCCTCACTCTCCAAGGGAGTCGTACCGGAGGATTGGAGGGAGGCAAATGTTGTTCCTCTTTTCAAGAAGGGGAATAGAGAAATCCCTGGCAATTACAGACCAGTCAGTCTTATGTCTATGGTCAGCAAAGTTTTGGAAAAAATTCTGAGGGGTAGGATTTATGACTATTTGGAAAAGCATAACATGATTAAAGCAGTCAGCATGGGTTTGTGAGGGGCAGCTCATGCCTCACAAATCCTACTGAGTTCTTTGAGGAGGTGATGAGACAGGTCAATGAAGGTCAAGTAGTGGATGCGGTGTATACGGACTTCAGCAAGGCATTTGGCAAAGTTCCCCAAGGTAGGCTCATTTATAAAGTCAGGAGGTATGGGATACAGGGAGGTTTGGCTGTCTGGATTCAGAATTGGTTGGCTGACAGAAGGCAGAGAGTGGTTGTAGGTGGAAAGTATTCTGCCTGGAGGTCAGTGTTGAGTGGTGTCCTGTAGGACTCTGTTCTTGGGCCTCTGCTCCTTGCTCTTTATAATTGATTTGGATGAGGAGGTTGAGAGGTGGGTTAGTAAGTTTGCCGATGACCCAAAGGTTGGTGTATTGATAGTATTGAGGGCTATTGCAGGCTGCAGCACGGTATAGACAGGATGCAGAAATGGGCCGAGAAATGGCAGATGGCGTTCAACCTGGATAAATGCGAAGTGATTCATTTTGGAAAGTCTAACTTGAATGCTGAATATAAGATTGAAGATAGGATTCTTGTCAATGTGGAGGAACAGCGGCACCTTGGTGTTCAAGTGCATAGATCCCTCAAAGTTGCTACCCAAGTGGATAGGGTTGTTAAGAAAGCATATGGTGTTTTGGCTTTCATTAACAGGGGGATCGAGTTTAACATCCATGAGGTTTTGCTGCAGCTCTACAAGTCCCTGGTGAGACCACACTTGGAATATTGTGTCCGGTTCTGGTAGCCCCATTGCAGGAAAGATACAGAGGCTTTGGAGAGGGTGCGAAGAAGGTTTACCAGGATGCAGCCTGGACTGGAAGGCTTGTCTTACAAAGAGAAGTTGACTAAGCTCAAACTTTTCTCTCTGGAGAGAAGGAGGAAGAGAGGTGACCTGATCAAGATATACAAGATAATGATACGCATGGATAGAGTCAATAGCCAGAGACTTTTCCCCAAGGCAGGATTGACTGGCATGAGGGGTCGTAGTTTTAAGGTGTTAGAAGGAAGGTACAGAGGAGACATCAGAGGTAGGTTCTTTACACAGAGAGTTGTGAATGCATGGAATGCCAGCAGTGGTGATGGAAGCAGAGTCATTAGGCACACTTAAGTGACTGCTAGACATGCACATGGACAGCAGTAAATTGAGGGGTGTGTAGGCTAGGTTATTTTATTTTAGATCAGGAATAATCCTGGCACAACATTGTGGGCCAAAGGGCCTGTTCTGTGCTGTACTTTTCTATGTTCTATGAATGTTATTTTCAAGAAGATCACATTCTGATGAATGATCTCTCTACCACATTCTCAGCTTTCTGAACTGGAATCATACTCCAAATCTCAACAAAAGGTGCAAACAATCCAGAGCGCAGAAAAACAAGCCTTGTTTATTGCAGACAGAGTCCATCATGATTGGCCATGCAATATGCTGAATGTCACCAAGAGGTGGCTGTGTGCCCACCTCGGGGATTTTTTTGGATGTTTCTCTGTGTGAACTCTAGTTGGTTACCTCATGGAGTTCTCCGCTGCTCACCTCATGGGAATATTGACCAGTATTTGAACCTTCCAGGATTGCCGCTGCCAGCACCTGGATACCATCAGTTGCTGCCAATGATAGATAACCTTTATTGTACGCATAGCCAGAGGGAAATAAAGAAGAACAACTTCTGAGAGGACATAAGACGGGTGACACAAGTGGAAAGAAAAGCGCATATTCCAAAATTTATTGCTACTTTTGATCATCACATGTCAGATCAGCTTTCATTGTAACTGTCGCTCCAAGAATCAGGCTACCTAGGCAACCGGTCCCGAATGATGTCCCATGATCGAGTATTACTCTTTCCCTAATGCTCGCATTTTGTCATAGAGTCATGAACAGTCTTAGATGAACAGTTTAGAAATGTTTTGAGGTTTCCCACCTTGACTACCCTTCCAGACACCCACAACCCTTGGGGCAAATTTTCTTTTCCTCAAATCCCCTCTAATCCTCCTACTCCTGACCTTAAATCCTGGTTATTGACCCCTATATTAAAGGGGAGACATTTCTCCCTATCCAGCCCATCCATGCCCCTCAAAACTTTGTGTATCTCAATCTAGGTCTTTTAAGGAAGATAACCCCAGACTATCTAGTCCATCTTCTTCATTGAATCACTCAAGCCCAGGCAACAACCTGGTGGATCTCCTCTACAGGATGAGACTCCCCCCACAGCAAACCTTCATTTATTGATACCTCCTGTCAACCTCTTCAGTTCTGAGCCTACCCACGTTCCCCAAAACTCTTCCATTTCACTCTTTATCTCTCTGAACTCCAGACCAGCATCTTAACCATGACGAGCACTATGGTGCACTGTTACCCCCCTCCCACTTCAAAAGCAGATGGAAATGAGTTGCCTCTTTTCACAATTGCTGACCCCACTGCCTCCAATCCACACAACTGACTTTCCCAGCTTCCCTATCACAATGGTAGCTCATGAAAACACCCACCACTCCTTGACTTGCAGTGAACCGACCCCTGAACTGACCCCCCACTCCCACCCTGCCAAACCCATGACCTACTTGGAAGATCTCTGTACAGCTCCCTGACTGACTTGGTACTAATCTCGGACTTTGAAGCACTGATCTGTAGGACTGACCATGGCCCACTGTAATGCAGAACACTTGACCCTGAGTGCCCCAAGCAGTTGATTGATTGTGTCCTAACCCCTGGACTGACTAACATCAGGCACTTTGACTTAAACAATGACCACTCCCCTTAGACTTTGAAACATAGCCATTTGGCTGAAGTACACCCACTGTGTTTGCTGCATAAGCTGCTGGCACATACTGTAGGTGCGACATTGATGTAGTGAGGTGCCACAGAGCAACACGTCCCTCTTCTAGACTGATCACTGCTGACAACTGTGACAAACTGCCTGCCTTTGTGTCAGAGCTAAATGGCAAGGCAAGGCTGAAGTACTGTGAGCCTGTCCAGTCCTGAATGAGGCTGCAAAGTGCAAAACAGCAAGCCAGAGATGGCATCAGCATCCACAGAGTGCACAAAGTGCTAAGAAAGCAAATGAAAGCCTTGAGGTGCACCCTGTTGTGATGCACGAGATGGATGTCTATGTATAAAATGGCCCCGTAGCAGTGTTACAATAAACACTGATACATTCCAAAGTGCAGCATTGAGGTAGCTGACTGTACTCTAAATGGGTCAGAGATTAGCCATGATGATGGGATGAGGCTGGTGCATGTCTGATGCTAACCTGCATGGATGGGCAGTGGGGATGCAGGTGGTCACTGTCTACGGAACATACCCTGAGATGTTGGGGACCATTGTTCAAGATGGTGGACGGAGGGGAGCAGGACCCACACTGGAGCCGCTGACCTATATGTCAGGAATTGTCGGCATCTAGCTTCTCTCTGGTGCATGGAAGAATTTTTAAAAATGCATATAAATGAGGTGAGAAGAGATAATATTGAAATCTTAATGCATGCAAATTGGAACTCTTATAACTCATTGATGCTCATTCTTGCCGTACAAATCCTGGGTGAAAAATCACAATGTTTCTTTCTCAACATTGAGAAATTCAATGTTCCATTCTTGCTTTATTATTCTAGCTGACTTGCCATTACCCACATTGTTCACTGGCTGGGAAAGTTCAGCCCAGTGGTACAACATCAGTAATTATAGTAAGTAGTTACTATCCAATTATTTTTCCCTTTTTCTTTGTTTTATCAGACACAGAAGTAGCTCTGAAATTGTGTGGAGGACTAACATCAAAGGCCTCAAGTGAAAGGGTTCAGATGTAATTCAGGATGTTACACTTTTAACTTTGCAGGCTTGGTTCAGTAACACTAAGCATTGTCTTCAGTGAACCTCCATCTCACATGAACTACACTGTGCATTTCTTTGCAGAATATAAAGCAGACCTACCACAACAAAGGTTAAAACAGAATCATTTCATCACCATGTCTGAAGCATATTGTCGTCTGGGTGAAGAAAGATACTAAATCAGATCATGGCCAAGGTCATAAAGCACTATAAAGCAATGAACAAGAAAATTAATAATATTTTCTACAAACAGTTTATTCACAGTAATTACAAGCATTACTAATTTGTTTAAGTCTCAGTACTACTTAGGCAGTTAAATCATTCAGAAGCTATATATTACCACAGAGCTAATAATTAATTGGCTAATCTAATAGAGGAAAGAGAGTTGGCATAAGAGGGAATTGTTAGGTTGTCGACCAGTAAGTAGTGGAGTGCCACATGATCAGTACTGGCATCACAATGATTTACAGCATATATTAAATGAGTTGGATGAGGGAAGTGAATGTCCTATAGCTAAGTTTGCAGATGGCATAAAAAATGGCAAGGCAAGTGATGAGGATGGCACAAGGAGTTGACAGAGGCAGCGAGACAGGTTGAGAGAGTAGACAAAAGAAAGTTGGCAAATGAATATAATGGGGGAGGATATGAGATTGTGCACTTTGGCAGGATGAATAGAGAAGTTGAATATCATTTAGATAGAGAACGGCTGCATAAAACTACTGAATCACAAAAAAAAAGTGTCCAAGTTCAGTGAGTTAAAGCAAAGGCAAGTGGAATATGGGCCTTTATTTCAAAAGGAAAGTAGAATAAAGCAGAGAGGTTTTGCTAAAACAATACTATCAGACCTGTGGGAATACAGTTGGCCCAATATCTGAGGCAAGATATACTGGCACTGGTCCAGAGAAAGTTTATGAGGTTGACACCTGGTATGGAGGGACAGTGTTATCGAGAGAGGTTGTGTAGGTTGGGCCTGTGCTCATTAAAATTTAGAAGAATGAGAGGCAACCAGATTGAAACATATGAGATTCTTAGGAAACTTGACAGTGTAGATGGGGACTGGTTATATCCCCTTTTAGGAGAGTCTCAGATCAGAGGGCATAATCTCACAATAAACTGACGGATGTTTAAGATCGCGATGAGGATGCATTTTTCTCTCCGACAGTAGTGAATGTGAGGAATTCTTTATCACAGAGGACTGTCAAGTCTGGGCTTTAAGTCTATTCAAGGCTGAGACAGGGAGATTATTAATTAGTAAAAGAATCAAGGGTTCTGAGGAAAAGACAGAAAAGTGGAAATGAGGATTAACAGATCAACCATGGTCTCATTAAATGGTGGGGTAGATTTGATGGACTGAATGGCCTACTTCTGTTTTACATATTGTTGCCTTATGACCATTCTCTTCCCTTATTTAGTTTTTAGACAGGCTTTCTGCATGTGTAGCACTACCCTGTCAAATCATTTTTTTTAACAAGAAACTGGAGCAAATTTAAGCATAAATATTTCTATTAACAACTGTTTGATGGTTAAATGTTCATCAAATTTTTAAATATTTTAGCTACATCCTTCCCAGGAAACCAATTGATTTTTTCCCAAACATTTTAAATGATCTTTAAGAATTGCCTCAGTGCAAGGTAATGGCAACCCACGCACAGCAGTGTGTTCACTGAGTAAACATTTTATGCAGCAACACACAAAAAGCTAGCAGTTACTCATTTTAACTCACTTTGTGCTGTAAGGAATCTAATAAATTAGATTAGGAATCTAAACATTTAAAAGGCACCTGGATGGATATATGAATAATAGGAAGGGTTTAGAGGGATATGGGCCAAGTGCTGTCAAATGGGACTAGAATAGGTTAGGATATCTGGTCACATGGACAAGTTGGACCGAAGGATTTGTTTCCGTGCTGTACATCTCTATGACTCTAAGTGGTCTGAAACAAAACGTTTGGGGTATTGTATCTTGAAATCAAGTGACATGGGATATAAAGCTGTTTGGAGAAATGCACAGGGGTTCTGGAAGACTTGCCACTGTTCACTCAATTTCTGCTTCTACTTTCTCATTAGTTTGAGATAGACACAAACAAAAACACATTACTGATACATGGGGCTGAATATTACTGATACATGGGGCTGAACACTTTTCCAGGCATTGGAAAAGTGTTCAGTTTTGGTGAGTTCCACCAAGGGTTTCTCTTGGCAAGTTCCAGTGAGTTTTTGCCCACTATCTTCCCAAACTTGCCTCATTACCTGTCCACTAGATCCACTTGTTCTATTCTGCCAGTCACTTCAACCAAATGTACTTGTCACTGCTGAATTATCCAGAGATTGCTGGCACTGGTTCGGAGGAAGGCTCACTTGACCTGAAACATTGACTCTGATTTCTGTCCACATGTGCTGCCCAACCTGCTGAGCTTTTCCAGCGATTTCTACTTTTGTCCCTGGCACTGGTGCCAGCTATAAAGGCCAGCTGTGCACTTGCATCAAAAGCCTAGAGTTACCCTTCACAATGCACACAGCAGGAGAGCTGCCACAAAACCAACACTTGTCAGGGCACATAGGTGGTATACAGACATTACATTGAATATACAATTATACAGTCTTACATCCATTGCTAAATAGGGGCCAAGCAACACCGATTACCCATCTTTAGTCTCATCCCATCTTACAACCCTGGCTAAGAAAGTGCTACACTTTCCCAATGCCAAGTGAGGCCAAGTCTCCTCTCATTACCCAAGGTTGAACAATCACATACTGGAAAGCCTTCAAACAGTTCACTAAAAGATCACTTTTAGTCAGCAGCAAAAAAGGCAGATGAAAAGAAAAATGGACACAAGCTGCATTTACCCCTGGCAAGAGACAGGGACTTGCCTTTCCAGCACCAACTAACTTACAATCAATGAGTGACCATACAAAAAGTATACATTGTTAAATGTAAGAGGTTCTTCTAATTAGATGAGAAGTGTTTTTTTTTCTCTACCACCCTAGAACAAGCAGGCCTTTTTTGTTTCCTACACTGGTAGAGGATGATGGTAACAACATAATAAGGTGGCACACATTGAAAATCCGGTAGGCAGCAGTACAGATCTAATTTGACTTGACATACTGCATGGTGGGCAGTAATATGAGATCTTCTGACTCATACCGTACAATCAGCAGCAGCAGAAACAACTGAAGATTTAAGAACATTCCCTCCTCAGGCAGCTTATCCCATAGACGCATCACCCTCGCCATGAAAAGATTGCCCCTTAGGTCATTTTTAAATCTTTCCTCTCTCACCCAAAAACTATGACCTCTAGTTCTGGACTCCCACACCCCAAGGAAAAGACTTGTCTATTTACCCGATCCATGCCCCTCATGATTTTATAAACCTTCATAAGATCACACCCCCTCAGCCTCCAATGGTCCAGAGGCTGAGACAGCCCCAGACAATTCAACCTCTCCCTATATCTCAAACCCTCCAACCCTGGCAACATCCTTGTATATCTTTTCTCGGATCAGGGTAAGAGATATGTTGCAACAAGGGAGTAAGCAAGTCTGTGGGGAAGAGAAATTAGCAACCCCAAAGCAGATACATCGCTAAGTAGTAGTTTGTATGATTGGTCCCAAATTCAAGTTCAGCGATGGCCGAATATCAGAAGTCCCACAAGCTTAAAGCTTAAAATCTCTGGTGGACCACAGTAGGGAGTCTTTAAAAATGTGCAGCAATCCAGTATGGAAAAGCAAGAGGTTAAAACATTGATTACAGCTCTGATCAAGTGTCACTGCTGTAGTGTGGGGTTAGCATGAGGAACAGCTACAGAAACAGTAATAAAGAGCCTCAAAATGCAGACTACGCTGAGGTCACAGACTAGAGGATATCACAAAGCCAGTAAATACAGCATGAACATTGCACAGGCTAAAAGCTAAAGCAAGCTTGCTCTAATGGAGAAACATAGTTTGGAAGATTTTATTAACAGCAGGGAAAAAGCAGAAGATACTACCTAAAATCTGAGATAAGCACAGGAATCAAAGAGTCAAATCATTCAGGAGGAGTGAGAATCACTTTGATTCAGGTGGTAATTATTCATTAACACTGAGATTCATGCTTTGAAGCTGCAATAAACATAGTAATCCACCTGATTAGCTATGAGAAGGCAGGAGACCTCCATTTTTAGCCACAAAGTGCAGGAGAATTTTCCATTGTAGCAGCAAAAAGCAGATTAACTGTTACTATCGCAAAATACAAGGCCTACACAAAAACATTTTGTAATCACAAGGAAGACATGGCATCAAAAATAATATTGCCCCAAAGTCTTGCTTTCAGAGTTGAGCTAAATTGCCCACAGATTGGACATGTTAGAGAAAATAACGTCTGAGATGCAGAATAGCTTCTCATTTGATATTATATTGGAAGGTGAACAAGTAACTTCAATTTGAGACACAATGGAGTACAGCATTGATGGCATAGTTCACCAAGATACCAAAGAAGCAATAGATGCTTTTCAGGAGGCACTGAAAACCTCTGATAATTATTTCAAACTGAAAAGTAATGAAATTCTTGAAATAAGAAAATTGAATAAAAAGTTTCAACATCCAGGGGAATCCACAGATTATTTTACTACTGACCTCTCTGGATAGTGAAGAAATGCAATGATGTTGCTCTCAGTCAGAATTCATAAGAGACAGAATCGTTATGGAGACTGCCAATGAGTCTTTATTGGATTTAGTCCAAAAACAGACCTGACTCTGGAGAAAGCCATACAGATGGTGAGTGAAGAAGACATCTGAAAGAAACACTGATCAATCCTAGGAGAAGAGGAACAGCCTTGATGCAGGAAATCAGCAGTCTCCATTCAAGTCCTATATCCACAAATGACACAATGTGGGAAACCACAGCAGTGATTAGGACAGGCAGCAGACACTAGGAGTCTGTGGCAGGCTTGTTGAACAAAGAAACTCATAGAGTCAGACCATGCCCAGCACGTGATAGAAAATGCTTTCTTTCTCACCCAACAGGTAAATTTCAGAAAATATGCAAATTTGGGACACATTTTCAGAAAAAAGCCATAAAATCAATAGCTTCCCACACAAAATGGTTAATGACGTAGAATAGACCACAGCAGAAGAGAAACTTGAAGTATATCCAGAGGAAATAAATGGTCCAGACCAAACATTTTTGCAGCTTGATATTTATGGCAATGGCCCTTTCATAAAGTGCAAGTTAGACATCATGGTGATACGATCCAGCTCACTAGCTGGTGTTGTGTTTTGGATACTGGTGAGGACATTGGCTGCTCAGAGAAGTCAAGTCAGGATGAAGTCTGTGAAACTACATGTGGCTTAGCTGTACAGGCAGGAAGGACAAAGAGTGGCAGGTCAGTTATGCTGGAGGATTTGTTAATCTATGGCAATGGACATTACTCCAGGATGGTACATCACCTCCTTAGTGTTGTGGTCAAGGATGTCACAGACCTGCTGCAGGACATTTTTCTGGGGGTGGGGTGAATATGGAGATCGAGAGCAGTATCGGTACCAATTTCTTAGTTAGGAAAGGGGATAAGGTCCGAAAAGAAGATTTCGGGAGACCAGGAAGGAGTTTTAAAAAAAGGACCTCAAAAGCCGTAACCTCAGAATTACTGAGCTAGTCCCAGATGCTAGTGAGAACAGGAAAAGGAGAGCTGACTGTTGAACATACAACTGGAGAACTGGTGTAGGGAGGGAGGGCATCAGATTTCTGAGGCTAGTTCAGGGAAAGTTGTGACCTGTACAAAGTGGATGGACTTTGTAGCACTGGGACTAATATCCTTCATTACATTCCTGATGAAAGGTTGATGCCTGAAACGTCAATTTTCCTGCTCGTCAGATGCTGCCTGACCTGCTGTGTTTTTCCAGCGCCACACTTTTTGACTGAGACTAATATTCTTGCTAGGAAAATTGCTTTTGCGGTTGAGGAGGGTTTACACTAAACCAGCTAGTAGAAGGGAACCTGACAGGAAGATTGTCAGGTAGCAAGAAGTAGAAAAATAATAAGAAAAATTAGAAGAAAGAAAGCAAAGGTAAGCATCAAATAGGATCTGAATGGAGAATTATGTTAAAAAGCAGAATTAAAAAGTAGAATCTATCTTTATGCATGTGAGTTCACAAAAAGATTGACCATTTGTCGACACAAATTGATTTTGTTGCTATTATAGAAACATGGCTAAAATGTGACCAAGCACTGAAACTAAACATCCAAGGACCTCCACCATTTAGAAAGAATAGGCTAAAAAAAGGAAAGGGACGAGATCAGTACATTATAGAGTAATAGAGCTGTATAGTAGGAAACAGAACATTCAGTCCAACTTGTCCATGCCGACCAGATATCCTAAATTAATCTAGTCCCATTTGCCAGAATTTGGCCCATATCCTTCTAAATCTTTCCGATTCATCTACCTATCCAGATGCCTTTTAAATGTCATAATTGTACCAGCCTCCACCACTTCCTCTGGCAGCTCATTCTGTATGTGCACCACCCTCTTCATGAAAGAGTTGGCCCTTAGGTCCCTTTTAAATCTTGTCCCTCTCACTTTAGAATAATGCCTCCTAATTTTGGACTACCCTCGGAAAAAAGACCTTGGCTATTTACCCTATCCATGCCCCTATGATTTCATAAATCTATAAGGTCACTGCTCAGCATCCGATAAGAGAAAGCAGAGAAGCAAGAAGAAGTAAAGAAGGGAAGAAAGCAGAATTGATGATTCGAGTCTAGTGACTGTGTGAAACATCACTAATCATTACTAATGCTGTTGAGGATGAATTCTTAGAGTGTGTGAAAGATAGGATGATCCTGAAGAAACAATTAGAGAGTTTGATATTTCATACGTAATAAAAAAGGATTAATTATTAACTTTGCAGTAAAGGAACCTTTGTGAAGTAGTGATCATTATTTGATCGAATTTCACACTAGATTTGAATGTGATATTGCTCATTATGAAACTAGGGTTTTGAATTTGAACAAAAGAAACAATGAAGATATGAGAGGCAAGTTGGCTGTGATGGGTTGGGAAATACAATAGAAGGTTTAATGATGGACATGTAAGGACTAGAATGTAAAGCAATCTGACATGATTTATAACAGATGTACAGTCCTCTGAGGCACAGAGACCCAAAGGGAAAGATGAATCAACCTTGCCCCCTCAAAAGTAGTTGAACATGCGTGACATTGGAAGTGCCTTGAAAAAGTGTGGGGAATAGTTGCAATCCTGAGGATTGGGAAACCAGCAAAGGAGAACCTCTAAACTAATAAATAAAGGAAAATGAGAAAATGAAAGTAAGAAACATAAAGGTGGCCTTTTTTTTTAATTTTTGGAAAGGAAAAGATCAGCTTTAATAAATGTCAGTCCATTTAAAGATATTTTATGGGAGAGTACAGGGAAATGATAGAGAAACTAAGCTATTACTTCTTGTCTGTCTTGTAAGAAGCATTGGAAAATTTCCAGAAACACTAGGCAACAAAAGGAACCAGCATCGGTCAAAAGACAGTGCTTGAAGCACTAATTGGATTGAAGATGAACAAATAACCTGGACTAGATGGGCTAAGGAGGTTGCTGTAGACAGGATCAGTGACAGAAACCATTGGCCTCAATGTTGCTCCCAGTCATGTATCTACTCCCCAAGTTGAGCATGGTGGCCATGCTCCTGATTTGAGAATAGCAGCCTCATCCTGAGCACAAGTGTGCCTCCCAGAGTCCTGATGGGCCTTCCAATCCTTGGCCTTGGTTACAGTGATACTTAATGCATTGGTGGTTATCTTTTAAAACTCTATAGATTTTGGAAAGTTTCCATCAAGCTGGAAGTTTGCAAATATACCTACGCTACTTAAAAAAAAAGGAGAATGGAGAACTACAGACCCGATATTTGATGTCAGTATGAGGGAGAATGTTAGCATTTATTATAAGGGATATTTAAACATGCACACATAGAAAAGAATGATAAAATTAGGCAATGTTAGCATAATTTATGAAATGGATATCATGTTTGATTGTTGGATATCTTTGAGGAGAAAGTGAGGACTGCAGATGCTGGAGATCAGAGCTGAAAATGTGTTGCTGGAAAAGCGCAGCAGGTCAGGCAGCATCCAAGGAGCAGGAGATTCGACGTTTCGGGCATGAGCCCTTCTGGCAGGTGCTGAGGAAGGAGATGTGGCTGTGGTAGCGAGTCTGTTTGAGAATGTGGCTGAAGAGCTTCTGTGCAGAGGAGATCACCTGGGGTGTGCAGGCAGGTGCTGAGGAAGGAGATGTGGCTGTGGTAGCGAGTCTGTTTGAGAATGTGGCTGAAGAGCTTCTGTGCAGAAGGGCTGTCCTGAAGAAGGGCTCATGCCTGAATCATCGATTCTCCTGCTCCTTGGATGCTGCCTGACCTGCTGCGCATTTCCAGCAACACATTTTCAGCTCAGTGTTGGATATCTTTGACAATATTGCTTGTACGATAGATAAGGGATAACTACTGGATGTTGTGCATTGAGATTTTCAGGAGGGTTTTGATAAGGCCCCGCTCAGAAGTTAAAAAACCAAATGCGAACACATTGGATTGTGGATAATGTACCAGTATTGATGGGGAATTGGTTAACAGACAGAAACCAGAGAGAAGTTGTAAACAGATTATATTCAGGATGACAGCCTGTAATTAGTGCTAAGTCTAAAACCATTCAAAATCTAGATAAATGATTTAGATATGGGGACCAAATATAACAGTTCCACATTTGCTGATGATACTAAAGTATGTGGAACTGTAAGTTGTGAAAAGAATGCAAGGAGACTTCAAAAAGACTTGGATAGGCTACATGAAAATGCTAGAATATGGCAGATGGAACATAATGTGAATAGAAGAGAAGTTATTCACTTTGGTGACAGAACAGAAAAAAGAAAACATTTCTGAAAATCCTGAGAAGTTGGAAAATGCCAACATCCATAGGTACCTTAATGTCATTATTAATTAGTTACTGAAAGCTAGCATGCAGGTGGAACAAACAATTGGCTTTCATTACAAGAGGATTTGACAACATGGGTATAGATGTCTTGCAGCAACATATAGGATCATGTTGAGACTAGAGAGAGGCAATGGTGTAGTGGCATTATCACTGGATTATTAACCCAGAGATCACAGTAATGATCTGGGGACCCTGGTTCAAACTCTGCCATGCAATATACAGTCATAGCATGGAGACAGGCCCTTCAGCCCAATTGGATCCATGCGACCAAAATGTCCATCTATGCTAACCCTGTTTCCCTGCACTTGACCCATATCCTTCTAAACGTCTCTGGTCTATGTATTTGTTTAAATGTTGCTAATATACCCACCTCAACCACTTCCGTTGGCAAGTCATAGCATGGAGACAGGCCCTTCAGCCCAATTGGATCCATGCGACCAAAATGTCCATCTATGCTAACCCTGTTTCCCTGCATTGACCCATATCCTTCTAAACGTCTCTGGTCTATGTATTTGTTTAAATGTTGTTGATATACCCACCTCAACCACTTCCGTTGGCAGCTCATTCCATATGTGTACCACCCTGTGTAAAAAAAAAGTTGCCTCTCAAGTTCTGTTTTATTCTTTCTCTTCTCACCTTACACTGATGCCCTCTTGTCTTTGATTCCTCAACCCTGGGAAAAAGACTGACTGCATTCATCCTTTCCCTGCCTCTCATAATCTTATACACTGCTGTAAGATCCCTCCCCCTCCTTCAGTCTCATATGCCCTAAAGAAAAAATGGTCTTAGCTTATCCAACCTCTTCCTATAACTCAGTGCATTGAGTCCTAGCAACATCCTTCTAAATTTCTTCTGCATTCTTTCCAGTTTAATAACATCCTTCCTACAGCAAGGTGACCAAAACTGAACACAATATTCCAAGTGTAGCCTTACCAATGTCCTGTACAACTGCAACATAACTTCCCAACTGCTATACTCAATGCCCTGACTGATACAGGCCAGTGCGCCAAAAGCTTTCTTCAGTGCCCTGTCTACTTGTGACTCCACTTTCAGAGAACTGTGCACCTGAACTTCAAGGTCCCTCTGTTGCAAAACACTCCTTAAGACCCTACCATTCACCATGAAACTCTTACCTTGATTTGACTTTCCAAAATGCAAGACCTCATCTGTACAAAACTCTATTTGCCATTTCTCGACCCACCTGTCCAGCTGCTCAAGATCCTGCTGCAATATTTGATAACCTTCCTCACTGTCCACGATACTACCTATTTTAGTGTCATCAGCGAACGTACTAATCATGCCTTGTACATTCTCATCCGAATCATTGATATAGATAACAAACTGCAATGGGCCCACCACCAATCCCTGAGGCACACCACTAGTCACAGGCCTCCAGCCCAACAAACATTTTCCACCAGCATCCTCTGCTTCCTACCATCAAGCCAATTGTGTATCCAATTTGCCAGCTCCCCCCAGATTTCATGTGATCTAATCCTCCAGAGCAGCCTACCATGTAGAACCTTATCAAAGACATTACTGAAATCCTTATGGACTACATCTATCACCCTGCCCTCATCAACCTTCCTGGTCATCAAAGAACTCTAATAAATTTGAGGCATGATCTCCCACGCACAAAGCTGTGCTGACTGCTCCTAAATAAACCCTGTCTTTCCAAATGCATGTATATCTTATCTCTCAAAACCTTCTCAAGTAACTTGCCCAGATGTTATGTTTATTGATCTATAGTTGCCAGGTTTTTCTTTGCAGCCCTTCTTGAATAAGGGCACAACATTTGTTACTCTCTAGTCTTCCGGGACCTCACCCACGGCTAATGCTGATGCAAAAATATCAGCCTGGGCCCCACAATTTCTTCTCTAGCCTCTTGCAGTGTTCTTGGATAGATCTGGTCAGGATGAGGAGGTTTATCTAACTTCATACATTCTAATATGTCCAATATCTCCACTACAGTGAATATTGACAGTTCCCAAGATATCACCACTAACTTTCCCAAGTTAACAAGTCTTCATGTCTTTCTCTACAGTAAACACAGAGGAGAAATATTCATTGAGGACCTTGCCCATCTCCTGCGGTTCCACACGTACATGTCCGCTATGATCATTGAGGAGTCCTATTTTCTATCTAGTTAGTCTTTTTCCTTTAATATACTTAAAGAATCTCTTTGGATGCAGCCTAATATTCTCAGTCAAGGCTATCTCGTGCCCTCTTCTCGCCCTCCTGATTTCCTTCTTCAGTAAATTCCTGTATTCCTCCAGGGATTCTCTTGATCCCAGCTGCTGTACCTGAGTCACACCTCCTTTTTTTTTCTGGTCAAAGCCTCAATATCTCTTGGCATCCAGGGTTCCTTATTCCTGTCAACCTTGGCCTTCACCATCACAGGATCATATAGACCTTCCTCTAGCTAGCTCATTTTTAAAGGCCTTCCACTTGCTGGAGATCCCTTTGCCTGCAAACAAACCATTCCAATCAACCCCTACAAGCTCCTGTCTAATTCCATCAAAATTCAAAATAGTGGAATTTGGATTCATTTAGAAATATGGGATTAAGAGTCCAATTAAAAAAAAAATCAAAAGAATTCCAGTTGCTGGAAATCAGAAACGAAAACAGAGATTGCTGCTAAAAAGAAAGATGCTGCCAGACCTGCTGAGTTTTTCCAGCAATTTCTGTTTTTGGTTAAGAGACTAATGATGACCATGGAACCAATGTCAATTGTTGTGAAATAGCCATCCGGTTCACTAATGTCACGAGTGAAGGAAACTGCCATTCTTACTTGGTACGGCCTTCATTTGACTCCAGTCCCGCAGCAATGTGGTTAACTTCCAACTGCCTTTTGGGAAAGTAGGAATGGACAATAAATGCTGGCCTAGCCAGCAATGCCCAAATCATGTGAATGGAGTATTGTATATGGTTTTGGTGTCCTTATCCAAAGGAAGGATAAACTTGCCACAAAAAGAGCGCAATAGAGGTTCAGCAGATTAATCCTTGGAATAGTGGGTTCATTTTATGAGAAATGTTTGAGGAACCTGGTTCTGCATTCTTTAAAGTTTCAAAGACTGAGAGGTGGTCTCATTGCAACTTGCATGAATCTTACAGAATATGACAGAGTGGATGTTTAGATAGAGAAGATGTTTCCCCAGGATGGTGACTCTAGAACCAAGGCACATCTTAAGAGGCAAGCCTTTTAAGACTAGGATTAGGAAGAATTTCTTCACTCAGTGGATGATAACTCTTTGGAATTCTTTACAACAGAGGGCTGTGGAAGATCAATCACTGAGCAGATCAAGACAGATATCATTAGACTTCAGAGGGATATGGAACTTTTGCAGGAAACTGGTATCAATGTAGACAATCATTCATATTCGAACTGAATGGCAGGGTGCCCTGGTGAGGCTGAATGACCAACTCCTGCTGCTATGTTTGTACATCCAAACTAATCAACACGTTGGAGAGAAATGTTTATATGCTTCATCAAAACCTCCTGGTGAATAGAGGATAAAAATCTCTTGTCGCAGATTGAAGATATGCTGCAATCAACTCCATAGAAGCTAGCACTGAGGCACGCTGACTGATATCCAATGATTCAAGATACCATGAGGAAGAAATTGCCCCTTGCAACAGAGAAGGCATCCTCCATGAAGGAAATCGAGGAGGTTAAAGGTCTTACAGAACTCAGTGAATCAAAGTACACAGTCATCCACCCAGTAAAAAGGACCAGTCTTCCACATGAAAAGGGAATGAGTTCTGGAGTAAAAGCAAAACCTCTAGATTTCCTGAATTTATAAAGTCAGAGACTTGGGGGGAGATGCACTTGTGGTAAATGTGATTGAGTTAACAAATGTATAATTACTTGTCATGTGAAAAAGGCAGCTTGGTGGAGGAGATGTTGTCAGAAAATGTTCACACTGAAGATTGCCATGAGCTCCACCCACTGTGGTGATGTGGTTTTCCTTCATCACACGAGGCCAAGGGCGGCATGGTGGCTCAGTGGTTAGCACTGCTGCCTCACAGTACCAGGGTCCCAGGTTTGATTTCAGCCTTGGGCAACTGTCTGTGTGGAGTTTGCACATTCTCCCTGTATCTGCATGGGTTTCCTCTGGGTGCTCCAGTTTCCTCCCACAGTCCAAAGATGTGCAGGTCAGGTAAATTGCCCATAGTGTTAGTCGAAAGATATGCAGGTCAGGTGATTTGTCCATATTGTTTGGTGCATTAGTGAGAGGGAAATGGGTCTGGGTGGGTTACTCTTTGGATGTTTGGTGTGGACTGTTTGGGCTGAAGGGCCTGTTTCCACACTAAAGGGAATCTAATCTAATCTCAAGTAGGCCCTTTAGTATCCAACACTTAAACTGGAAAGTGGCAGCAACTTTCATTATGAATTGCAATTCATAGATAGAGGCATAAGCTGGCATGCCCTTACCACAGTCCTCAGAAATGGAAAATTAAGAGGGCCAACAAATCACTTTATGAGGAGCTGGCAGACAAGCAAGCGGAAGTAGAAAAGGTAGTCATTTACAGGACAACAGAAGAACGAAGTGTGATAGAGAAAAGATCAGACCAAGGATGAAAAGATGCAGCTGAAGATGCCTGAGGCCCAGCATAGTTCGTGCAATGACAACAAAAGGATATCACGTGGATCTTGACAAGATCAGAGCCATAGCAGCGATGCAGCAACCAATGTTGGAATCGTGAACAATCTAGCAAAGTTCTCATCGAATTTTGTCAAAAAGTATGGTCATTCACACAAACTCGCTGTTGAAGATGTACAGAGGTACTGGGAACACAGAAAAAGCAGCAGCTTTCACTCAAATTTAACAAAAAAAGACAGCCACAGCAGGTTGAAATGCTCTGGAAGTCACCAACCTGACAGACAGTGGACCTGAAAGACAAGGGTCTTGCTCTGATCAAGGATTCATCACAGGAATAGAATTTCCCAGAGATGGAACACTACCCAGGAATGAGCAGATAACAGAAAAACTGCTAACAATTATTGCATGCAAGCCAATAAAATGCTTTCACATATAAACATATGAGTTAGAGTGTAGTGGGCCAGGGATAGTAAGTAATTAGGAAAGCTAATGGAATGGTATGGTTTATTATAAGGATAGTCTGATCCCCTATTTTATAAGGCCATGCATGATCTGATTTTAAACTCAATACTAAGTTCTCGCCTATCAAGCCCCATAAGCCTTCGTTTCTTGCTTAACACAAGATCTATCCAGTTCTGTCTTAATAATATTCAAAGATCCTGCTCTTTTGAGGAAGAGAGTTCTAAAGACTTATGTCACTCAGAGGGGAAAAAATCCCCTCATCTCAGTATTAAATGGGTGACACCTTATTGAAAACAGCGGCACCTAGGTTTAGTTTCTGCCATGTGAAGCAACACCCTCTTTGCACCCACCCTGTTAAGTCCCCTCATTAAGATCTAATATGTTTAAATCAAGTCACCTTCTAAATTCCAATAAAAACCATCCTAGCATCTCCCAGATTTCCTCATAAGACAACCAGCCATTTCACTTAATAGTCTGGTAAACCAACTCTGAAATATTTGCATTGTGTTCCATACGTAGGGTGAACAATATTATATGCGGTACTCTAGATGTGGTTTCACCATTTTTTAAATTCACTCATGGGACATGGGTATTGCTGGATGAGTTACCATTTATTGCCTGTGCTTAGTTGCTTTGAGAAGGTAATAGTGAGCTGCCTTTATGAATCACAGCAGTTCATGTATTGTATAAGCTTAACCTCCCGACTTATGTATTCAATTCCCCTTACTATAAACAATAGCATTCTATTAGCTTTCCTAATTACTTACTATTCCTGCATACAAGTCTTTTTTGCATGAAGACACTCAGATTTATCTGTATCTCAGAGTTCTGCAATCTCTCACTATTTAGATAATATGCTTCTTTTTTAGTATTCCTGTCAAATGAGATAGTTTCTCATTTTGCCACATTATATTCCATTTACCAGCTCTTTTCCCACTCAACCTATTTCCCTTAGTAATCTCCTTATGCCGTCTTCTTCACAATTTACTTTCATATGTAAATGAAAGCAAAGCACTCCAGATCCTGCAGACCTGAAATAAAAACTGGAAGTGCTAAAGAAATTGGAACATTCAAAGTCATTTATATAAAGTGTAAAAAGTTAAGGTCTGAGTCCTGAGTCCTGTGGAACACCCCTCATTATATCACGTCAACCAGAGAAAGATCTATTTATACCTATTGTGCTTCTATCCAAGCCATTATGTTAAGCTCCCCTACACTGTAACCCTTAATTTTTCACAATAACCTTATCAAATGCCTTCTGGAAATCTAAATATAGTACATCAACTGATTCCCATTATCTATGTTACTTCTTCAAAGAACTGCAATCAATTGATTGAACAAGATTCCCGTAATAAATAATCAATGAAATAATGTTCAGCAACTGATGAAGGTGGGACAGAGTAGAATTAACATGCATTTTTCCCTAAATGATAATCTGCTTTTTGATGACCACGTGCATCGAGTAATATCAGCAATTTGTAACTACAAATGATAGTGCATGCAATTTCTCTGCTTTTTCTGAAAAGGAGATGTTTTGAGAAATACGTGTGTGTTATAGTATATGACTGGCTTGACATAATAATGACTTTTACCTCTGATGTAATTTGTTTACATATTATTTTTTTCAGTCTTTGAACATGATTTATGAAACAAAAGCTACAAAATTAAGTTGCCCCTACTTATCTTCTTCAACTTCCCAGACTACCTTGCAGAGGCACCAATTGCTGGGATTCCAAGGGCAAGGCATAATACTAGCTTTCACTTGGCACAGCAAGAAAATAAATTGGAAGGTCGTGCATTTTTCCCTCCCATCTCCACTCAGTGCTTGTGACTGTCCTCTGCATTCTGAGGTGCAGGCCTAACTCTGTCCTTTGTCCCAGAACATCCTGGAAATTCCATTAAGGAAAGGCTCATGGAGTTGATGAAACAGGATTCTCACTTGATCTTTGTCCTGGTTCGTGGACATTCCATAAGGAAAAAAGGCAGTAAAATTATTCAGTTAAGTTGGACAGAGCAATGGAAGATGGAATTTAATCTTGATAGGAGCGAGGTGATGAATTTTGGGAGGTCTAAAAAGGGCAGGATATAGGCAATGAATGGTAGGCTCCTTGGGGCAAAAGGACCTTGTAGTACAAATCCATAGATCCCTAAAGGTGGCAGCAAAGGTTGACAAGATGGGACAGAAGGAATTTGGGATGCTTGCCTTCATTAGCTGAGGAATAGAGTACAGGAGCAAGGATGTCTTGTAACAACTTTATAAAACATTAGTTAGGCCACAGAAGAAAGACGTTGTGCCGTTTTATTTGCCATGTTATTGGAAGGTCGTGATTGAACTAGAGAGGTTGCAGAGGAGATACACCAGGGTGTTGCCTGGCATGAAAAGTCTTAGTTATGAGGAGAGACTGGATAAACTGGGTTTGTTTTCCTTGGAAGGTGAAGTGCAATCTGATTGAGATGTATAAAAATATGAGATTCATAGATAACATGGATCATGAGAATCTTTCCCCCATGTCAAGTCTATCCAGACCAGAGGGCATAAGTTTAGAGTGAGGAGTAAGTGACTTAGCACAGATCAGAAGAAAACATTTTTTACGCAAAGGGTGGTAGAAAATGGAACTCATTACCTGAGAAGGTAGTGGAGGCAGGTAGCCTGTCACATTTAAGAGGCATTTAGATGAGCACTTTAAATGTCAGGGGATAGTGGGCTATGGGCCAAGTGCAGGTAACTGGGATTAGTATAGTTTGATGTTTGTTGGTCCGCAAAGATCTAGTGTGTAGAAGGCCCTCTTTCTATGCTGTATGACTCTAAGAGTCTAATCAAGTGCTGGACATCTAAGCAATTATTTTCCAAAATTCCAGATTTTTTATTTTATGAGGATCTACAATAAAAGGCCAGTTTAGACTGGAAGTGATTGAGCCCTCCATGATGGATATCTTGGCATTCGTCAAATGTACATTAAATGTCAAATGGAAAAAGAAGCATCTTTCAGTGTTAGAGAAGCACTTATGTGTCTTAATATATAAGGTGGAAAGATGTTAAAGGGGATGAACAAAGTAGACGTGGAAAGAAAGTTTCCTCATGAGCAGCAATCTAGAATGAGAGGTAACAGTTTTAGGGCAAGGGGTGGCAGATTTAAAACAAAGAAGAGGAGAAATTACTTCTCTTAAAGGGATGTAAATTTACGTAATTCACTATCCAGAGTGTGGTGGATGTTGGAACAGGTAATGGAGTGTGGTTGAAAGGTTATGGAGAGCAGACGGAAAAGTAGAATTGAGGCTGAGATGAAATCAATCAAATATTAAATGGTGGAGCAGATTTGAGGGGCCAAATTGCCTACTCTTGTTCCTCACTCCTTTTCTCTTATATTCTTAAGTTAAGGTATTATACAGGTGTTCTTTATCCGTAATATTTATTCAGAGTTCATGTGGCAGCTATTTGATTCCACAATTTTTTCATGAATATGAAAACTTTAGGATAGCATGCTGTTGCTGATGTTTTATGAGTACAGTCTAGAACATCAAGCCTTTCTTAGAATTTCAAAACATAGCATTACATTTTAAATTCTCTACAGGCAAATGTGTTGATTAGAAACTGAAATAAAATCTTGCACGATAAAACCTTTGGTCTATTAAGCTCTTTGCATTTACATGCTATGTACCATTTGCTTTATCAACGAACCTGTCAAAGACTGAATCTCCTGAGAGAGGTGACTAACCACAGGTAAAAATTCTAAGATGTCGAGGCTTTGTGAGATATTTTCCAGTCTCCCCATGGTGATCTAGCAAACTCAAAACTGTCAATCTAGCAAAGCAGGCTATTTTGTTACAATCCACAGATGACATTTCGATGGTCCCAATAGCACTGAAACTTGCTTGGCATATTGCTGAATTAATATCAGAGATTGCAGTTTTAAGGCAATTTTATATTCTGTACCAAGGTAGCCAAAACCAATTTTATTCAGGATCTTTTAAGGCTTTTGGTGAGATTGGGACTTTTGGCCTTATGTGGGCTGAGTTTATACCTGGACCCTGAAGTTAAAGGAATAAATGTTCTGGTGCAGAAATACCTTGTAGAAATGGACTGCTACTCCTGCACACTCTAATTCTTTCTGTCATTGTTGTGATGTATGTTCTGACTGCTGTTTAAATTTGCTCTTTATTGTTCAATTCAGAAATGCAGGTCCAGAAAGATAACTATATTTTGTGGTTCATTGTTGTTCGTCCGTGTTGCACATTTACATTTGTTTGTCATCAAGCTCTGTTTGGATAGGACATAATTTCCAGAAGCAAATTCCTCTCACAGTGTGATCTCTAAGATGACATTTATAAAAGGTCAATCAACTATATTCCTTTCATTATCTTGCTTCTTTTCTGCTTTGAGTTCATATTCAGTTCCACTGTGGAAAATTGTCAAACAGATGCCTTTGCTTTGCCATTAAATATACTTTTCATTTTTTTTTTGCTGATTGGTACTGATTAAAGATGCCCATAATATTGACCAGTAAATGTCAGAAAAGATCCATTTTACAAAATTGTTTGAGATGTTTACACTTCAGTCCAGTCTCAGACAATGTCAGAGACGGCAAAAGTAATCTAAATTCTGAGATTATTCATTAAACATCATCAAGCTTCTTGTCAATGTTTTCTTTTTCAGAAAGCTGTGTTTTGAAGGGCACAAATATATGCTTGCCCTGCAGCCTTTCTATGATGAGCAAGATGGCATTACTCTGAATTATTCGGTGGAAAAAATGCACTTCAACAGAGATCAGTATGTTTATGTCAGAAAATCAATAACCTCTAAGAAATATTTAGTAGGACAAATGGCAATAATTTCACAGAAGCTTGAACTCAACACTTTTCAATAAACATTGATGAAACACTGATCACACTTATTGTTGTGGTTATTCAAAGCTGTTGAATTTTCTCCATAAGTAGAATGAAAGTGATTAAAAATACATCTGTTCCCTTTTTTTGTGATGTATATGAGATTGTATATGAGTTTTGATCAATTTATCACCCAGATCCTCAAAAAGGAAGAAAGGTTAGCACATTGTGCTAACCTTTCTTTCTTTTTGAGGATCTGGGTGATAATTGATCAAAACTCATATACATCATGCTGGATTTTAATGTTAAGATTTGAACCTGTTACAATTTAGGTGAGGAGAGATTTGAATTACAATGTTGGTATCAGGATGCTATTCTAGTGGATTTAGATGGAAACAACTTCAATTGGTATAATGTACAAGAAATACAGCCAAGAATAAAATAATGTAGCTGCTCCTTAACAAGCAAATGTGTTTAATCAAACAAAACCAAAGATTTAATCTAATAACTAATGCCTTTTCTTTTTGTGTAATCTCTAATATCTGGCTAACTACTGGCGTAACTGCTTTCACGCATTATCCTATTGAGCTCAGCTAGAATTGTGATAATGTTATTGATTGTGCAATTAAAATTGAATGCAAAGAGGTTGTTTCATTGAAACTTCATGTAATGTTTATGCAAAAGCTAATTTCCATCACTTTGCAGCCAGCATTAAGAATTAACCTTCAGTGTGACTTTGCTTACTAAGCTTATTATTATTTTAATAATCTCCAAATGTATTGTTCCAACTTTAAGAACATGGATTTCCAATAATTTATGTGCATTAATAAGGTTTAATTTGAAGATAATCCCGCAATCCAGATAGATTTACTAAAATGACCTGGATAGGGCCCATGTTTGAATTTGAAATTGTTCCCCTGTGAATTAAGGAGGATGAAGAGATGAATGCAGCTTGTTAAGTGGAACAGGAAGGGATTGTCCACATGGAAGTCGACTCACAGGAAAGCACTACTTTATACCCTGTGCACTTTGAAAGAGGCGCAATGCATTACAAGTAGTGCTCAATTGGAGAACCAATTAAACTCAGCCTGCAATAACAATACTGCCGGGCTACTTGCTAAGCAGCTAAATGGACCAAATTAATAAACTGAAATCTGGAGAGATTTGATAATCCTGCACCATGTAGTCTGTACAGATTGTTGTGTGGAACTCGATGAGTTTCAAGGCAATGCATGAACTTAACAGTTTTAATGTCAACCATTCTGCTTTTCTAATATCTAAAATACTGCAGCTTAAGTTAAAATAACAAGGCTCCTTGTCATCCTTTCATCATTTGCAGAATATTAGTATACTGACTACTGTAAAGAGTAGTCATTTATGAAAGAGCTCCAGTTACGTGCTGTAGCAATTTTAGTTTTACAAATATCCCTGAAAGAATAAAAATGTTGCCATTTTAATACCATGTAAGCATAATTTCTTGTTTCTATAAAACGCCTAATTTATCAATCAGGATCAGTTGTAACCAATATGGTGATCACATTGAGTTGAAGATGGATTAAAACAAAGAGTAAAATCTGTGACAGGCAATAAGTACTCATCCAAATTAAGCAGGATGACTGGTAATGTGCAAACAGCTCTTCTTTTTCCTATCCCCTTCCCAGTGCCTCATGATTTCATTACTTCTGAGATTATTCTTTAGAAAGTTTAAATCATGGTGTAAAATCTCGCCTTTATATTCTCATCCATCTTCAGTGGCCTCTGCACACATACCATGCTCAGGACTGGTATGCTTGCCTCTTTTCCTTCTTCCCCAATGAGCACTTTCAATGAATACCACCTCCAGCCTTCAAACTAATTGTCAGGAGGTCCATTTTTTGGATTTGTCTCTCATCTGTTGCTTATGCTTAGATCCATTCAAGGAGCCTCTTAATGAGCCGTTCATAATGGCTGTCCAGACTCACCATACTAATTTATCAGATTATTGAACCATGGAGTCATTCACGAAGGTAACTCCTATCCTATTTCTGCACACTAATTGCATTTCAGCAAGCTTCTTAAATAGGCAGGATGAACTGGAAATCTGTAACACAGCTTTGCAGCAGTTACTTGTTTTCCCTGTTACTGCAAGTCTCATCTGACCATGGCATGTTTTGGGATTCGCTGCAACTGCCATCACTTGAGAATAATTATTCCACTGGCTTTGCTACTGAAGAATCAAAATTTTACAGGTTTTGACTAAAGCAGAAACAAACAAAAACAGAAACTGCTGGAGAAATGTAATAGGCCTGACTGCGTCTGGCAGAGAAAACAGTTAATATTTCTGGAAATGTTTAGGAAAGTACAGTTTTTAGGAAAGTACAGTTTTTATATTGTTGCTGGGGCAGTGGGGAGAGGATTGAATGTATGGGTGGAGATGGAGATGGAGCCCAGAAAGAGAGAAAGAGAAAAAGTAGGCAGACAAAGGGATTATTGTCAGGACCTAGGGCTACGGAAATAGGTATTGGACATGGAAAGAGATGTTCCTGCTCTGAAATTGTTAAACCCAATGTTGAGTCTTAAACAGCTTATATTTATATGTGTGTAAAACGTATTTCCAATTTGTAACAAGATCCCAACATAATTAAACAAAGAGTAAAATCTGTGACAGGCAATAAGTACTCATCCAAATTAAGCAGGATGACTGGTAATGTGCAAACAGCTCTTCTTTTTCCTATCCCCTTCCCAGTGCCTCATGATTTCATTACTTCTGAGATTATTCTTTAGAAAGTTTAAATCATGGTGTAAAATCTCGCCTTTATATTCTCATCCATCTTCAGTGGCCTCTGCACACATACCATGCTCAGGACTGGTATGCTTGCCTCTTTTCCTTCTTAATTATAAGAGTAAAATGGCGTGTTCATTCACCAGGTGTGCACTTACTTACTGCATGCTGTTTTAGCATGTCTGACTCTTAAGTTTAGCTGAAAAACTGACATTTTGCAAACTGAGCAGTCATTCCTCAGACATCCTTTTTTATTTATATTTCAAATATCTATTTCATGCCAACTAACAAAATACAAACCAATCATGTTAATAGCAAAAGGTTGCAAGAGCACTTTTAAAAGCATCAATGCGAAGGTAACAACTCAGCTCCACTTCCTCTCGACATTATCTCATTGCTGTTTATGGGACTTGAGAATCCCTCCAAGCAGATAGAGACCAAACAGCCCATTAAGTCTGCACTGATTTTCTGAAGGGCATCCCACCAAACCCAATCCTGCATTTAACATGGCCAATCCACCTAACTTGCACATCTTGAGACCGTTGGAAACCCACACAGACAAAGGGAAAACATGCAAACACCACAGAGACTATCACCCAAGCATGGAATCGGACCCAAATCCTTGACTCTGTGAGGCAGCAGTGCTAACCACTGGGCCACTGTGCTGCCCTGTGTGTGTGTGGCACCTTGCTGTGTGCAAATTGGATGCTATGTTTCCAACACTAGAACAGTGACTACATGTCAAAAGTACTTAATTAGCTTTATTCCTGTCATTTTTTAATATACAGCATGAATAAAACATAAATGTTGTCTTCATTATTACTGTTATCTCATGCCCCAGGCTGCTGCTTGTTGTAGTGGTGAAGCATTTTACATCAGGGACCTGGTGATTTTTGACTCTTTGCTGTTTCACTTCATTATTTATTTTGGCTTTCCCTCTGTTCCACATGCTGGCTTCATCTTCCCCCTTACTTATCTGCTTGTTTTTTCTTGTGCTCTGAGTAAATATTATCTGTTTGTCCATGCGAATTCAAAGATTCTCTTTGAAGAAGATAAATTTTTCCTTGATCAGCCTCTAATAAGCAAGAACACCATCAATGTAAGATATTTAGGCAACTTTAGCAGTGTTTGTAGATGTTAACAATTACTCAATCATATTATTGCACCAAATTGATATACTTTAATGCACTCATAATCCCCCACACAACAGAGAAATCCCATCCATTGTTCTTCTAGAACTATATCGTAAAAGCCTCTTAAATATCTCCTTGTCAGGCTGTCATTCTGCTTTTAACATTGTAGTGGATGGATTAATGAACTTATTGTAAATTATGCCCTTTTTTCTAACAAAGTCACCAACCAATTTAAAATAAATGTGAGCATTCACAACGAAAAGTGTGAACAAGTTGTAAGAAAAATCAGCTGTTTTCCCTCCTTTTGCACTGGAATCAAGGCATATTACAATGTTTCACAGTCCCACCCAATTCTCCCGCTGACTACATGGACCAGGCTTGCCTATTTCTGCACAGCCATGTCATGCACCACTTGTGCAAACAGGAGCATCAGTCAGGAAGGACTGCACGTTCATTCTAATGGTTGAACGACAGGGCAGGCTCTTTTGCCAATATGTGATCCAGCCCTGACTATCTTCCTTTCAAGTTTTGGTTATTGGGAAAATTTGCCCCTCTAACCTTCTTTGAAAGCCACGGTTTTCAAAACAGAAGTTTGGAAGCACTTTATCGCTGCTACTTGATTTACCTCAGTTTCTCTTTGATTTTTGTTTTCTCTTTCAACCGTGGTACTGCACATCCAATGGTCCTCAGCTTTTCACAGGTTTTTCAATGCAAAAAGGTATTCATGTATGAAATCCATATAACGGTGATTTAACTTTAATTGCATAGCACATACTTGAAACGAATTATCGTGGTTATCCACTCAGTCATTTCTGCTTATCTATAAATATAATGAGGTAATTTGAGCATGCAAATACTCCATAGACCATATTGCCAGGCTGGAGCCTATTAAAATGATTTTAAAATGAACTACCAGCATGAGGTGAAACAGGAGTCTGATGAATGAAAATATCATGCTGCAAAATAAAATAATTGTTTGATAAGTACGCTGTTGCAAAATTATCATGTGCTAAACTCTTCAGATTTAATCTCTGGGAAGAGGTGAATAATTTCATCTTCAAATAGACCATGAAAAGAGGTAACGAACACCATTTGAAATTGAGAAGTATTCGGTTTTATTAAAATTGTTTAAGTTCAAAAGAAGATACGTAGGCATCGGAACTCACACTGCTTTTAGGTACAAAACGTTTCACGTGTCTCTTTGAAATGTCTGCTATTTTAGGGATGGTGCTATTCCTTGTATCATATAAATGAGCTACTTGTAATCTTTCAACTGATTCAGTGCACCAATTGTTGAAACCCTTCTCCATATCTTTGTTACCTCCTAACTCAACCAGTCTGATGCACTCTTAGTTGGTCTCCTACATCCTGCTCCTCATAAATTTAATGTCATCCAAAACTCTGCTGCCCATGTCTTAACTCACAGCAAGTCCCATTCCCCTCCTACTGCTATGAGTACTACATTGGCTTCCAATTAAACAGTGGGTGAAATGTTCCCTTTTGCGGCTAAGTGTTTTGCTGAAAGTGGTTCTTGACTCTCGGGTCCACCCACGGCTCAGTTATATTGCTCACTCAATCTTCGTCTCCTCACCTGAACCCACCCCTTCGGCACCTTTCCTGCAGCTGGAGTTGGGGATGCGCTCACCACTGCCGGTGTTTACATTCCTGATGTACTATTCACAAGTGAATTACACACCACTTCCGATGCTGCAGGGCAGGATCAGCCCCTCACACTGAGGTGCCAGACCATTACCCTTCAGAAAGGAAGCCACACTTTGCAGATAGGGAGCTGCTGGAGTTGCTGGTGGGTGGGCTGGTGGAGAGAAGAGCAGTCCTTTTTTCACTCAAATGACGCAGGAGGCCAAGTTACCAGACCAAGCTGGCCTGGGCACAGATAGCAGTACGGTTCAGTACTGTGCCCTGGGTGAAATGAGATGTCTGGCAGAGCAGGATAAAGATTAATAATTTTCCGCACTCCTTGAGGGTATGTGTTACCACCTTCTCTCTTCCACCTCACACTCACAGGGTCACCACTCTCTGCCATTGTACACTGGTCACACTGAAGCTCATGCACTATAACTATCACTGTTGCATGGATCATGTACACTTGACAATTCTCATTCTTCCAAACTACTAACCTTTCCCGCTCACTTGCTTCCCACTTATTCATAGTGGACACCTCACGCCCTCTCCTGCTGTTATATCACCTCTAACTACTCTGCCATTCACTTCCCTCATACTCAGTTCCTCCCTTTGTCTCAGTTCAGGTAGACTGGCCCACAATCAGCTAGTGAAGGTTAAGACAGGAAGGAGTGGTGCAGACTGCAGGTTTCGAAGAGAATATTCTCGATTTAACTGGAAATTACCATGATTACTCAAGTGGCGATGAAGTGACCTCAATGGGCACCAACCTATTGTACCATTCAGTACGGCTCTCCCATTACCATTCTTAATTTGCACAAACGTTTATTCCTCATACGTAACTAATGCCCTCTTTTCTCCCATACTGCCACGAGCAACAATTATTGAGATTCCACAAGAGGCCAGCAACAGACACCCTAAAATCCATCTCTGCTTCTGAGAAGGAAGCCACTCAACCCTCATAGGAGACAACACCATGCACCAGCTCAGAGACTGTCACTTTGCTGCCATTCTCTCTCTCGATTAGACTTGGGAATAGGATCTGGCCCACACAATCCATGATAACTCTCTGTAACTCATTGAGGGAGAATCACTCCAGATCTACCTTTCATGGTGAATTAAGCAGTGTATTGGAACAGAGGGACCTTGGAGTTCAGGTGCACAGTTCTCTGAAAGTGGATTCACAGGTGGACAGGGCACTGAAGAAAGCTTTTGGCACACCGGCCTTCATCAGTCAGGACACTGAGTATAGACATTGGGAAGTTATGTTGCAGTTGTAAAGGACGATGGTGAGGCCACACTTAGAGTATTGTGTTCAGTTTTGGCCACCTTGTTATAGGAAGGATGTTATTAAACTGGAAAGAGTGCAGAAGAAATTTACAAGGATATTGCCAGGACTCAACGGTCTGAGTTATAGGGACAAGTTGGACAAGTTGGGATTTTTTCTTTAGTGCATAAGAGACTGTGCGGAGATCTTATAGAAATGTATAAAATCACGAGAGACATGGATAGGGTGAATGCACTCAGTCTTTTTCCCAGGGTTGGGGAATCATAGACTAGAGGCTATCAGTTTATGGTTAGAGGGAGAGAATAAAAGGGAAACTGAGGAGCAACTGTTTTACACAGAGGGTGATATGCATGTGGAATGAGCTACCAGCGGAAGTGGTTAAGGTGGGTATATTAACAACATTTAAAATGCATTTGGACAAATATGAATAGGAAAGGTTTAGGAGGATATAGGGAATTGGGTTTAGCATGGAAGGACTTTTTGGTCAGCATGGACCTGTTTGGACCAAAGGGTCTGACTCCATACTGTAGGACTCTCTGACTCTCTCTGATGCTTTGAGGACTGCTAGAGACAAGGCACATGCTCAGCCAGGATCCAGGTTCAACACACTCAGGGCCTAATGGATAAGCTCATGGACCTGCACTCCATTCCTCTGGCTATAGACGCACAGCAGCAATGATAGGGGATCTTGACCCTGACTCCTTCCTTTCAGGGTGAATACTTCCCACAGGTTGGTGCCAGCAGTTAGCACCAACAAGGAGGAGAAGCTACACACAACACATACAGAAGATTCTAACAACAGTAGAAGTTCCTGGAAAAATCTCAGCAGGTTTGACAGCATCCGTGAAGAGAAATCAAAGTTAACTTTTCAGGTCCGGTGACCCTTCCTCAGAACTGATGGTAACTAGGGAAATGTGGGGTTTATATGCAGAAAATAGGATGGGGGTAGGGAGAAAATCTTAAGTAAAGATGGAGCCCAAAGAGAAGAACAGTTGGACAGACAAAGAGGAGTCAATAACGATCTGGCTAGGAGGGTGAATAGCTCTTAATGGAGACAGTTATTGGAAAACAATGGTAGTGTAATGGCAGGCTATGTGATAACACGGCCCACTGTGTGTGGTAGGGGCTAAGACATGGGAGAGTTCAAGCACTAAAATGATTGAACTTGATATTGAGTCTGGATGGTTGCAAGCGGAAAATGAAGTGTTGTTCTTCCAGCTTACACTGAGCTTCACTGGGGCACTGCAGCAAGCCTGAGATAGAGATGTTGGCCAGGGAACAGGGTGGTGTATTGAAGTGACAGACAACTGGAAGCTCAAGGTCTTTTGTGTGGCAGAACATAGATGTTCTGCGAAGCAGTCACCCAGTCTACATTTAATTTCCCCAGTGTAGTGGAGACCGCAATGTGAGCAGCAAATGCAGTGGACTTGATTGTGTGACGTGCAGATAAAGTGCTGCTTCACCTGGAATGTTTGGGCCCTTGGATACTCAGGAGGGAGCAGGTAAATGAGCAGGTGTTGCACCTTTAGTGGTTGCAGGGGAAGGTGCTGAGGCACTGGGGAGTGTTGGTGTTGGGGGTGAAGGAAGAGAGAACCAGGATGTCCTGGAGGGAATGGTAGCTGTGCAAGGGCAGACAAGGGAGAGGAGGGGAACATGTGGACCTTCGGCCCATCAAGTCTATGCCAACATGTATGCCTTTCTAAACCAAAAGTCTTTTGCCTCTACACTGTCATGTCCTTCTATTCCCTGTCTACTCATATATCTATTAAGATGTTCTTAAACGTTGCTATTGTATCTGTTTCTGCAGATCTCTTTAGGCAACATATTCTAGGTACCTATCACACTTTATGTAAAGAAACTGCCTCTCACATCTCCTTTAAATTTACCCCTTCTTGCCTTAAATCTATGCCCTCTAGTAATTGACATTTCTACCCTGGGAAAAAGACTCTGACACCACCTATCTATTCTATCAATTTCTTTCATCATTTTGTAAACTTGCATAAGGTCACCCCTCAACCTTCATCGTTCAAGTGAAAACAAAACAAGTTTATCCAATCTCTTCTCATAGCTAATGTCCTTCTCATAGCTAAGGCAACATATTTTTCTGTACCCTCTCCAAGGCCTCCACATCCTTCTGGTAATGTGCCAGAATACTGTACACAATATTTCAAATTTCATTAAAAGTGCAATGTAAATAGTTTCTGCTGAAGTAATTGATTTTTAGAAATATATTAAGCATTTTATACAGTAACACACATTTAAGACCATTGACTTTGAGTTTAGGTTTAGACATCTGAGCTAAAGGTAAGTATTAATGCTGCTGCTTCAGCCTGCACAATCATAGAATGAAACAACACAGAAAGAGGCCATTGGGTGCATACTGGTTTTTGGGTATATTTTGCTGTATATTTCCTCTTGTCAATCTGACAATTTTGGGCAAAAGTAAGGACTGCAGATGCTGGAAACCAGAGTTTAGATCAGAGTGGTGCTGGAAAAGCACAGCAGGTGAGGCAGCATCTGAGGAGCAGGAAAATCGACATTTCGGGCAAAAGCCCTTCATCAGGAATGCCAATTACCTTAAATTTGTGTCTTCTGGTTACCAACTCTCTTGACAGTGAAAGTAATTTCTCTTATCTACTATTTCAAAATCTCTCAGTTTTGAAAGATTTCTCTCCGTCAAATCATCCATAACCTCTGCTCTATTAGAACAATCCCAATTTGTCCAGCCTCTTCATAAAACTGAAACCCCCATCCTTAGTACCATCTCTGCCAACCTCCAATCCACCCTTTCTCACGTCTGGACTTCTGTTCTTGAACATAGGCACTAGAATTGGATCAAATTGGTTTAGCATAACTTCCCATCTTTCTGCCTCTATTGCAAAGCCAGGAATCTAACTTTCAGAACAGCCTCCTTGAATTATTCTACTGCGTTCAAAAACTAGTTCTTATGACCTCCCATCTTTCTATATTTTTGTATCCTACTAACAACTTAGACATTTACAGGCATTGGTTACTTTAAGAGCTGAGTCAATAGATGGTCTTGCAAATTGGTGTATCACAGAGGTTAATGATGTTTTTCAGAGATTATTACAGTTTGGGAGCATTCATGGAGAAGGCAATATCTCTGCAGTTTTGCAGGAGCATTTACCTGAATTGCAGGTTATCATTCAGAATGTGGCCAATCTTGGATCATTACTGTGGGGCTCTCCATGAGTGGTAACTTATGCTCAAAGATAGCTTCCAGTAAATGAAATGATTGCCTATTTTGAGTTTAATCCACAGAAGATTGATTATTGGTGAATCAGACGAAACCATCATAATGTTTGGCTTCAGCAACCTTCTGACTGTGTTGAAATTGCAAAATGTTAACTATCCTCCTTATCATAGAGTACTGAATATTGGCAAATCAAAACTGACAAATGGTGTGAAACAAACACAGAAAATACTGGAGAAGCTCAGCAGGTCTGGCAGCATCTGTACAGACAGAAAAACTGTATTAACAGTTTGTATCTGGTATGGCTCCTGTTCAGTTCTAAAACACTAATTCTGTTTCTCTCTCCACAGGGTGTGGAATGATAAAAGGAGAATGAAGTTTTGATGTGTCCATAGATTAATTGGCTGAGCCTACAACTCCATTTGCTAAGTGTGACCTGTGCAAGGTTTGTGAAGGTTTGTAGCTCAGGTTGAGGTTTAGGGTGTAGGTTTGCTCGCTGAGCTGTAGGTTTGATATCCAGACGTTTCGTTACCTGGCTAGGTAACATCATCAGTGGCGACCTCCAAGTGAAGCGAAGCTGTTGTCTCCTGCTTTCTATTTATATCTTTCTCCTAGATGGGGTTCCTGGGGTTTGTGGTGATGTCATTTCCTGTTCGTTTTCTGAGGGGTTGATAGATGGCATCTAGGACTATGTGTTTGTTTATGACGTTGTGGTTGGAGTACCAGGCCTCTAGGCATTCTCTGGCATGCCTTTGCTTAGCCTGTCCCAGGATAGATGTGTTGTCCCAGTCGAAATGGTGGCTTTTTTACAGTGTGACCTGTGTTGCCTTCAACAACATTGCCAATAAGTAATGAAAATGGAAAACTGTTATAATCACATACGGAGCAAATGGAGTAAGTGTTTATCTTTCCCATCTGAGCACATGGACTCCACTTGTGAACACTGTGAGACTTTTCAAGGGGCAATTATATTAATAAGATACTTACACAGTACTGGTTGAAGGCATCAATAATCTCAGTACTCTTACAAAGAAGGTTAACTGTGGGAAAGCAAAAATTAATATTTCAAGAATATGCAAATGGCACAAAGCTAAAACAGCAAAGATGGCTCAATCTTGACTTACAAAATAAATTAGGGTCCGTGTTAAATTCAAAGAGGGGACATAAAATTTTGAGGAAAACAGCAAACCTGAGGATGGGGAGCATTTTAGCAATCAGCAAGAGAGGAGAAGAAGTTTGATCAATGGGGGATAAATGGAGTATGAGTAAAATTCCAGGGATCATAAAAACTGACCAGAAAAGCTTTGATAAACACGTGAAGAGAAAAAGATTGGTAAAGTCAAATGCAGGTCTCTTTGTCAGAAGCTGGGAAAAATATATTGGAAAACAAAGAAATGGCAGAAGAATTGAATACATACTTTAGTTCTGTTCTCACAAATGAGGGCACAAAAATATCCCAAAAATGTTAGAGAACCAAAGGTTCAGTGAGAGGGAAGAATCGAAGAAAAGCAGTATTAGCAAGAGAATGGTGTTGAAGAAATTAATGTGGTTAAAGGCTAATAAATGATTAGGGCCTGATAATTTGCATCACAGAATAGTAAGAGCCCTGGAAATATTAGATGCATTGGTGATCATCTTCCAAAATTCTACAGAGAATTCCTGCAGATTGGACAGTGGCAAATGTAACCCCAGTATTTAGAACAGAAAAACAGAATTACAAACCACTGAGCCGAACATCAATAGTAGGGAAAATGCTGGACTCAATTATAAAGAGGTGATAACAAAACATTTGGAAAACATTAATGTGATTGGACAAGGCCAGAATGGGTTTATGAAAGAGAAATCATGCGTAACAAATCTACTGGAGTATTTTTGAGGATATAAGTAGTGGAATAGTTGGGGAGAATCTGTGGATGTGGTGTATTTGGAATTTCAGAAGGCCTTTGATAAAGTCTAATATAAGAGGTTAATGAAAAGAATTAAAGCACATGGGATAGGGATTAATATATTAACAAGAATTGACACTTAGTTTACAAACAGTGTAGAATGTGAAATTAATGGGTTTTTCACTGAGTGCCAGGCAGTAACAAATGGGTACCACAGGGTCAGTTTTTTGACCCCAGGTAATCATAATGTATGTAAATAGACTATGAGGTCAGCATTCCAATGTTTTCTGATAATGCAAAGTTGGGGGGTTTATGAATTATGCATAGGATGCAAGGAAACCTCAAGAATGTTTCAAAAAGTTGAATGATTTATTTGATTTGATTTATTATTGTCACAAATACCAAGGTACAATGAAAAATATTGTTTTGTATGCTAACCAGACAAATCATACCTTATATAAACACACCAGGGTAATAGAAAAGAATGCAGAATATAGTTACAGCTTCAGAGAAGGTGCAGAGAAAGATCATCTCTAATATATGAGAGGTCCATTCATAAGTCTGAAAACAGCGGGGAAGAAGCTGTTCAGAGTGAATGGGCAAACAAGTGGCAGGTGAAACAAATGAAAATTATTACACTGCAGTGTGAACAACAGAAAGGAAACACATTATTCAAGTGGAGCTGTATTGATAGATGTGGCTCTATAAAGGGATCTGAGTGTCCTCTTACAACAATCAATGAAAGTCAACAGGCAGGTGCAGCAAGCAACTAGGAAGGCAAATGCCATATTGGCCTTCATTGCAAAAGGATTTGAGTTCAGAAAGAAGGATGTCTTACTGGAATTACACTGGAATTTGGTGAGACAACATCTGGAGAACTGTGTGCAGTTTTGGTTTCCTTACCTAAGAAAGAATAATCTCACCAGAGAAGGAGTGCTGTGGAGGCTTGATAGGAAGATGCTGGGGATGGCAGTATTGTCCTTTGATGAACTGTGTCTGTATTCAGTAAAGTATAATGAATTGAATTAACTTTATTGACATGTATCCATTTAAATACAGTGAAAAGTTTATTAATCCCCACTTACAGCATTGTCTTAGTTACAACAACACATATGCAGAATCCTTAGTTACAGAATAGAGAAATGAAGAAAAAAGTTACATTATATCTATACACAGTATGACTGCTGGTCAGGAAATACATGAAGCAGAGTTAAAAAGACAAACATCACAGTCTGTCTCCAAAGACTGTCTGCTGCAGACCAGTGGATGGGGTGTCCACGTGGTGTGACCACTAGCTGCTGCCATGCCCCGCACTGGGCCGCTGGTCGCTGGCATCCCGTTTCAGGCTGGGCATCTCTGCTGACCCCGCCTAAGAGGCTGTGAGTTGGAGGCCCAGGCCGGGTGTCTGAGCTGAGAGAAGCGAGGAGAGAAAGGGGAGAAAAAGAGAAAGAATGAGCGGTCGAAGGAGCTCCATCTGGAGCGTCTTCTTGTGCCACCTTCTTATCAGATGGTACGAAGATGGTTAGAATGATGAAAGGGGATTTGATTGAAAGGTGTAAAATTGTAGCAGGCCTGGACAGACTAAATTTAGGGAAGATGTTTCCTCTGGTTGGGAGTCACAGTCTTCGGATACAGGATAGATCATTTAGGAGCAGCACAGTGGCTCAGTGGTTAGCATGGCTGCCTCAAAGTGCCAGGTTCGAGTCCAGCCTCAGGCAACTGTCTGTGTGGAGTTTGCACATTCTCCCCGGGTCTGCATGGGTTTCCTCTGGCTGCTCCCTCAGTCCAAAGGTGTGCAGGTTAGGTGAATTGGTCATGCTAAATTGCCCATAGTGTTCAGCGATATGTAGCTTAGGGACATTAGTTGGGGAGTAAATATAGGACAATAGGGTAGGGGAATGGGTCTGGGTGGGCTACTGTTCGGAGGATCAGTGTGGACCTGTTGGGCCCAATGGCCTGTTTCCGCACTATAGGGATTCTGAGATTTCTGTGATTCTGTGACTGAGAAGAGGAAACGTTTCTTCCTTCAAAGGGAAGTAAACCTGTGTAATTCTCTGCCACAAGAGGTTCTGAAGGCCAAGTCACTGAATATGTTCAAGGAAGAGATTGATAAATGTTTAGATTTTGAAGGTATCAAAGGATATAGGAAGAAAACAGGAACATGATGTGGAGATAGAGGATCAGCCATGATCAGATTAAATGGTAGAGCAGGCTCATTGGGTCAAATAACCGACTGTGGCTGCTGCTTTCTATGTTTCTGATGACTCATTTGATTTCTTCTTTTGATGTAACTTTGTGTTTGTCAGATGAAGAAGTCACCTGTAGCTATGTTCCAGGAGAAGGGGAAGATGCCAATTAGGAGAAAAAATGTGTTAGCCGCCCGGGACAAGTTATATTTCCTTAAGCCAATTCAGTGTCTGTTTCCTAGTGCCATTTCCCAATGGACAAAGGCAAAAACGCAGACAGCTCTTCTCACTCTGCTTCTGTCTTATCGTGCAGAGAATGAATGAATAATGAAAATAGTGAAGGTGAGTGCAACTTTCATCCACTTTCATATTTTCTGGATATTCTGCCTCTAGCACCTGTCTTCAGGCATTTTGCACAGTATCTCTTTATGCGCTGCTATTACTCATATAAATTTCACATAATAATTTGTAATTAAAATTATTGCAGTTTTATAGTAACAGGCACCCAGGAGCACATAGGCCTCGAAGTAGAGGGTATTGACTGGTGAGGATCACATAGGGAGAGAGGCAAAAACATGGATAGGAAAGGTTTGCAAGGATATAGGCCAAATGCAGGGAAATGGGGTTATCCTGGATGGACATTTTGATTGGCATGGACCAGTTTGGGCCATAGGGCCTGTCTCTGTGCTGTAGGACTCTATGACTCTATGAGGTTGGTGCCTTGCATCGGAAAACCAGAACCCGCACACGGTGGTATTTTAACTCCAAAGTTAAAACAACCATTTGCATTTATATAGTGCGCTTACTGCAGTGAAACATTTCAACCTGCTTTATGCAAGTGTTAGACATCAATCCCCATAAGGTGATATTGGGGCAAATGATCAAAAGCTTGGTTAGAGGTAGGTGCAAAAGTGTATCACTCAGGAATAAAGCCAAGTGGAGGAATTTTGGGAGAGAATTCCAAATTCCAGATTTTTGGCAGCTGAAGGTGCAACTGCCAATGTTGGAAGATTTACAATTGGATATGCGCAAGGGCCCAGTGTATATTGCCCATTCCCAGCTGCCCTTGAGAGAGCAGCACTTCCTTGATCTGCTTCAATCTATTTGATATAGGTATATCCATAGAGCTGTTTAGAAGGGAGTTCCAGAAGGATTTTGACCCAGGAGAGTGAAACAACAGTAATATAGTTGCAAGTCGGGAAGATGTGTGTCTGGAGGTGCTTCTATGCAAGTGCTGCCATTATCCTTCCTCACCTGGATATCAACCTGATTGTCAATCCTGGCTTCTTTCAGACAGGAAACAGTCTGGACCAAGCTGCTGGATGAATTGTGGCCAATCTATGACCCCAGGGGAACAGATAGGAGTTTTCAATCCTTACACTGGAGATCTTTCCAATGGTTAGGGGTGCCTGACATTGAGAATATGGGGAAACGCCTGCGTTCCTCTTGACCCACCAGCAGTGCTACAAAAGCACTGACTTGCTCCCCAGCCACTTTGCTTCATATGCCGAAATTCCTCAGGTCTGGGAAACACTGTTGCCCAGTGTCAATCCTGCAAATCAGGTTAGCTCAAAAGCCCCCGGCTGCATTATGCATTTAAATGAACACCTCACCTTTTGCAAGCAGCTTGGCTATTTTAGTTTTTTACTTTCCTTTGGTAAACCCAGAAGTGTGCATGTTGTTAACATAGAACATAGAACATAGAAGAATACAGCGCAGTACAGGCCCTTCGGCCCTCGATGTTGCGCCGATCCAAGCCCACCTAACCTACACTAGCCCACTATCCTCCATATGCCTATCCAATGCCCGCTTAAATGCCCATAATGAGTGAGAGTCCACCACTGCTACTGGCAGGGCATTCCATGAACTCACGACTCGCTGAGTAAAGAACCTACCCCTAACATCTGTCCTATACCTACCACCCCTTAATTTAAAGCTATGCCCCCTTGTTGGATGATTACTTTGCAGCAGTTAAAATAGAGGTAGAGATGGAGCATGCTTGTAACCCCCAGAAAATTAATGTTGAATATCAGATTCAAAATAAGCAAAATAACAGCAATGAACAAAGCAAAGTAGTGAGAACAGCCATATGCCTTCATTACCGCACTATTTACCTGGGTGGCAACTTTCAAAGATTTGTGTACATGGACACCAAGATCCCTCTGCTCATCCACACTACCAAGTATCCGACCATTAGCCCAGTACCCGATCTTTTTATTACTCTTACCAAAGTGAATAACTTCACACTTAGCTACATTGAACTCCATTTGCCATCTTTCTGCCCAGTTCTGCAGCTTATCTATATCCCGCTGTAACCTGCCACATCCTCCTTCACTGTCTACAACTCCTCCGACTTTCGTATCATCCGCAAACTTGCTCACCCAACCTTTTATCCCCTCCTCCAGGTCATTTATAAAAATGACAAACAGCAATGGTCCCAAACCACATCCTTGCGGAACACCGCTAGTAACTGCATTCCAAGATGAACCTTTGCCATCAACTACTACCCTCTGTCTTCTTCCAGCCAGCCAACCCCTAATCCAAACCTCCAACTCATCCTCAATGCCATACCTCCGTATTGTTGGGGGGGGGTTAGGGTTGGGATGCCAAACAACAGCATTTTCCTGCCACCCAGCCCCCCAACCAACTACATCCATTCCCGTTCCACTTGTTTCATGCTGCAGTGTCCCTTCCCCATGACCTCACAGTATCAATTTCACTCAGGTCCTAACATCATTAAAAAATCAATGCTTTAGTCCATAGTGTCCTCTTGCTATTATGTTACTACAATAATTAACAAAATTAAACCTCGCCAAAGAACTTTACACAAGTCTAAACACAAAATACTTGTAGTCCTCCTATTATAACAATTTTCACTGGAGTCTACTAGACGTACATTTTTATTGCTGTTGTTCCCATAATATGAAATATGTAGCTGGGAACTATCCATCAAACCTTATTCTTGCGATTAATTATCGATATTGGTTCTGAGTGCGTTATGTTATTTAATTTGCAGTAACCCTAGCAAAATGAAGCACAGCTTTCTTTTAGCATAGATTACGTCCAAGGTAATAAAGTCTTCCCCAACATAGCTTTGATAATTTCACTTCTGGTTGTCAGAGGCAGTTAGAGTGCTTATGCCTGCAGCGTGTTATGTTCTTTTAATCTACTTTTTGAACTTTTGCAGCAATATTTTCAAAGAATTTCAGACTTGATAGATGGCAGTTCCATCCCTTTCTGAAGCCATATAAAAAGTTTGTAATGATGCACACCAGTTAAGTGTTTCTAGCTGGACTGTGAATTTATTAGACCTGTGACACATGCTCTGGACCACTGAGGTACAGTTTTTATCAAGGACCTGTAACGCTACTGCTGCCTGAGACTCCAGTTCATGTGCAGCATAATGTCGTTTCAGAACTGGGGATTGGGCTTCTCTCTCCATCATTTTATATGCTTTATTCTAGAAACTTTGCTTTATGTAAGTTAAAACCTCTCAACTAGTTTGTTTGAGAGTTTTTTGGACTTACTTTGAAGTGATCATTTGTCTATTTGTATTTCAGACTGGTTCTTGTTTGTTGTGCTATGCTGGTTTCTCTTTGCACTGTCAATACCACTGACTTGGAACAAAGATGGCACAGCCCAATACAGTCACACAGCAGGCAAAATCCTGAGCCCCAGGTTTTTGGCACATTGTAAAATCTGCGATCAGTCCAGTTTCAACCATAGTAAGATGGGATGGACAATCCAGTTTCATTCATTGAGTAGAAACCCTTGAGTCCACCTCTGCACTGCACCAGACGATGAGTACTATTACCATGTTCATTCCACCCAGTGAAGCCTGTATCCATCAAAGTCTGACGTGCTGACAAAGTGGAGAGTGTTGCCTCCCAAGCAAAAAGGATAACTAGCCCCTGGTTACAGAATGACCTTTCTCAATTATTCTTTTGGGAATAGGAGGTGCAGCTACAATCCATGAAAGTGATTGGCAAATATGGACCAAAACCGTTTAAGGTCCAGTTACTCCTTGCTTCACAAGTGCTATAAAGAAAATCCAGGCAGAGCTGCTACCGACAGAAGCATCAAAACACTACTGAAGAGATCACTTTTATCAGACCTCACTGGCACCATCTGCTTATGTGCAAGGCAGCCATCTTTGACAGCCATCTTGGCAACACACATGCCTTTTCTTTGCAATAATCTCTGTAATATTATTTTGCTTTTTGAAGAAGTATTTTCCCATTCTTCCTACTGACAGGGTGTTAATAGGAATATGCACAGGAATCTCTGCAGTTTGTTCTGAACCATGATCAAAGTATGGTGCTTTACAATGCAATTTACTTAAGTGTTTGCCAAGTTGCGATTGCCCCAATGATACGCCATGTTAACTATGTTTAAAAGGCTGGAAGTTGAAGGAGCTCATGCACAACTGCATATTTACTTGGCCTAAAGGTCAACCTGCCAACCTCTTGTTTTACTCATTTTAATACTTTTAGCAACTATTAACCAAAGACTAACTTTGATATTCTTTCAACCTAAAATTATTGGTGATTAATGACTCTAGGAATGCAACTTACAAAGATTTAAAATTCACAGCTTTATTTGTTTTTGTAAATGTTAGAAAGCTAATTATCATCTATAGGCTGTCCAAAAGGAGGAAAGAGGCATTAATTCCACCTCATGTATCTTTCTTTCGGGCAGCCATGGTGACGATTCATCGTGCATCAGCTACGCAGATCTCTGAGCTGAATTATTAATTTTGGCTCATATTGACTGGACTTGTGTCTATTTTGTGCACTTTTCAGAAAGAACACTTTGAAAACCAAGGGAGACTGGCTGCAGCAGGGGAAAAAAGTTTGCAAGGAATACAAACTGCTTGGCTGGGGTCAGTGGAGACTGCAATAATGTCAGAGAAAAGGCTCGAATACAGACAACCAGTGAGACCTTACTTGGAACAACAATCTTGCCTTCTCTTCCTCTCAAACATCTTTTGATCTTTGTGAGTTGATAACTGACTGGAAGAATGGACCACCACAAGTAGAGGGTTCCAAAAGGAGTACAGAGGAACCTCAATTGTCCGAATGTCAATTATCTGAAAATCGGATTATCCGAAGGAGATCTTGAGGTCCTGATAGAAACATTACATCAAAGGTGTGTTTCCAGCAGCGATTGTGTCTTTTGTTTATAGTGATTAAACAGGCACCCTCTCCAAATGATTGACCTCCCGCTCTCTCTCTCTCTCTCCTCAAACACTTCCCCTGGAATTCGACAGAGGGGTGTACTCTAAACCCCCCTTCCCCAGATAATCTGACCAACATTGTCCTGCACAGGGCAAATGTGGAACCTGTCAAAAAGTTGCAGTAAAAGGTTGTGTGTGTGTGGGGCTGTGGGTGTGTGTGTGTGGGGCTGTGGGTGTGTGTGTGTGTGTATGCGCGTGCGCTATGGGGGGGGGGCAGTGTCAGACGGGGTTGGGGGTGGGTGCAGGCGGGGGTCGGTCTTGGACAGGGTTGGGGGGGGTGGGGTCTCGCGCGCTGTGTGCTCGTCTCCTGCTGCTAGTCTCCTGAACGGGGAGCAGACTTTAAACCGAGCCCCAGAGGAAAGGCATTTAATCGATCAAGCGAATAATCGATTATCCGAACAAAATAGTGCCCGCCCATCTCGTTAGGATGATCGAGGTTCCCCTGTATATGAAAACACTAATGTTTTCAGAAAAGTTAGCTTAGCCAGCCCGTACTGATCCAGGAAGATGCACTAGTGTGACAGTGGTTGTGTGATAAGTAGATACAACTGCAGATCAACATATGAAAAATTCTATAATTTGTTTTTGAATTTAATTCTTATTTGGCTCAAAAACCTTTAAGATAACTCTGCACTATTTTACATTTTCTTACTAGTTCAGAGATCAGAGAACATAGAGCAATACAGCATAGGAACAGGCCCCTTGGCTGAACGTGATGCCAAATTTAACTAATCCCTTCTGTCTGCTTTTGATTCGTGTCCCTCCATTTCTTGCATATTCATGTGCTTATGTAAAAGCCCCTTAAGTGCCCCTATTTAATCTTCCTTCACCACCCCTAGCAGCATGTTTCAGACTCCTGCCACTCTTTGTGTAACAACTTGCCCCTCACATCTCCTTTGAACTTTCCCCCTCTCATCTTAAATGCATGCCCTCTAGTATTAGACATTTCACCTCCAGCAAAAAGATTCTGTTGGTCTACCCTATCTATGCTTCTCAAGTCTCTCTTCAGCCTCTGCCACTCCAGAGAAAATAACCCGAGTTCTTCTAGCCTCTCCATATAGCTCATACCCTCTAATCCAGACAGCACCTTGGTAACCTCTTTGGCCCCCTTTCCAACGCCTCCACATCCTGCCTATAATGAGGTGACCAGAACTGAATGCAGTACTCTAAGTGTGGCCTAACCAAAGTCTTATAAAGCTGCAACATGACATCCTGACTCTTGTAGTCGAAAGTGTGGTACTGGAAAAGCACAGCAGGTCAGGCAACATCCGAGGACCAGAAGAATTGAAGTTTCAGGTATAAATCATAATGAAGGTCTTATGCCCGAAACATTGATTCTCCTGCTCCTCGGATGCTGTCTGGCCTGTTGTATTTTTCCAGCACCATACTCTCGACTCTGACCTCCAGCATCTGCAGTCCTCACTTTCTCCATCCTGAATCTTCTACTCAATTCCCCGACTAATCAAGGAAAGCATTCCATATACCTTCTTTACCATACCATCGACTTGCGTGGCCATTCAGGGAGTTATGGACTTGAACCCCAAGACTTGAACTCCTTTGTACATTAGAGATTGTATGTTTGTTTATAATATGGCTATTTGTATATGTGCGCACGGTTTAAACCTTTTACTAACAATCTTCGGCTCTTTACTTGAGTAAATTTAGTTTGCAATAAACCAGTTCTGCTTAATGAACATGGCTGACATGTTTCTGATACTGAGTTACATGCAGTCTGATAGTTGAACATGTATATTGGCAATGCCAGCTCCCATTTAGAGTTCAAACTTTGACATGATCAGTGAAGGAGCAGTTGAAAGGAAGGAATCAGTCCGTCTCACCTCACCCCGTGGAAACAGAATTGATTGAAGCCCTCCTCCCTTCAAAAAGTCATGATGTGGAGGATGGGGAGGTGCCAGCGTTGGACTAGGGTGGGGTATACTCCCTCTCTCTCTCTCTCTCTCTCATTCTTTCTCTTTCTCTGTTTCTCTCACAGACACACACTCTCTCATACACACATACATACACACACACACTCTCTCACACACTCACTCACACACACAATCATACACACACATGCACACACACATGCACACACACAGACACTCTCTCTCTCTCTCTCCCTCACATGCACGCACACATGGGGTGAATTTGCATAGCACACACTCTGTCAGCAGTCAGTCCATGTGACATTTGATAAATTCCTACTTTGGAAATAAAACCAGTCTGACTCAAGGTTGGAATACAGATAGACTCTAATCTCGCACCTTTAATACATTGTCTGAGTTGAAATGTCACCTTTATTTATAAAACCTTGAGTTATCTCGGGAATGTGACTTTAAAAGAATTTCTGGAATTTACATATTATAACCATTGTAAGTGATTAAAGACTTAACAGCAATCTAGGTTTGTTTAATACATTGCATCAGTTGTATGACACTTTGATCTTTAACAGAAATTCTGTGTCCTATGAATCTGTCTCACTAGCTACCTGACAAAGGAGCAGTGCTCTGAAAGCTTGTACTTCCAAATAAACTTGTTGGGCTATAACCCGGTGTTGTGCGATTTTTAACTTCAAAAAGTCAGCCTGTACAAGGTAGAGGAGAAACTGCAATGCAAAGCCTGCAGGTTGTGCACCCCATCACTGGTATTACAGGTGACTGTAAGCACAGCAGAGCTACATGTTTGAAAGGAAACTACACACTCCATGACTGAGTGCTGAGTGTCAATGTTGTACAACCTAGCCTCACGGGAGCTTGGAGCAGAATCCACCACCTCCTCTAACATATGATAACAGATCCCTGGCAGGCTGCTCAGTGAGCTCAGAATTTGCCAGTGTGTCAAGACTTTTATCTTTGCTAAGCAGGGTAATGATATCTAGCTACCTCTGCTTCTTAATGAAGCTACAACATGAGCTTGCCTCCAGTAAGTTGTTTCCTGGGTCTTCCTGCTTACCTGCACTTTGCTGAGTGACTCACTCTGTACTTGCTCTCCAGTGCATGAAGGATGTCGATCTCTCTGCGGCCTTCAGTAGATCTGAGTCACTGCAAGGGAAAAATAGAAGAACATGTGCTTGTACAGCATCTTTCATAATTTCAGTATGTCCCGAGGCACATTATAGCCAATTAAATACTTTAATTAGAACTGTCACCCTCTTATTATGTAGAGAAATGCAATAGCAGTTCACTGATAGCAAGGTCCCACAAGCAGTACACAGAGCTTCCTGCATGGGAAGAAGTGTATTGGTTCATTGCATATGGCAATATAGGCACCTATTTTTGATCCCTGTCCAATTTTGCGTCATCTGAGTGCCCCATTTATGCCACAAGAAAAGTGGTCTACAGTACTAGCAGCTTCCCATTCATATTTAAACAAGATGCATTCACCACAACCAGTTCAACCTCCTGTCAATATGATTGAGAGTAGAGCAATTGGCCTACTTGATCTGCAGACAGATATTGGTCCCAATAGGACAGTGTAGCAGACCCATCGGCCCACACATCTGTGCCAACCTCATGATGCAAATCTAAATTAATCCCATCTCCAGCACACGGTCCATTTCCCTCTGTTCTCTACCTGGTTATGTGTCTGTCAATAGAACATAGAACAAGAACATTACAGCACAGTACAGACCCTTCAGCCCTCGATGTTGTGCTGACCCGTGGAAACAATCTGAAGCCTATCTATACTCCACTACTCCATTTTCATCCATTTGTTTATCAAAATGCCTCAATCTTTGCTTCTGTATCTATGTCTACCCTGGTAACCCATTCCAGACTCCTACCGTTCTCTGTGTAAAATACTTTCCTCGCAGATCTCCTTTAAACTTCCCCCTCTCACCTTAAACACATGCCTACTACTATTTGACATTTCCGCCCTGGAAAGAGCCTACCTCATTCATACCGCTCATAATTTAATATATTTCTATTAGATCGCCCTAGTCTCTGATGCTCTGGTGAAAACAATCCAAGCTTAGCCAACCTCTCCTTATAGCAAATACACTCTAATCCATCCCGATAGACTTTTCTTCACCCTCTCCAAAACATCCACATCCTTCCTATAGTGCAACAACCATAACTGTGCACAGTACTTCAAATGTGGCCGGACCAAAATCTTATAAAGTTGCAGCCTGATTTGCTGACTTTTATACTCAATGTCCCAACTGATGCCAAGGTCATATGCCTTCTGTACAATCTTATTCACTTGTGGATAATCCACACGTTCCCAGCCTTCCACCCAGCCCCACCCTCCTCTGATTTATCTCTCAACTCCCCTAGAACTGCCCTCTTGACCTGTCCATCTTCTTTCCCACCTATCCGCTCCACCCTCCTCTCCGACCTATCACTTTCACCCCACCTTTATCTACCTATCACATTCCTAGGTACTTTCCTCCCAGACCAACCCCTCCCATTTATCTCTCTGCCCTACAGCGCACAAACCTCCTTCCTGGTGAATGGTTTCTGACCGAAGCATCGATTCTCCTGCTCCTTGGATGCTGCCTGACCTGCTGTACTTTTTCCAGCTCCACACTTTCGACTCTGAGCTCCAGCATCTGCAGTCCTCACTTTCTCCTGTCCACTTGTGTGGCCACTTTCAGAGATCCATGGACTTGAACCCCAAGTTCCCTCCATATATCAATGCCCCGAAGGATCCACCCATTTGGAGTAAACTTTCCTCTTGCATTTGACCTCCAAAATGCCTCACACTTGTCTGGATTAAAATCCATCTGCCTTTCCTCCACCCAACTTGCCAGCTGGTCTGTATTTTCCTGCATCCTTTGATATCCCTCCCCACCATCAATAACTGGACCAATTTTCCTGTCCTCAGCCCCCTGACATTTTCCATATAAATATATATAAAACAAATCATAATTTCCTGGATTATTCCTGTTGCCTTTCTTGAACAAAGGAGCAACATTGGCTATTCTCCAGTCTTCTAGGACTTTGCTTGTGACTAAAGAGAGTGCCAAAATGTCTGCCAAGGCCACAGCAATCTCCTGCCTTACCTCCTTCAATATCCTGGGGTTGATCCCGTCAGGAGAAAGTGAGGTCTGCAGATGCTGGAGATCAGAGTTGAAAATGTGTTGCTGGAAAAGCGTAGCAGGTCAGGCAGCATCCAGGGAACAGGAGAATCGACGTTTCGGGCATAAGCCCTTCTTCAGGACGTGGGATCCTATCAAGACCTGGGAACTCAAGGTATGCAACATCTCCTTTTAAATATTGACAAGCTTTATGCAAAGTGCTCATTAAGGACCTCACCCACTTCCTTTGGCTCCACACATAAATTCTTTCCTTTGTCCTTGAGTGGATATATCCTTCACCCAGTTACCTTCCTGCTGCTAATATGAGTATAAAATATCTTGGCATACTCCTCCTTAATCTTACTTGCTAAGAACATTTCATGGTCCTTTATAACCCTCCTAATTTCTTTTTCAAGTTCTCTTCTGCTTCTTTTACAATCCTAAAAGTGCCTTATTTGATTTCTGCTTCTTAAACCTTACATATGCTTCCTTTTCCTTTTTAACTAATCTTATAACATCTCTCGTCATCCAAGGTTCCTGAATCTTGCCATCCTTATCTTTCACCCTCACAGGAACATGCTGGTCCGGAACTCTGGTCGAGTGGCCTTTAAAAGACTCCCTTCAAACAGCTGCCCCCCCCCCCCCCCCAATCCAATTTTATACTGTTGTAATTCGCCTTTCCCCAATATAACACTTTCACCTGAGGATTTGCCTTATATTTTTCCATAACTATGTTAAAACCTATGGAAGTATGATCACTGTTCTCAAAATCCTCCCCCTCTGAAACCTGAATCACCTGGCCAGGCTCATTCCCAATACAAGGTCCCTTGTTAGATTACCTACATATTGTTTCAAAAATCCCTCCTGGACTCACCTAACAAATTCTTTCCCTTCTAAGACTAAGGGAACTTCCCCTCCTCACACTAACGAAATCCCAGTGAAAATTGGAGAAATTAATATCACCCACTACCATAACTCTATTGTTTTAAATTGTTCAATAATCTGCTTACACATCTATTCTCTAATTCCCACTGGCTATCAGGAGGACTACAATATAACCTCAACATAATGATTGCACTTTTCTTATTCCTGAGTTCTACCAATCCGGTCTCGCTAGATGAGCCCTCTAAGATGTCTTCTCTTAGTATAGCTGTGACAGCCTCCTTAATCAGTAATGCAACATCGCCCTCCCTTGAACATCTCTGTCTATCATACCTAAAACATTGAAACCCTGGAACATTCAGCTGCCAGTCTTGTCTTTCTCTCATCGTGTCTCACTAACTTGATTGAATTTTTTGAAGAATTAATGAAGGTGATTGATGAGGGCAGAGTGGTGGACGTGATCTATATGGACTTCAGTCAGGCATTCGACAATTTTCCCCTTGATAGACTTGTTAGCAAGGCTATATCACATGGAATATGGGGAGAACTAACCACTTGGATACAGAACTGACTCAAAGGTAGAAGACAGGGTGGTGATGGAAGATTGCTGTTTAGACTGGAGGCCTGTGACTAGTGGTATGCCACAAGGATCAGTGCTGAGTCCACTGCTTTTTGTCTTTTATGTAAATGATTTGAATGTGAACATAAGAGGTATGGTTATAACGTTTGCAGATGACACCAAAATTGGAGGTGTAGTGGATAGCGAAGAAGGCTACTTCAGAGTACAACAGGATCTTGATCAGATGGGTCAATGGGCTGAGGAGTGGAAGATAATTTGTAGAAATGTGAGCTGCTGCAGTTTGGAAAAGAAAATCAGGGCAGGACTTATAAACTTAATGGTAAGGTCCTGGGGAGTGTTGCTGAACAAAGGGACCTTGGAGTGCAGGTTCATAGTTTCTTGAAGGTGAACTCGCAGATGGATAGGATAATGAAGAAGGCATTTAGTATGCTTGTCTTTATTGGTCGGGGCATTGATTATAGGAATTGGGAGATCGTGTTGCAGTTGTACAGGACATTGGTTAGCCACTTTTGGAATATTGTGTGCAGTTCTGGTCTCCTTCTCATCGGAAAGATGTTGTGAAACATGAAAGGCCTCAGAAAATATTTACAAGGATGTTGCCAGGGTTGGAGGGCTTGAGCTATAGGGAGAGGTTGAATAGGCTGGGGTGGTTTTCCCTGGAGCGTCAGAGGTTGAGGGGTGACCTTATAGCGGTTTATAAAATCATGACGGGCATGGATAGGATAAATAGAAAGATCTTTTCCCTGGAGTGGGGGAGTCCAGAACTAGAGGACATTGGTTTAAGGTGAGAGGGGAAAGATATAAAAGGGTCCTAAGGGGCAATGTTTTCACATAGAGGGTGGTGCGTGCATGGAATAAGCTACCAAAGGAAGTGGTGGAGGCTGGTATAATTACAAGGAGGAGAAAGTGAGGTCTGCAGATGCTGGAGATCAAAGTTGAAACTTTATTGCTGGAACAGCACAGCAGGTCAGGCAGCATCCAGGGAACAGGAGATTCGACGTTTCGGGCACAGGCCCTTCTTCAGGAATGACAGGGCACAGGCCCTTCTTCATGTCATTCCTGAAGAAGGGCCTGTGCCTGAAACGTCGAATCTCCTGTTCCCTGGATGCTGCCTGACCTGCTGTGCTGTTCCAGCAATAAAGTTTCAACTGGCATAATTACAACACTTAAAAGGCATCTGGATGGGTTTAGAGAGAAATGAGCCAAACGCTGGCAAATGGGACTAAATTAGTTTCGGATATCTAGTTGGCATGGACGAGTTGGACCGAAGGATCTATTTCCACACTATGTATCTCTATGATTCTATGACTCTGTATCTAGGTTTCCTTAATGGATACCACAGCATAGTTCCATGTACTCATCCAGGCTGTCAGCTCATCTGTCTTATCTGTTCTACTCCTTGCACTAAAATAAATACATTTCAGACCAGCAGTCCCATCATATTTATTAACCTGGACCTGACTATTCTTCTAAGTAGACTTTCCTGACTTAACTTCTACTTTCTCCTCAATCACTCCACATGCTGTGGTTCCTAAAGCCTTGTAACACTGGTGTAAAGATTCCCGAGCCTCACTTCCTGCAGGATATTGGTACCACTCCAGTTTAGGTGCAACTCGGCCTTCTTGTATAGGTTCCTCCTGCCCTGGAAGATAACCTAGTCATCCAGATATCTGAATCCCTCCCTCCTATACCAACTCTTTAGCCACACAATCAACTGGATTATCTTTCTATTCCTAGCCTCATAGTGTATGGCACAGGGAGTAATCTGGAGATTACAGCCCTAGAGGTCCTGTTTTTCAACTTCTCACCTAATGCCCTAAATTCTCTTTGTAGAATCTCATCTCTCTTCTACTAATATGAACTATGACATCTAGCTGTTCACCTTCCCACTTCAGAATATCCTATGCCCACTCAGGGACATCCTTGACCGTGGCACTAGGGAGACAACACACCATCCTGGAGTATCGCTTAAGGCCGGAGAAACACCTATCTGACCATAGAGTCCCCTATCCTTACTGCCCGCCTACACTTCGACCCTCACCACATGCAACAGAGCCAGTCATGGTGCCACTCATCAGGCGGTATTTGCTTTCCCCTGAGAGGCCATTCCCTTCTTAACAATTTCCAAATGGCATGTCTGCTTGAGGAGAGAAGACCTTAACTTTACTAAATTTTGTACATTTCCTGTTAGGCCAGTGCCTCTTTCAAGGTCAAAGTTCTAAAGAAACGTAAAGGTACCAGCATGGTTTTCCCAGACTACATTCTCATTAGAGAGAGACAGACGCTTGGTGGTAGTTTAACTTGATTGTCACCAAGTCCTCGGCAAGAGAAGACATTGAGAAGGCATGTCCTTCATTGTAACCTCAGCCAGTGCAGGAGTTGAACTTATACATTGGGCATCACTCTGCACAATATGCCAACCAAGTTAACCAATTCCCAAAAAGCCGAAAGGCAATAAAGAACTACTCAAACAATTCTACCCCAGACAAGATAATGGAAGAAAATAGGTACAGCAGGAGAACACTTCTTGGAGCAGTACAGTGGCTCAGTGGTTAGCAATGCTGCCTCACAGCACTAGGATCCAGGTTCAATTCCAGTCTCAGGCAACTGTCTGTGTGGCATTTACACATTCTTCCTGGGTCTCTGGGTTTCCTCCCAGAGTCCAAAGATGTGTAGATTAGTCATGGGAAATGTAGGGTTGGGGCGAGTGGGGGGGTGCTGAGTCTGGGTGGGATGTTCTTTGCAGGGTCAGTGTGGACTTGATGGGCTAAATGACCTGTTTCCACACTGGAGGGATTCTATAATTATTTTTCATTGATTGGTACATTGGGGAAGCAGTTTGCTGACATGGAGCTGTAACAAAAAAAAACTTGAATGTCCTGACAGCAAGCAATAGGAGGCTCTCCTTGCATGCATTTGCATCTCATTCGCATTAAAAGGCCAATCACCAGAATTCATTCCTCCCTCACAATTAAGTGAATTACATACTTTCAAGTTCCTGATTGCAGCATGGAGGTGTACGGCAGGCAAGGGAAATCTTTGGAATGAGCAGCCACAGTTTACTTCTCTCTGAAAAGCATTCATTAATACCATGCCTTGACTGATATGGAGTGTCTGTTGTCTAAATTGCAAGAAGGATTGAGGAAGACCAATGAAGGGAGGCTGCAGTGTAATGGGCATGGGGCAAGGAGGCTGGCCAGCCACAGCCTGGGGTGGTCATCAGGGAAGGGCTGTTTGTAAACGTGAGTGGTGCAGCTATAACTGGGAGGGATGCTGATTGAATATTGTATCTACAGGGTGATTCGGTAATATCAGCAACAGGGTCTTGGAGTTAAGATAAGAGTACTGGAGTGGCTGAGATGGTGACAGTGATGGGGGAGTGGAACACAGTAGGTTGGGTGTCTCAGGGTCATAGCTGGGGCCTGGATGGTCTTCTGAGGTGGTCTGTTAAGGTGAAGAGAAGGTGACTTTGATAATGGGAAAGATAAGGGTCAGGGTTATCATAGGGAGCTGCAGGCACGTGAATGATTATTGCATTGAGGTGCAGTGTAATGGGGAAGGTTGATCCTGACCTGGGGTTAGTGAAGGACAATTGCTGGGGGGGAGGGGTATATTGGTGGGTTACAGGATGAGAGCAGACAATGGTGGATAATAGTAGCTGAAAATGTGTTGCTGGAACAGCGCAGCAGGTCAGGCAGCATCCAGGGAACAGGAGAATCGACGTTTCGGGCATAAACCCTTCTTCAGGATTCCTGAAGAAGGGCTTATGCCTGAAATTTCGATTCTCCTGTTCCCTGGATGCTGCCTGACCTGCTGCGCTGTTCCAGCCAACACATTTTCAGCTCTGATCTCCAGCATCTGCAGACCTCACTTTCTCCTCGGTGGATAATAGTAAACAATTGAATTGGGAGGAGAGTTTTTGCATTTTGAAAAGACTAAAGGCAAACCACATAATAATGAACTAACTGACTGACAGCCATCCTCAGGTGTGTTCTCCTGTCTATGCAAAAACACATAAGACAACACTTTTACTCCATGATTCAGGGGTTTCAGGATTGAGATCCCAGCAAAGGCAGGAGCTGTGGTGAAGTTTGAGATGAAGCATTTTCCAGATATAAGTCTGCAGTTCAGGGAACCAGGGAAAGCTACAATGAAAATGCTGAACAGGGTGATCGCTGCCATTTGTTCACATTTATCACCTCATGGACACAAATTGGACACATGCATCTCCTTTTCATACTAACTATGGTGCACTGAACCATGAGTCCATTTCAGTCTGTTCTGAGACATCACCATAGATGGGTGGAGGTGACCTTAGGTTACAAGCATGCAGATACAGAGGGCTGTCCAGGAGCCCCATAAAAAATGATTCTCTGACCTTTGGCTCCAGAAAGTCCAAGCAGAGAAATGCCCCATAAAACCTACTGGTCTTCTCCCACGTAAAACATAATGAGCTGCAAACGTATTGTTTTTGTTCCTTTAATTATCCACAAGCCTTCTTTTTTGGCCATCCTACTCATGTCAATTTAATACAGTACTTAACTTGCAAAATAAAAATGAAAATGGGTTCCACTTGTCACTGACTAAATTTATCTGATGTTTGGAATAACCTGACTGACATTGAGCTGCTTATCGAAATTGAGATTCCAGCACTGATGTGTGATTAAATGTATATGATACATTTTATTGTCATTTTTGGAATTTGGATTGTTTTTAAAAAGCGAGACAGACTGATATGAGTCAGTTCTGTGAAGACTTTTTTTTAAAAAGTCAGTGAGTCATTTTGGACCAGTGACTTAAATCCAGCTTTTCTCACAAATCATGTGACTGCAGCCTCATGTGGTGTTAAAGAAAATATGTTTATATTCTAGGATTATGACAGGCTGTGTAAACACATCAAAGGCCACTCGCTTCATTTTTCAGTTCTGTTCAGAAAATACCGGAATTGAATTCAAAGGCAAACTTCAGTTTCTTTCCTAACTGCAGTTTCCAGTTCAGTTCAAGGGAAGCCAGTCACTCCATCAAAAGTGTCTAGTTTTTAAATGCTTCCCTTTGACTAGAAATCCGCAAGTTTTTGGACACATGGATTATAGACTGTCATCGTTGTGAAGAGTTCATGACAGTAGACAACAGAAAGGAACCATCAAATTATCTCCACAATCCAAGGGGAGGAAAGTGGGTAGGCGTCATTTAAGTGCAAATATCAAAGTTTGAGATAGGGGTATAATTTCCCTGGATTTGTGTCTCTGCAATGGATGATGTTGGGAACAGTTTGAAAATTTGTTTCAATATTTTTGTTAAGATCTTGCCAATTGTAAAGTATCAATTTAGCTTGGTTTGTTTGTTATCTCCTTTTTTGCAAAATAAACTTACGTATTCTTGTTAAAGACACATGCAGCCTTGTGTCAATATGTCTCATTGACTAATCACCATGTTATTTAACTAAACAAACAAACTTTTTCTTTCATTTCATTTTTCATTTCATTCTGGGATCTGACTTGTCTGCTGTTACTATCATTTGGGATCATAACAGATGTTCTCTTGGTAATCCGCAGCTCAAATTGTATCAGAAGAATATTTGTAAACTTTTTTTTCTAAAATGTTACTTTGAATCAAAAAGAAGAAACATAAAGTTTCAATTAGTAAAGTGAAGGAACAAAATGGAGGATGAGCAAATCAGATCCAATTGCACACTTATATAAATCAGAGTCTTTGTAGCTTAAGAAGTAACCTGTTATCCCAGCCTTCCTACCTATGGGTCAGACTTGCAGTGAGCTCTAATTATAAACCTCTGGGATTTTCTTTTGAAGTTTCCTCATTAATGTGAAAGTAATTAGATCTTAGCAATGATGAAACGGATAATGTACGGGTCCCATTGTGATAGCATCTGCAAAAACAGATGAGCAACAATCGATAATGAAGTTCTGTTCTAGGAATAGAGGAAATACTAATTTTTCTTCATGCTGGTACATTTTGCATGACTAGCTTTTGGAGGTAGCATTCCTGATTTTACAGTGGCCCCTTATTTAATGAAGACTTGTATACTCTCAACACAAATTACATTGTGAGCAGGGAGCTTAGCGGCAAGGGGATTACATGGTATTCTGGGAAGGGTCAAAAGTTCACAGGCACAGCTTCTCATGTCGGTGGATGGATTTATAATGTTAAGTTAAAATTAACTCTCAATGAACTGAATTCACAGAACAACAGGGCTAGGAGATGTAGATCTATGTTCAGACAAGTATTCTATCCATATTATTTGGAACAATTTGAAGTTTGCATGAACATTATGCCTCATTCACATCTATTGGATGGTCTTTTATTTCTTCTTCATGGCAAGTGGGCATTGTTAGCAAGACCAGCACTCATTGCCCATTCTAGCTGCTCTTGAAAAGATGGTGTAGAGTCATTATCTTGAATACCTTAAAAGATCTATGTGGTATATATCTTTTAAGATATTAGGACATAGCTTCTAGTTAATTTGCAGAAGGATATTTTAATGCATTAACTCTTGGCTAACCTTCAGAGAGAGTTCAAAACAGAAAAAAACTCTTGGAAAGACTCAGATGTACCAGTCCCTGGATTGTTGGAGACCAAACAAACACCTCAAGGTATCTGACAGGACCATTATAAATCCAATATGATGACCATGTGGAGATTGCGGAAAATCTAAGCTTCTGATATAAGGTTGTCCTCCAAAGGAAATCCCCAACTCTAAAGTAGTGCCTTATATTGATAGATTGTTTTTGAAGCTTTATATTCAGCCTTCTGGGATATTATTCCAGAGTTTAGACAGTTCTTGACCAAGTGAATGCCATGGCCCAGTTAGGTCAGGTGGACTTTCTGTCCTCACTCCACACCTCCAGCGACAGCACCAAAGTTTGAATTTAAGAGGGAGGTGACATTGTTGATTACAAGTTGCATTATCAGACACACCATGCCAGATCATACAGTCATAGAGTCAGAGAGATGTACAACATGGAAACAGACCCTTCGGTCCAACCCGTCCATGCCGACCAGATAACCCAACCTAATCTAGTCCCACCTGCCAGCACCCGGCCCATATCCCTCCAAATCCTTCCTATTCATATACCCATCCAAATGCCTTTAAATTTTGCAATTGTACCAGCCTCCACCATATTCTCTGGCAGCTCATTCCACACACGTACCACTCTCTGTGTGAAAAAGTTGCCCCTTACGTCTCTTTTCTATCTTTCCCCTCTCACCCTAAACCTATGCCCTCGAGTTTTGGACTCCCCTACCCCAGGGAAAAGACTTTGCCTATTTACCCTATCCATGCTCCTCATAATTTTGTAAACCTCTATAAGGTCACTCTTCAACCTCCGATGCTCCAGGGAAAACAGCCCCAGCCTGTTCAGCCTCTTCCTTTAGCTCAAATCCTCCAACCCTGGCAACATTCTTGGAAATCTTTTCTGAACCCTTTCAAGTTTCACAACATCTTTCTGATAGAAAGGAGACCAGAATTGCACGCAATATTCCAACAGTGGCCTAACCAATGTCCTGTACAGCCGCA
>NC_057720.1:73214987-73278148 GCF_004010195.1 Chiloscyllium plagiosum | reverse complement strand
ACCCTCTGTCTTCTACCTTTGAGCCAGTTCTGTATCCAAATGGCTAGTTCTCCCTGTATTCCATGAGATCTAACCTTGCTAATCAGTCTCCCATGGGGAACCTTGGCACAGTGGTTAGCACTGCTGCCTCACAGCGCCAGAGACCCGGGTTCAATTCCCGACTCAGGCGACTGACTGTGTGGAGTTTGCACATTCTCCCCGTGTCTGCGTGGGTTTCCTCTGGGTGCTCCGGATTCCTCCCACAGTCCAAAGATGTGCAGGTCAGGTGAATTGGCCATGCTAAGTTGCCCGTAGCGTTAGGTTAAAGGGGTAAATGTAGGGTTATGGGTGGGTTGCGCTTCGGCGGGTCGGCGTGGACTTGTTGGGCCGAAGGGCCTGTTTCCACACTGTAAGTAATCTAATCTAATCTAATCTAATCTAAACCTTGTTGAACGCCTGACTAAAGTCCATGTAGATTATAACTACCGTTCTGCCCTCATCAATCCTCTTTGTTTGTGAGACATGATTCCCACACACTAAGCCATGTTGACTATTCCTAATCAGTCCTTGTCTTTCCAAATACATGAACATCCTGTCCCTCAGGATTCCCTCCAACAACTTGCCCACCATTGACATCAGGCTCACTGGTCTATAGTTCCCTGGCTTGTCCTTGCCACCTTTCTTAAACAGTGGCACCACGTCTTCTGGCACCTCACCTGTGACTATCGATGATACAAATATCTAGCAACAGGCCCAGCAATCACTTCTTTAGCTTCCCACAGAGTTCTCGGGTACACCTGATCAGGTCCTGGGGATTTATCCACCTTTACCCGTTTCAAGACTTCCAGCACTTCCTCCTCTGTAATCTGGACATTTTGCAAGATGTCACCATCTATTTCCCTACAGTCTATATCTTCCATATCCTTTTCCACAGTAAATACTGATGCAAACTACTCATTTAGTATCTCCCTCATTTTCTGTGGCTCCACACAAAGGCCACCTTGCTGATCTTAACAAACAGAGAACTAATATCTTGCAATTAAGATCTTACTCAAGCAAAAATGTGAGGAAAATGAACTAACGATTGAGACACTCAGATAATGGTGAAGGGACACAGGTTCAAATCACACCCCAGCTGATGGGAGAATTTGAGTGCAATAAAAAAATCAAATCTGCAATAAAAAGTCTAATGATGACCATGAAACCTTGTTGATTCTGATAAAAAAATAAACTCATCTGGGTTACAAATGTCCATTAGGGAAAGAAATCTGCCATCCTTACCTGCACTGACCTACTTGTGACTCCAGATCCACTTCAATGACTCTTACAGCACTTGAAAATGGGCAAGCAGGTCATTCAATTATATCAAAGTCTCAAAGATATCAAACCAGATGGATCATCCAGCACCGACATAGGCACTGGGAACTAGACCACCAAACTCCGTCCCATCCACCCTTCAAAGTCTTTTTTCCCTAATATCTGAAGGCTAGTAACAAAATTGGGAGAGATGTCCCACAGATTAGTCAGGAAACAGCTTTACATAGTCATAACCATGGAATTGTACCCTGCAGACAATATCCCAGAGCCACCATTACCAGCTCTGCAAGGACAGACCCAGTACCAGCAGAGGTGATGGCACAGTGGTAGACAGTAAGGTGGAGTTGCCCATGGAGCCTTCAAAAATGACTCTGGGCATCGTGTAGTTTCATGGTATCAGGTTGAGTGTGGGCGAGGAAACCTCTTGCTGAAAATGACATACAGCTCCCCCCATGGCAGACTAATCAACACTCCTCTATGTTGATCATCACTTGGAGAGGGCACTGAGGATGACATGGGCGCATATGTGTGGGTGGTGGGGGGAATTTTAATGTTCATTGCAAAGAGTGGTTCAGAAGGAACACTACTGACCAAGTTGGTGGGGTCCTAAAGGACATAGCTGCTGGACCGGGATTATGGCAGTTGGTGAAGAAACCAACAAGAGGGAAAAACACACTTGAATTCATCCTTATTAATCTGCCAGCTGCAGCCTCATCTGTCCATGACATTGCCAATAAAAATAACAACCGCACACTTCTTGAGGAGACGCAATTCCACCTTCACACTGAGAATATCCTCCATCCTGCATGTGGCACTATCACTGTGCTAAATGGCATAAACTTCGAACAAATCTAGCAACTCAAGTTTGGGCATCTACGCTGTGCTGTGGCCCATTGGAAGGGTAGAATTGTACTCCAATACATCTCTGCTAGCTCATAGCCCAACCTATATCTCTCACTCCACCATTACCATCCAGAGCAGAGGATCAGTGCTGGATCAATCAAGAGTACAGAAGAGAATTGCAGGAACAACATCAGACATACCTAAAAATAAAGTGTGAACCTGGTGAAGCTAGAAAACGGCACTACTTGCATGCCAAACAGCAGAAACGATAAGTGATAGACACAGCTAAGCAATCCAATAACCTAACTTTTGCAGTCCTGCAACATCCAGTTGCGAATGTTGATGGACAATTACACAAATCAATGGAGGAAAAGGCTATACAAATATCCACATCAATAATGGGAAGGCCCGGCACATCAGCACAAAAGGAAAGGCCTAAGCATTTTCAACACTCTTCAGCCAGAAGGACTGAAAGGATAATTCATATTGGCTTGCCCCAGCATTTCAGATGCCCATCTTCAGTCAATTCAATTCACTCTATGTGATTTCAAACAATATGAAGAATGCCAAAGCTATGAGCCCAGACAGAATTCCAGTTATCGTATGGAAGATTTTGTGCTCCTCTAGCCAAGCTGTTTTAGTAAATCAAAGCCCTGGCATCTACCTGCAATGCGGAAAATTGTCCAGCAATGTCCTGTGCACAAAAACCAGAATAAATCCAAACAACGTAATCAGTGATGTATCAGTCTGCTGTTGACCAACAGTAAAGCAACAGAAGATGTCAGGAACTGTGCTACTAAGGCAGCTCTTGCTTAGCCATAACATGTTCAGTGATCCCCAGTTTGAGTTCTGCCTGCCACTCAGCTCCTGGCTTCATTACAGCCTTGCTTCAAACATAGACAAAAGAGCAGAATTCCAGAGGTGAGGTTAGAGTGACAGCCCTTCACACGGAGGCCACATTTGACTTGATGTGGTATCAAGGAACCCTGGCAAAACTAGATTCAATGGGAATCAAGATGGAAAATTCTTTGCTAGTTGGAGTCATATCTGGCACACATGAAGATGGTTGCAGTTGTTGGATGTCAGTCATCTCAGGTCCAGAACACCTCTGCAGGAGTTCGTTTGGGTAGTGTCGTAGGCCCAACCATCTTCAGCTGCTTCATCAATGGCTTCCCTACATCATTATATCACAAATAGGGATGTTCACTGATGAATGCACAATGTTCAACACAACTTGTGATTCATAGTCATAGTCATCGGGTCATAAAGCACGGAAACAGACCCTTTGGTCCAACTAGTGCAAGCCAAACATAGTCCCAAGCTAAACTAGTCCAAACTGCCTGCTTCTGGCCCATATCCCACCAAACCTTTCCTATTCATGTATTTATCCAGATGGCTTTTAAACATTATAATTGTACCCACATCTGCCATTTCCTCAGGAAGTTCATTCCACACACGAACCACCCTCTATGTAAAATATTTGCCCCATACCTTTTTTAAATCTCTCTCCTCTCACCTTAAAACTGTCCCTCCTCGTCTTGAAACTCCCAAATTTATGGAAAAGACAACTACCATCGACTCTATCTATAATCACTCATTATTTTATAAACCTCTATAAGGTGGTCTCTCAACCTCCTACGTTCCAATGAAAAAGGTCCCTCTCCTTAGGAGCCAATCCAGCCTCTTCTTATAACTAAAACTTTCCATACCCGGCAACATTCTGGTAAATCTCTTCTGAACCCGCTCCAGCTTAATAATATCCTTCCTATAACTTGGCAATCAGAATTGGACCCAGTATTCCAGAAGAAGCCTCACCAATGTCCCATACAACCTCAACATGACTTCCCGACTCCTATACAGCAAGGACTGAACAATTTAGACAAGCGTGCCAAATGCCTTTTTAACCACACAGTCTATATGTGATGCAAACTTCAAAGAATTATGTACCTGAACTCCTAGGTCCCTTTGTTCTACCACGCTACCTCAGATACTGAAGCAGTCTATCGCCAACTTGGACAACACCAAGTCTGGGGCTGGCAAGTGGTACATAATATTAATGCCAGGCAGTGCATGTCTCCACCAAAAAACATTCTAACCATCACTTTTTGACATTAAATGTGACCACCATTGCTGAGTGCCCCACTACTAAGTCATGGAAATTGATATTGACCAGAACTGAACTGGTCTAGCCATATATATCTTGTGCCTACAAGATTAAATGTTAGTTTGAGAATCCTAGAGTGAGTAACTCACCTGTTGACTAACCAAATCCTACCACGGCCTACAAAGAACAAGTCAGGAGTGTGATGGAATACTCCCCAATTGCCTGGAAGGGTACAGCTCCAACAATACTGAAGAAGCTGGACACCATCCAGGGCAAAGCAGCCCACTTGATTGGCACCACATCCACAAACATTGATTCCCTTTAATGATTCTCCGTAGCAACAGCATGTGCAATCTGCAATGAGCCCCACAAATACTCACAAAAACTCCTCAGACAGGACCTTCCAAACCCGTGACAACTACCATATAGAAGGACAAGGGCAACAGATACATGGTAACACCACCACCTGCAAGTTCCCTCCAAATCACTCACCATTCTGGAAATATAAATCCTTCAGTGGTGGTGGGCCTAAATCCTTTTGGTAGTGTGGTGACCAGAATTGTACACAATATTTCAAGTGTGGCCAAATTAAAGTTCTATGTAGCTGCAGCATAACTTGCCTATCCTTATACTCAATGCCTTCCAATGAAAGCAAGTATGCCATAGGCCTTTTTTACTACCTTATCTATCTGCGCTGCCACCTTCAGTGATCTGTGGCCCTGCACAACCAGATCCCTCTGTATTCCAATGCTCCTAAGGGGTCTGCCATTCACTGTATAATTTCCACCTGTGCTTGACCTTTCAAAATGCATCGCCTCACATTTGTCCAGATTAAACTCCATCTGTCATTTTTCTGTCTAGGCCTTCAAGTGATCTATATCCTGCTGTACTCTCTGACAATTCTCCTCACTAACCGCAACTCCACCAATCTTTGTATCACCCACAAACTTACTAATTAAACCAGCCACATTTTCCTCCAAATCATTCATGTCGGCCACAAATGGCAGAGGCCCCAGCACCATTCCCTGTGGAACAGCACTAGTCACAGACCTCCATTCCAAAAAGCATCCTTCCACCATTACCCTATTGTCTCCTATGACAAAGCCAGCTCTGTATACATCTAGCCAGCTCTCCCTGATACCATGTGACTTCACCTATTATAATAGTCTGCCATGAGTAGTTTTGGTACAATTGCAATGTTTAACAGGCATTTGGATAAGTACATGAATAGGATAGGTTTAGAGAAATGTGGACCAGGAGCAGGCAGGTGGAACTAGTTTAGTTTTGGATTATGTTTGCCATGGATGAGTTGGACTGGAGGGTCTGTTTCTGTGCTGTATGCCTGTGTGTATGATCTACTTAAGTTGCATGCATGCATTTCTGGTCATAAATTGAAGGAGTATTTCAGTACATTAACATACATGCAAACATACAAATTAGGAACAGCTGTAGGCCATTTGGTCCTTCCACTATTCTTTAAGGTTTTGGCTGATCTGTTTGGGTTCCAAATTCTAAATCTCAAAAGATTGAGATGAATTTCTCATCAAAGCAGTTATTGCCAATCTGATTTTTCCAATTTGTATTAAAATCACCCACAATTATTACCATCCCTTATGTCAATAATTCTTCCTGTGCTAGTCATCCTACATCATCGTCGTTATTCAGGAGCCTATAGAACAACCCAATAAGTGAATTCTTTCCCCCACTATCTCCCCCCAGCTGATTCTATTCCCTGGCCTCCTGAACCAGACTATTGACCGTGTTTGATTAGGAACACTAACTGTCCAACTTTACTTACATTCCTGTTCTTTTTGAGTGTCATATAATCATCAGTACTCAAAACTCAATCCTTGTCATCCTGCAATTATATTTCTATGATGGCTCTCAGGTTATATTTATTTGCTTCAGTGTGCCCTCAATCATTAACTTCATTATCAATGCTGCACACATTCAAATACATAGCCTTTAGTGTTGTTCTTTTGTTATCTCTGCAGCATCTCAGTTTGCCAGCTGGCATACTCTTCTGTGTTTTCTCTCTGTGTTCTTGCCATTCTCTGACCTTTGCTTACACATTAGTATTTCACTCTCTTGCCTCAATTCTATCCCTTGATTTACTGCACAGACTCAAATTTGATCGCTCACCTCTTTATTTAGTTTAATTACTCACTACTTCCCTACTTATGCACTATAAACATGGATCCCAGCATGATTCAGGTGTGAATTGTTCCAATGGTACAGCTTCTACTTTCCCCAATATTGGTGCCAATGCCCCAGGAATCAGAACCTCTTTCCTCCACACCAGTCTTTGAACCACACATTCATTTCTCTATTTAATGCCAAGTGGCATGTGGCTCAGTAGTAATCCAGAGATTATTACCTTTGAGGTTTACCTTTTTTTTTAAATATCAACACCCAGCACATAGCTACACCTGAAACATTGTCTTCTCCACCTTTTGATGCTGCCTGGCTTGCTGTGTTCCTCCTGCTTGTATATCCCATATTCTTTCAGGAGAAACTCTTTTTTAGTATTATCCATTTCATTGGTGCAGGTGTGGGCCACAACCATTGGATCCTTTATTTCTCACTGCAGATTCATCTCCAATCCAGAGTGGTTATCTTGAATCCATGCAGGCAACACATCCATCTGGACTCTTGGTCTTTGCTTAGAGTCCCCTCACTGCACTGTGCTCCACTTGAACAGCTTCCTGTGCCACAGTCCCACTGCCAATTAGCTCATACACCCTGCAGCCTTTAGTCCTATACAAACAAGCTGAAAAAGCCTCAGATCTGTGGGGTAATTGCATAGGTTGAGATTCCTGTATCCTTTCACTGGGGTCCCTTTACTCATCTCACTTGCGGTAACACTTTCTTATCCTGACCTCTGAACAAATCAGAAGACCCTGTCCTAAGAAGTGTAACCTCCTCCTGAAATAAAGTGGCCTGCGTAACTTACCCCCTCACTGATGTGCCACAATATCTGCAACTCAGCCTTTATCTCACCAACTTTGAGCCACAGTTCCTGCCACCACATGTACTTAACTGTACATACATCACATCAGCATCCAGAAGTTCTCACATTCTTCAATCACAGCATACCTGATCCCCTGCCATCTCAAATATGTGGTTCTTAATGAGTAATTGATAATTCATTAATTTACAATACAGCCTTTACTTTCCAAAATATTTTAGCACTGCCAGCATACTTTACAAGACTAATGAAACAATACTTCTGATATAGGTAATGCTTAGAGTTTCTAACATTACCAATTAATGGTTTACCCACACCTTCTGCTGCACAAAATTGGAACTCAAATGCTGGAGGCTGGTATAAAGTAGTAGGAAAACAAAACCTTCTTCCTACCCTTCAGCAAACTCCCTCCTCAGCATAATTTACTTATTGCAATAAACCTTCCTTGAAGCACTCTTTTCCTTCCACACGCAAAATTCCCACCTTGAACCAAATTCCAATATAGACTCACTCAGCCACTGTCTCATCAGGCAAAGTCACCCTCACATTGACCATGCTTCTTACCGACAATAATCAGTGCACTCCCAGTGCCTCGGTTACTGGTGTTCCAACTATTGTTCATGTTTATAATAGTAAGGAGAGTCACAGATTTTACAAAATAACTGTGGAATTGTTAAATACAATACTTTGCAAATTCCTTAGTTTTCACCTGCTTGTGTTTAGGTGGTCTTGTAAATACCATTCCTGTCTTTGTGTAATTGACTTTGATTTTAACTTATCTTGATAAATTTACCCTTCCTTCACTGCAATAAGAAGACTTGATATTCAACATTATTTGCCCTCACCATTAATAATGCATTATGCCATGCTAGCGATTTGTGTAATGAAGAAGAAAAAGGATTGAGTATCCTATGTCTTCTTTTCCTTTCATCTTTTTATGGTACCTTTGATGTTAGTATCTAAAATTATAGGGCTATCTTAAGAATCTCGTAATCATTGCTTGGATAATTGGTGGAAAATGGTTCTTTCTATTAATATTCTGCTGTGTTCTTCCATATGTGGCTTGTTAGGTTTTTTTTATTATCTAGCTCATAATATTTGTAATATCTTTGTTTATCATTTCTATTTCTTTTTTATGGCCTTGAAATTGATTTATCTGCCCAGATGTTTTGTATCAGAGCATATTTCTCTTCTCTCCAGGGTGAATTATATTAAAACACTAGGCTCTATTAAATTGGATTTGGGCAATTGGTTATATGATCCTCTCTCCATGGATGAAAAACATTGAAGCAGTCTTGCTGTCTTTTTGGTAGATCACGATTATGTTGACATTTTATGTCTTTCTCAAACTTTTCCTTTTTTTTTGTATTTTTCAAACATGTTTCTTTATTAACATGTGAAGTGTTGGCTTTCATTGTATTTCTACTATTCATTCCAAATAGGTTTGTGTTGTGGATATTGTTCCCTTTTCAACTAAAACTAAGGTAACAAAAAACATAATTTACATCTATAACTTGTTTTGACAAAGCTCTTTTAACATAACAAAAGCATCTTTTCAGGAAAACTGAAGCAAAATTTGACACTGAGTTACATTAAACCAGATGACAAAAAAGCTTGGTCAAACGTAATTTTAAGAAATATCTTAAAGGAGGAAAGAAAGAACAAGAGATATAAAAGCATGATTAACAATATCTGGGCTAATTTTAACCATATAGTTCTTCAGCTCTATGCCTTAAACTCTAAAAAGGTTACAATGGGGTCCATACTTACACATTTTTGAGACTACTGCACTGTGCAGCAGACTAAAGTTCATTGTTGCCTCCAATGTTCCAGTTCAGCTTTCAGCCAAATTATTAAAATAAAAGGCCAAAGGACCAAATCAAATTGGAGATTAAGTTGCTGGCTTATTTTGGGACCAATGATTCACCCGTTCTTATATTCTTCAAAATCTTGGACATCCTTCATAATCAAAGACCCTTTCCAACCCCATCCATCCTGGTTATACTCTATTTCACCCTCTTCTATCAGAAAGAAGATACAAAAATTTAATAACAAATACCAATACATTCAAAAACAGCTTCTTCCCCACTGTTGTTAGACTTATGAATGGACCTCTCATATATTAGAGTTTCTCTTCCTCTGTGCCCTCTCTGTAGCCACAACACCAAATTTTGTGTTTTGTTCTAATATCCTGATGTGCTTATGTCAGGAGAACGCACAAAACAATACTTTTCACTGTATCTTGGTACATGCAACAATAATAAAATCAAACCAGGTTGCTCAAAGCATTGGAGAAGTATCACCAGAAGTACCACTGGCGAAGCATTTTCCAAGATCCTCCAAATCCGGTGACAAGAAAGCGCTCCAACAGCAATGTCCTCTCACTGTACCAACTTGCTCAGCATTGAGGTTCGACTCATTCAGAATTTACCTCTGCTGGATCGGTCACATCGTTTAAATGGAGGCAAATTTAAATGTAAAAATAATAGGGCAGTGATAGCAGGGAATATTAACTTCCGCAATATTAACTTTTCTCCGATGGATGCATTTGGAAAAGGTCTGACTTGAAATCTTGGTCGGCAAAATTGATGACAGGTAAATTAGTAACTTTAAAAGGATTACCGATCTGGCATATCTGGGCCATTAATATAAAAGTCTGGCAGTATAATTATGCATATATTAACAGACACATAAGAGCTAGGAGCAGGAGTAGGCAATTTAGTCCCTTTTTTTAAAAAAAATCATTTATCGGATGAGGCCAGCATTTATTGCCCATCCGTAATTGCCACGAGGGCAGTTAAGAATTAACCATATTACTGTGGATCTGGAGTCACATCTAGGCCAGACCAGGTAAGGACAGCGGATTCCTTTCCTAAAGGATATTACTGAACCAGATAGGTTTTTCCAACCATCAGCAATGAACTCACAGTCTTGATTGGACCCTTAATTCCAGATATTCATTGAATTCAAATTCCACTACCTGCCAGGATGGGATTTGAAGCCAGGTCCCCAGAACATTACCTGAGTCTCTGGATTAATAGCCAGCAATAATACCACTAGGACACCACCTCTCCAACTTGCTCTACCATTTTCTATGAACATTGTTGATCTCATCTCACCTTCAAGTCCACTTTGCCTACTCCCTAAAACTCTTTTCCCTTTACTAATTAAAAATCTATCTACATCCTCCTTAAATTTATTCAGTGTCCTGGTATCCACCACACTATGGGGTAGTGAATTACAGAGATTCTCAACTTTTTAAGAGAAGTAACTTCGCTTTATTTTGGTCTTAAATCTGCCTCCCCTTAGCCTAAAACTATAACCTCTCATTCTAGATTGCTCCACATGAGGAACCGTCCTCTCTACGTCTACTTTGTCAATTTCCTTAGCATCTTATATCACTCAATTAGATTGTCCCAGCCTTCTAATCTCTACCAAGCACAGACTTAAAATGCTCAATCTCTCCTCACGGACTAAGCCGCACTCTCTGCAAATGGATCCTCAGCTTCCCGATCCACAGGCCACAATCAGTGAAGATTGGGGGTAATATTTCATCCTCACTAACACTCAACACTGAAGCCCTCCAGAGTACGTACTCAGCCCTCTACTGCACTCACTGTATACCCATGACTGCGTCACCAAATACCATACTAATGCCATTTACAAGTTTGTTGATGACACCACCATAGTCGATCAAATCTCAGATGGCGACGAAATAGACTACAGACGGGAGGTGGGAGACCTGGAAAAATGGTGCACTGAGAATAACTTAGCTCTCAATGCCGGCAAAACCAAGGAACTCATTATTGACTTTCGGCGGGATGTTACTCATACCCCTCCTACACATTAACAGCACAGTGGTGGAATGAGTGGAGAGTGTCAAACTCCTGGGAGTGGTCATCCACAACAAGCTTTCTTGGACTCTTCATGTGGACACACTGGTTACAAAAGCCCAACACCATCTCTTCTTCCTCAAGCAACTGAGGAAGTTTGGCATCACAGCGAATACCCTTACCAACTTTTATAGGTGCGCCAGCGAGAACATTCTGTCTGGATGTATCACTACCTGGTACGGCAACTGTACCATTCAAGATCAAATATGTTTACAGAGAGTGGTGAATTTGGCCCAGACAATCACAAAGGCCAACCTCCCATCTGCAGAATCCATCTACCAGGCCCGCTGTCAAGGAAAGGCCACCAGAATTCTCAAAGATCCATCCCATCCTGGCAATGTTTTTCTACAACCTCTACCACTGGGGGGGAGGTACATAAGCCTGACCACATGCACCAGTCGATTTCGTAACAGTTTCTACCCTACTGTTATTAGAATACTGAATGGACTCACAAACTCTTAACATTCGCCTATACCTGTGTTTTTGTTTTTGCCACTGTTTACCTATTATTTACTTATCTATGCTACTTAACTATGTAATCTGCCTGTATTGCTTGCAAGACAAAGCGTTTCACTGTGCCTCAGCACACGTGACAACAAATTCAATTCAATTCATTAAACAAGCCATCCATCTCTGGAATTAATCTCATGAACATTTCAGTGTAATTACATACATCCTCAGGTCAGGGGGGCTAAACCTGTACGCAGTACTCTAGGTACTGTCTCACTAATGCCTTGTACAGTTGCAGCCACACTTCCTTATTTGATATTCCATTTCTTTAGCAATAACTGCCAAAATTCCTTATGATCTGCTGAACCTGCATACAAGGTATCTGTGACTCATGCTTGAGGACATCTCGATCCCTCTGCACCAAAGCATGTTTAAGTTTATCTCAAATTAGATTGTAAGTTGCTTTTTATTCTTCTGACCAAATCAGATAGCCTCACCTTTATCCATGTTAAAATCCATCTGCCAAATTCTGACCCACTCACCTAACCTATCATATATCTGTTTGCAAATTTCTTATTTCTTCACTGCAACTTACATTCCCACTTATTTTAGTGCCACCTTCAAAGTTGGTTATAGTACATACTATTCCTGCAATCCAAGTCACTAATATGGATTTAAATAGATGGAGCCAAAGGATTGAACCCTGGAACACCTCACCAGTTACATCTTGCTAACCAGAGAAAAAAATCTAATTTATTTTTACTCTTTGCTTTCTGCTGGTTAGCCAATCATCTAGCCAAACTAATAAGTTATCCCTAAACCCATTTGATCTTACCTTTTGTGTGACACCTTATCAAATGCCTTTCACAAGTCCAGATATACTACATCTCCAAGACCCCGATTGTCCAATTTGCTTATTACAACTTCGAAGAACTCTAACAAATTAGTCAAATTCCATTTGCCCTTCCACAAACCATGCTGCCTCAGATGGATTGTGTCCATATGTCCCATTACCACTTCCCAAATAATGGACCCCAAAACTTCCCAATGACAGACATTAAACTAACTAGCCTGTAGTTTCTTACTTTCTGCCTTTCTCCCTTTTTGAATAAGCATTTACTCAACATGAGCATTTTTTCTGTCCACTGGAGCCTTTCCAAAATTCAGGAAATCTTAGAACATAGAACAAAGAACAATACAGCGCAGAACAGGCCCTTCGGCCCTCGATGTTGCACCGAACTGTGAACTATTCTCAGCTCGGCCCCTTACACTATCCCATCATTATCCATGTGCTTATCTAAGGATTGTTTAAATCTCCCTAATGTGGCTGAGTTGACTACATTAGCAGGTAGGGCATTCCACGCCCTTACCACTCTCTGCATAAAGAACCTGCCTCAGACATCTGTCTTAAATCTATCACCCCTCAATTTGTAGTTATGTCTCCTCGTACAAGCTGATGTCATCATCCTAGGAAAAAGACTTTCACTGTCTACCCTATCTAATCCTCTGATCATCTTGTATGTCTCTATCAAATCCCCTCTTAGCCTTCTTCTTTCCAATGAGAACAGACCCAAGGTTCGCAGCCTTTCCTCATAAGACCTTCCCTCCAGATCAGGCAACATCCTGGTAAATTTCCTCTGCACATTTTCCAATGTTTCCACATCCTTCCCAAAATATGGCGACCAGAACTGTACATAATATTCCAAGTGTGGCCACACTAGCGTTTCGTATAGTTGCAGCATCATATTGCGGCTCCGGAACTCAATCCTTCTACCAATGAAACCTAACACACGTATGCCTTCTTAACAGCACTATCAATCTGGGTGGCAACTTCCAGGGATCTATGTACACGGACTCCAAGATCCCTCTGCACATCCACACCAAGAATCTTTCCATTGACCCAGTACTCTGCCTTCCTGTTATTCTTCCCAAAGTGCATCACCTCAGATTTAGCTGCTTTGAACTCCATTTGCCACTTCTCAGCCCAATTCTGCAGTTTATCCAAGTCCCCCTGCAACCTATAACATTCTTTCAAACTGTCCGCTACTCCACCGACTTTAGTGTCACTAATCCATCCACCTATGCCTGCAACTGAGTCATTTATAAAAATGACAAACAGCAGTGGTCCCAAAACAGATCCTTGTGGTGCACCACTAGTAACCGGACTCCAGGCTGAATATTTTCCATCAACCACCACTTGCTGCCTTCTTTCAGAAAGCCAATTTCTAATCCAAACTGCTAAATCATCCTTAATTCCATGCCTCTGCATTTTCTCCAATAGCCTACTATGTGGAACTTTATCAAAGGCTTTACTGAAGTCCATGTATACCACGTCATCTGCCCTACCCTCATCCACATGCTTGGTCACCTTCTCAAAAAACTCAATGAGGTTTGTGAGACACAACCTGCCCTTGATGAAACCATGTTCACTATCTGAAATCCCATCTGGCCCAGGGTACTTGTCTACTTTCACTCCTTCTAGAATTGATAACACCTGTTTGTAACTAACCTCGATCCTTTCTAGTCTAATATCTCATAACTCATTCTTCTCCACTACAATATTTTCCTTTTCCTGAGTGAACGCTGATGAGAAATGTTCATTTAGCATCTCTCCGAGCTCCACAGGGTCCACACTCAACTTCCCATTTCTGTCTTTGACTGGCCCTATTCCTACCCTAACCATCCTTTTATTCCTCACATACCTATAGAAAGCTTTAGGCTTCTCCTTTATTCTATTTGCTAAATACTGCTTGTGTCCTCTCTTTGCTTTTCTTAACTCTCTCTTTAAACCCTTCCCATCTGATCTGTAACTCTCCATCGCCTCATCTGAACCATCTTGCCTCCTTCTTCTGTTTAACAGGAGATGCAATTTCTGTAGTAAACCACGGTTCCCTTACCTTATCACTGCCTCCCTGCCTGACAGGCACACACCTATCAAGGACACACAATATCTGTTCCTTTAACCAGCTCCACATTTCCATTGTCTGCATCCCCTACATTTTGCTACCCCGTTCTATGCATCCTAAGTCTTGCCTAATTGCATTATAATTGCCATTGCCCCATCGATAACTCTTGACCTGTGGCATGTACCTATCCCTTACCATCACTAAACTAAACATAACTGAATTATGGTCACTCTCTCCAAAGTGCTCACCTACATCTAAATCAAACACCTGGCCTGTTTCATTACCAAACATCAGATCCAGGGTGGCCCCCTCCCCTCTTGTTGGCCCTTCGACATAACTGTGTCAGGAAACCCTCCTGTACACATTGGACAAAAACTGATCCATCTGACATATTAGAATTATAGCATTTCCAGTCAATGTTGGGGAAGTTAAAGTCCCCCATAATGACCACCCTATTCCTTTCACTCCTACCCAGAATAATTTTGCCAATCCTCTCTTCCACCACCCAGGAACTCTGCAGAGGCCTATAAAAAATCCAAGCAGTGTGACCTCTCCTCTCCTGTTTCTAATCTCAGCCCACACTACCTCAGTAGATGAGTCCTTGTTAAATGTTCTCTCAGCCACCGTTATACTATCCTTGATTAATAAGGCCATGCCTCCCCCCCTTTTACCGCCTTGCCTGTTCTTAATGAAAGATCTAAACCCTGGAACCTGCAACATCCATTCCTCACCCTGCTCTATCCATGTCTCTGAAATGGCCACAACATCCAAGTCCCAGGTACCTATCCATGCTGCAAGCTCACCTGCCTTATTTCAGATACTTCTGATGTTGAAGTAGACACACTTCAAGCCAGTTTGCTGTCTGCCAGCACATCACTGTGACCCTGAAATCCTGTCCCTGTCGTTCCTACTCTCATCCTCCTGTGCACTGCAACTACACCCCAGGTTCCCATCCCCCTGCTGAGCTAGTTTAAACCCACCTGAATAGCACCAGCAAATGTCCCACCCAGGATATTAGTACCCCCCTGGCTCAAGTGAAGACCGTCCTGTTTGTACAAGTCCCACGTTCCCCAGAATGAGTCCCAATTATCCAAAAACCTGAAACCCTCCCTCCTGCACCACCCTTGCAGCCACGTGTTCAGCTGATATCTCTCCCTATTCCTTGCCTCGCTATCACGTGGCACGGGTAACAAACCAAACATAACAACTCTGTTTGTTCTAGCTCTGAGCTTCCACCCTAACTCCCTGAAATCCTGCCTTACATCCCTATCCCTCTTTCTACCTATGTCGTTGGCACCGACATGGACAACGACTTAAGGCTGGTCACCCTCTCCCTTCAGGACCCCAAAGGTACGATCCAAAATATCACGGACCCTGGCACCTGGGAGGCAACATACCAACCGCAAGTCTCATTCATTCCCAACAAATGTTCTATCTGAGCCTCTAACTATTGAATCCCTAGTGACTAACACTCTCCTCCTTTCCCTCCTTCCCTTCTGTGCAACAGGGATAGGCTCTGTGCCAGAGACCTGGGCCCCACTGCATACCTCTGGTAAGTCGTCCCCCTCCACAGTATCCAAAACGTTATACATGTTTTTCAGGGGAATGACCACAGAGGATCTCTCCACTGACTGTTTTTCGCCCCTTCAAACAGTCACCCAGCTTTCCTTGTGCCGAGTAGTAACTACTGCCCTGTAACTCTTATCTATCACAGCCTCTGCCTCCTGAATGATCCGAAGTTCATCCAGCTCCCACTCCAGTTCCATACGATCGTCTTGGAGGAGCGAGAGTTGGGTGCACTTCCTGCAGATATACTTGGATGGGACATAATGGTGCCCCTAAGCTCAAACATCATGCAGGAGGAACATTCCTCTTCCTGCACTGCCATCCCTGCTAGTCCCCTGGTCACAAAATAAAAAAGAAGAGACGCTTAGCTGATGTATCCCTAGTCTTTAAGGTTAGAGGAGGTGGTTGGGTGGGAGGCCCTACAATGGTAGGGTCTGGGTTTGAGAAAACATTGACTTATATAGCTGGACAGAAATAAAAATAAGAAGTCCCTACTTTCCCAGAAACCTCTGCTTTCTGACTTCAAATAAATAAGCACAAATTAGTGACTCACTGCTCCCGGCAGGCCCCTGGTGCAAGCTCCCGCCCTTCGAGTTGCTGCTGCCACTGAAAAACAGAAATGGAGGACTCCCGCGCTCGAGGTAAGTTTTTGAAGACTCAAATCAGTGACTCAATGCTCTCGGCAGGCCCCTGGTCCAAGTTCCCGCCCTTCGAGTTGCTGCTGCCTCTGAAAAACAGAAAACATTGAAAAGCATTGATTATATTGGAAAAATATAGTCAATGCCTCTGCTATCTCTGTTGCCACATCCTTTAACACTCAGGATGTAGGCCATGAGGCTCTTGAGATTTATTCTGCCTCTAATCTCAATAGTTTCCTCAGTACATTTTCCTTTGTGCTTGTGATCCTTACACACTGAGACCCCCTCAAGTACTTCGCCTGTCACTGCCGAGACCTGACAGCAGTGTTACCTTCTGTATGCTTTATAAAGGAGGTCAGGTGGCTCTGTTGGCAAGATGGCTAATCTATGTTTCAGAATACTGTCAACTGCTGCTCCAGGACCTGACCCTGACAGTGGAGGGCAATAGTGAGGCATCACTGGGAATATTGCCAAGAAACAACGAGGCTTGATGCATCATCAGACAATAACTGACAATATGCCTTTAGGCAAAAGACACATGACATGATGTGACTTAATAATGTAAGATGAGTATGAAAAAAAATTGAGAATGCTTCTGTTCTCTCCAAAATGTTAAATGTTTACAAGATAGAAATTTGACTAAGGCATCTGTAGCATTGCTTGGATAATGCCAAGCTGTTTACTGAGCTGTGCAATTACTAGTCTGAGACAATTGCAAACAATCAATTGTGCATTTGAGTGAAATTGTGAATTCTACATCACCCCTCACTTGGAGATCCTCTCACTATCCTTCTTAGGTCACAGACATTTTTCCTTACTCGGATATACATCAGAGTGCCATGCAGCAATTCATCATATATCATTTCTCATTCGTCTGTCCATTTGCACTCGTTTTCCACAGAACTCAATCTCTTCCTTCATGCCTCACTCAGAAAATGACCACAGACCTTTCTGCAAGAAACTATACAGAAAAGGACGTAAATTTTCCTAGCAATGCACTTTGTAATGTGATTATTTTAGATGTAAACAATATTTAATTCTGAAGATGATAATTCCACCTAAAAGATTTGTTTGTAATGAGTTGACAACTGTTTATGGGTTCTAGATGTGCAGAGGCTTTAGTTGCTGCAGTGAAAAGATATTCTATGTTCTTCCATATTATTTAGAAGGCACTCAGATGTTTTAATGTATGCCAATCTGTACTACTTCACTATCTGCTGGAGGCAAATCAGTGAACCTGGAAAGGAGATCTGATTTGGTGCTGCAGGGAACCCAGCCAATAAATCTCAATTTCTCCAGTGGTTGACAGCTTTTTTGTTGTGGGTTTCAAATATGGATCCTGCCTAATGCAAACTTTGTGATGCGGGGAACATGTGGCAGATTGAGAATCCCCTAGTATGACTGGCAGCACGTGTGGGCAGCTAGTTAAATGACAAGTTCATAAGGAGGGAAATATACCTCTGGGAATTTTGGTTTGGATTATAGATGGCAGAGGTGAACTGGAGGATTGCAATGTTTGGTTGTTGTAAGTGATGGTGTCAAGGACTAGTAATCCAGAGCAGCAAGTTAACATTTGAATACCAGATTAAAATCCTGCAGAGCATATGGTGAAATTCAAATTCATTAAGAGGAAATGAAATTAAAGACTAGTCCTAATGGCGACCATGTAGCCACTATCACTTGTTGTAAAAGTCCATCTGGTTCACTAATGTCCTGTAAGAAAGGGTATTTGCCATCTTTACCTGGTCTGACCTATCTGTGGCTCCAGACCCATAACATTGTGATTGATTCTTATCTGCCCTCAGTACAACCTCTGGAACCAGCTGGGTCTTGTTGACTACGAGATCATTGATTGGGGTCGGTAATGTGGGCCAATCAGGAAAGCCCCGGTTGACCGGTATAACCAGGCAATTCTGTGGTTACGTTTGAGCCCGGGAGTCTCTGGAAAAGGAGCACGTGGGTGTCTACGAACTCCCTCGAGCTGTCCAGGGAGAGGTTGGCACCGCAGGGAGTAGCGTGCTTTATTTCTCCCTCCAACTTTATTTTGATTTAATCCCTGCCCTCCCCTTCACTTTTTTGATCGCATAGCATTGCCCTTTGATGTGAAGGGCACTGCTCGTCACTGGCCACTTGGGTGTTTCCTTTCTTCCTGTGGTGGGAATTGAATAAAGATTTGTAGAACTGTTGTCTGTCACTGTGTCTCACACCTGCACACACACAACATGGGTGCTGGGGAAAATATAAGCACTACTGCAGTTAGACTGTAAATTTTGCTATAAATTCTGTGTCTTGCAATTGTGTCCTCCAGAACCACTTGATGAAGGAGCGGCGCTCCGAAAGCTAGTGTTTCAAATTGAACCTGTTGGACTATAACTTGGTATTGTGTGATTTTTAACTTTGTACACCCCAGTCCAACACCGGCATCTCCAAATCATAGTTGCTTCAGAGTGACCATTTTCATGAAGGAGCACTGAAACTCAGTGAAGTTTCAAAAAGTTGCATTTGTTTTTGTTTTACTCACCTGCACAAGATTACTTCGCATATTAGCAATTAAAGGTTACCTGTGTGGTGTTTAATTTGAAAATGTCAATGGAGTTAGACTTGTAACATGGAAACAAATCACATCAACTTTCAAAGTTTTCTTTGAGCAAGAAAGGAGAGAGAAAGCAAAGTGGACTGATGGCAGCAAGGAGACTAGAAGACCTTCTCTCGCGTTCTGTCCCTCAAAGTCGGAAACTACCTGATGCAAAAGCAACTTGGAAAAGTACCATTCCTTGAGGAATCGGGGCGTGCAAAAACTGTTACCCCTGATGAAATGGGCTAACAGCAAAACTGTTGAGACTCAGGTTTCAGTCTCACAATTCAGGAACTCTTAAAAACTTTAAACTTTACTTGCACCTTCCTGTGTGTATAGTTACCACTTCACTCTATTTTTAAAGCTTGACTTGCTGTGTGTGTGCACAAGAGATGGTGCTGCACTTTTATTACCTTCCTTGGGTTTAATAGGTAATAAAATATCACTTTCTTTCACTCATCATTACCTGGGAATTGGCTTTCCCTCATTTCTGATTTAACAAAATTTACTTACGTGTGATCTAAATGCGAAATGCGAAAAAGTAAAATGAAGATATTTGCTGTGGAAGAGGGGAACCAATCAGCTCTCCTCACCTAATGGGCTGATTTAAACCATTAATTCGCTAAGCATCAATTTTGCAAGAAGTTTGTGGAGAGTTTGTCACCCTGAGCTCCAGTGAGTTACCTCACACAATTCTTCACTGCACATGACACCTTATGCACCACACCCCACCGGTGCCACTCTCACACTAACTTGATCTCGCCAAGGCACAGCCAAGACCTTCCTGGCTTTCAGCTGCCAACTCCATGCTTAAAGCCCTGCTGTGCACCAGGTCGGTCACCGCCAACCCCAAATCACCTCTCATAGTGCATGCAGTGTCAAAAATTAATAAGAAAGTGCAATTTTATGTGATTGAAATTTTTCTGGAGAAAACACGTCCAACATCAGTGCAGCCGAGAGTGGGACAGAATTTAGAAAAAAGTGAACACGGTCCAAAATTTCATGCTTACAAACCTGATGTTATTACAACTGCTAAAGCATCATAGCACAACAAGTCTTACGAGGAAAGGATGAGGGACTTGAGGCTGTTTTCGTTAGAGATAAGAAGGTTGAGAGGTGACTTAATAGAGGCATTTAAGATAATCAGAGGGTTAGATAGGGAGAGCCTTTTTCCAAGAATGGTGATGGAGAAAGCATAGCTTTAAATTGAGGGATGATAGATATAGGACAGATGTCAGAGGCAGTTTCTTTACTCAGAGAGTAGAAAGGGTATGCAACGGTGGTAGATTCGCCAACTTAAAGTACATTTAAGTTGTCATTGGACAAGCATATGGACGTACATGGAATAGTGTAGGTTAGATGGGCTTCAGATTGGTATGACAGGTCGGTGCAACATCGAGGACCGAAGGGCCTGTACTGCGCTGTAATGTTCTATGTTCTGTATGTTCTACAACAGAGGCTAAATTGAAAATTATGGTAAATTCTTGTTTCCAAACACATCATCTTAAACAATCGCGGTATTGAAACCCAGTGTTTGTCAAAATACACAGAATGGTTATGAATGAGGCCAAAATAAATTCAATGATTTGAATGCGTCGGTTATCAACTCCTGAGTGAATATTTCAGCCCACAGTAGTGTCTCTTTATTTAAAGCGTAAAACCGCGGATGCATAAAATTACAAATATAAACCAAAACTATGGAAATATTCAGCTGGCCTCGCTGCATCTGTGGAAATATGTTCACTCTGTTTCTCGCAAGCTGTGACCTTTCATTAGAATTGTGAAAAGTTAAAAATGCAACAAGCTTGCTGTTTTTTGTTTGCCCCATCTCCACTTTTTTGGGTAAAAGTGATGTGCCAGGATATGGAGAAAAGGCAGGAGATTGGCACCTGGTAATAGAACCGACGGGAGGAATAGCCCCTTCCTGCGGGACAACAATTCTTCTGTCATTCTTTGTACTAGAAGATTAACTGTCCTGCTGTAATCTGTCATGTCTTGCACTGTTCCTTCTGTCCTTTTACCCTCCCACCACTTGCTCCAACCAATGACAGTTACTGATCAGCACCCTGCCAGTCAGGAGGGGGAGGGGGGTGAATGCCAAGGTTCACAATCAGCTATAGTGGGCGAGTGGTCCCACTGTGTCCAAGTGGGTCCCAGAGATAATGGCAGCCAACATGAAGGGGCCTCTCAGAAAGACGTTAGCAAATAGCAGCTACAATATAGCCAGGAACAAATGGTTACTCAAGCAGGCTGACCTGATGAGTAAAGGATTCTTGGTGCAGAGATTGGGCAGTAATGCCTCTGGCTCCACTCTTGGAGAGGCCAAGAAGGGAAGGATCTGTGGTGACAAGGAGGATCAGAGAGTAGGACGCAGGAGATAAGTAGCAAGTCACATTCTTCTTTTATATTTTAAAACTGATTTTATATAATGGGTTATTTCATTTACCAATGTAGGAATATGGCCATTTTGTTCTGATAAAGAAGCCTGATGGAACTTAGCTCCAGTTTTAACATCCATCCCCATAGGAGTCAATGCTTCACTTAAAGTCGCTTCACATAAAGTTGTTATTCAGGAATACAACCCCAGCTTTAAGTGATGACTTACTGTATATTGAAAGAGACTCTGAGAAAGTGTGTATGTAACATTTTCTATATCTCATTCAATACTGGGAGTTAGAGTTTGGCCAAAATCCAGAAACTGTCCATCACACACAGATTTTGCTTTAAATGTTGGTTTATCTTCATTTTAATGAGTTCTTGCTGAATGGCTGGTTACAGCAGTATTCTGTTTTAAATAAAGGAATGCTATTTTGGGATGAAATAGTAATAAAGGAGTTGGTAATGTGCATTGTACTGAGCACATCAAACCAAATTGAAATTATTTCTGCCTCATTAATAACTATTCTGTGCGTTTTGACATACAATTGGATTCAATTTTCATGATTGTTTCAGATGACATTAGCAGAAACAAAAATTCATCACAATCTTCAATTTAGTCTGCCCTGTGCTGTGACATTTTAGTAATTGCAGGATGTAATAACACCAGGTCTGTAGGTAGCAAATTTTGAACAGCGCTCACATTTTGCAAATTCTTCCCAGCTCTGCTATACCAGCCAACACATTCATTACTGGGCAAATCCAATTTCATTTCAGTCTTTTTTTTCCTTACATTTGCTTTCAGACGTCATCATATTTGCTTTCTCATCAAAGTTTACTTTCCATTTAATGCATTTAATTGAGCATTTACTTTGGATTGCAATTCAGTAAAGCTCCAAAATAGAAGTGACTGGCATGGTTTGTTGGTATGGAATGGCCTCATGTGGATCAGTTTGTAGCTGTGACATGGATGCCTAACCCCACTGCCATGACGTTGGCTAGTTCCCATGTGTCCCATGAGGCTTTGTACCAGGATAATGGTAGCCACAGGTACATCACCTGTGTGAACCTCAGAGGGCTTTGACTAGGTGCTACTCCAATGAAACACTGACCAATCCACTGTGGTAAGGTGATATTGGGAACTCAGATTTCGGTAATGAACATGCCTCTTCATTATTTGCTGAGGAGAAAACAGATGTGTGGCTGTAAGCTGGATCCCTGCAGCCTTGCCACTTTTCAAGGCCCGATTGCAAGTAAGTTTTGTTTCAGACCTTTATCAATTGGACATCGCATCACGGAAAGTGCCTGGGAAGCACTCTAGAGCCGTTTTGGTGACATGTCAGTTTTGTGGTACTTCTATGGACAAAGTAGAATGTGTGTTTGCGTGACAGCAGAGGAGTTCATGGTCTACACAGGCTCTCCCAATATTCAAAATGCCTCATGTTTCCCAGTGCTGATTTGTTTTGGGTGAAAATCAGTATTTTGGCTTAACAGTTGCTCCCAGCACTCTGTCAATTCAGCCGTACACTCACAGCATTGCTCGGAGTAAGGGTATTGTTGGCACAAGTGCTGAGACAATTACGATTGTTACACCAAAGGAAATCTGTTCTGATTACTTTCCCTGATTGTCTCTGCTCTCTTTTTTTGCACTGTTAATTCAATATTTACTGCCACTTACTGATTACAAGCCCAGACTACTGATTATTTTTGTTCATAAAAATCTCAATCCTGGCAAAGGGCTGCGTTAGCAGCTGTAACTCAGCAAGGCAAGTACTTTTCCCCATATTGTAACTGTTGCTCTGCGTGCATGTGTTCTAGATTTCATAGTCAGCAAAGATCAAATGTCCCTGAGGAGACCTTTTCTTTTGACTATAATAAATGCTTACCGAAGTGATATCTTTTAAGAATGTATCGAGGGATTTCTTGCTCTTTGTAAGCAACAATTTCAAACAAAAATATTGTGCACATGGTATTTCCAGTTGTTTGATGACTGCAGGTGCTGTTTTGAGACTAAACTGGGTCCCAGTTTCGATGAGGACATTGACCCACCTATGGGAGGAAGCAACATTGATTTAACACCGGTGTTATCATTTTGAGGCATGAAGAGTTTTACTAACTTTGCCCAGCTGCCTCAGAAAGCTGACCAATGCTATCTACGGGATCATCAACAGCTCACGGTTAATCACTGGCTGATTTCTTCTGCCTGTTCACTTTGATTCTATAAATTTTTGCTGCTTTATGTAATTGTTTAATGTCACCAAAGTCTACAGGGTGTGGTCTGGCTTGTGCTGATGGGGTTTTTGCAGGTTTTCCAAATACAGCTGCACCACCCGACATTCTCATTGGAATACTGCATGATGAAAAGAGGACTGGCAGAGTAGTTCAAGCTGCTGAAAGGGAGAGGGGGAGAAGTGCTGTCAGTAAGAGGCTGTATCCATCAAGGATGCACCAAGAACAACTCTCCTGCCTCCACCTTGATGAGGAACAATGTGTGAGCGGGCTGCATTTCAGTAAAAGTGTCTTCTCTGCAATCTGTCACATACTGTAACCACTAATTCAACGTTAATGCAAGACAAAGGCCATACTGCCAGTGACTGAATAACCACAAAGCTGCACTTTAGTTCTTCTTGCTTTTTCCAGGCTGAGGCAATGCAGTTGCCCACTCTCTGAAATGCCATATCAAGTTACTCAGTTGTAGCAATTAAGGATGGGGAGCAGGTGCTGGCCTTACCAGCTATGCCCAAATCCTATAATAGAGAAAAATACCTTATGAGTTTGCTGCTCACTGTTGCACAATGGAAGCCACTGAGGCTCTCTATATATTCAGACCTAACTATATTTCATTCTCTCTTGCTAAAGCAAACCAAATTGATGCCACGTGCTTGCTCTTTCAAATTGCAGGTTTTGCCATGTACTGCAGGATACCATTGACTGCACAACGAATCCATTTTATACTAGAACCAACAAGGATTCTACATCCTCAATTTCCAGCTGATGTACAACAATTAGCATGTTACGTCAATGCCCTGTATCCTGGCATTAGTCTTTATTCTCTCCAAACTTATTGCATTATGTCTCATGATCAATACGTCTGTATGTCTTTCAGAAATATATGCATAATGTCATCATTCTACCATAATGTGATTGGTGGGTATGAAAGTCCTTACTCCACTGTACCTGGCAATCACTTGAAGCATGACATGAATAATGCCGTTCTGTGCAACTCAGTAGTTTAATGTGAGCTGAGATACTGATGTGGATGTGAATGTAATGCTTGTATATAACATCCAGCTACAATTGACATCTGTTTGATTCTTCAATACCACAGTCCGCAAACACAGTTTCTCATGTTTCGAGGGATAGTATAATCATTGCTGCATCAGGTAACATACATTACTGGAGGCAATACCCATATTATGGTTAGTAGTAGTGATCATCTAAAGAATGCTTGGTGCTGACCATCCCTTCTATGTTGGAAATATTGAGCTGTAAATCCTTTGCAAAGCCCTGTGCCATGTTGATGACAAGTTGCTCCATACATTGACTGGAAGCTTTCTGGGAGGATTCTGCTCTGTACCAGACACAGTGAATACTTTTATAATGCACAGAACTAAAATCAATATTGTTCAGACTTACTTATCAGGGCTTAATGCAACATCACGCCATCCCCATGCTAGGGCATTCTTCTTTACCTTAAATTAGGGTCTTAGAGTCATAGAGATGTATAGAACAGAAACAGACCCTTTGGTCCAACTCGTCCAGCCAACCAAATATCCTAAATTAATCTAGTCCCATTTGCCAGCATTTGACTTATATCCCTCTAAGTAAAAACAATGACTGCAGATGCTGGAAACCAGACTCTGGATTAGTGGTGCTGGAAAAGCACAGCAGTTCAGGCAGCATCTGAGGAACAGGAAAATTGATTTTTCGAGCAAAAGCCTTCATCAGGAATAGAGCCTTATATCCCTCTAAATCTTTCCTGTTCATATACACATTCAGAAACTTTCTAAATATTGCCATTATACAAGCCTCCACCACTTCCTCTGGTAGCTCATTCCATACATGCGCCATCCTCTATGTGAAAAAAGTTGCCCCTTAGGTCCCTTTTAAATCTTTCCCCACTCACCTTAAACCTATGCCCTCTAGTTCTGGACTCCCCCACCCGAGGGAAAAGATCTTGCCTATTTATTCTATTTACTTTAAATTGATCTTAAAACATAGCCACCTTATAATATATAATAATATAACAGAATCCATAAGTGATCTTTGGTTCGTTGCCCCTCAAGTACTCAACTGAGTACTCTGCAGCACAGCCCATGTGCGAGTTGAGATTTATAATATCCATGTCCCCTGCCCTGGCTGCAAGTTGCTCAAGCCTGATGTCTCACCATCTGTATGTCCAAACTCTAGGCTTTCCACTAAATTGTGTGCAGTGTCAATATGAGAGAATCCCTACAGTATGGAAACAGGCTCTTCGGCCCAACAAGTCCACACCAACTCTCCAAAGACCAATCTACCTAGACCCATTCCCCTACCCTATATTTACCCCTAATGCACCTAGTTAAAAATCCCTGATTTATAACTAACGTAGCACGGCCAACTCACCGAGCCGGCACATCTTTGAATTGTGGGAGGAAAGCTACGCAAACACTGGGAGAATGTGCAAACTTCACACGCAGTCGCCCAAGGCTGGAATCGAAGCCGGGTCCCTGACACTGTGAGGCAGCAGTGCTAACCACTGAGCCACCATGCCACCCACAGTAGCTGAGCTGATGGAAGCAAGTGTGAAATTGAGTGACAGTGTGTTTTCATCATCACTTTGTCTCTACACATCTTTTATTAACTAAGCAGATTCTAGTTCATAGGTACCTGAAAGGACTAGGGTTCTGGCGTGAGTGGGGTTTGGATTAAGAGATTGTTTCTTGTACTAACTGCAGTTGCAAATCAGAGTAGATTTTGGGATGAGGAGAGGGATCACCAGTGATAATTCTATCACCGTCAATGGTTTCAGTCTAATGCAGAAAATAATCAAGAAAACTAGTGGGCGGCACGGTGGCACAGTGGTTAGCACTGCTGCCTCACAGTGCCAGAGACTCGGGTTCAATTCCCGCCTCTGGCGACTGACTGTGTGGAGTTTGCACATTCTGCCCGTGTCCGGTGCTCCGGTTTCCTCCCACAGTCCAAAGATGTGCAGGTTAGGTGAATTGGCCATGCTAAATTGCCCGTAGTGTTAGGTAAGGGGTAAATGTAGGGGTATGGGTGGGTTGCGCTTCAGCGGGGCGGTGTGGACTTGTTGGGCCGAGGGGCCTGTTTCCACACTGTAAGTAATCTAATCTAGTGGAAGGCTCCACTTTATATCTAGGGGACCTGGAGTACAAGGGTGCAGACATTATGCTGCAGTTAAACAAAACCCTGGTACTGTGAGCAGATCTGGGCATCACGTGTGAAGAAGGATGTGTTGCTTTGGAGGGAATACAATGTAGGTTTACAAGAGTGGTATCTGGATTTCAGGCATCAGGTTATGAGAGATTATGAAAATTAGGACTGTTTCTCTCGAATTTAGAAGGTTAAAGAGTGACCTGTTCGAAGTCTTCAAGATGTTAACAGGAAAAAGCCAGGTCTGTTAAAGTTAAACTATTTGCACTGCTTGGAGATTCTAGAACTAAGGGATTAAGGCTGAGAATGAGGGCCAGGCTGTTCAGGAGAGATGTTAGGAAGCATTTCTACAGATAAATAATGGTAAATGTTTGCAATTCTCTACCAAAATTGGTAGTGGATGCAGGATCAGTTGTTAATTTTAAATCAGAGATATCTAAGTCTTTGTTAAGCAAAGGTATGAAGAGATTACGGGCCAAAGGCAGGTATATGGAGTTAGGCAACAGAGCAGTCATGATATCATTGAATGGCGGTACAGGCTCAACAGGCTGAATTGCTTATCTCTGTTCCTATGCATCCTGGTCACAGACTTAGCAAAGGCCATGCCAATATATTTCAGCATTGTCTCCTCTATAGGGTTTCCTGAAATGCAGGCATCTCTGTCCCCCTCGAATTAGCTTCTGTTGCCTTCAATTGCCTCCAGCCAGACAAGAGAGGGGGAAGTATGTAAATGTCTATTGTGTTTAATATTCCAATTGTCCATATGTTCAATTAGGAGAAAGTGAGGACTGCAGATGCTGGAGATCAGAGCTGAAAATGTGTTGCTGGAAAAGCGCAGCAGGTCAGGCAGCATCCAAGGAGCAGGAGAATCGACGTTTCGGGCATGAACCCTTCTTCAGGAATGAGGAAAGTGTGCCAAGCAGGCTTCCTGAACATCACTGGCATCTACAAAGTGGGACAGTGCCATTGAGATCTGAATTTGAGATGGAAACTCTCACTATATGACAGGGTTTGAGTGAATCAGTTGGTCCTAACCTGTAAAAGGGGATATGTCATCAGGGTTCCCAGTCAAACAGTTGGCACCATTCAAACTCCAGGACCTCATCCACAACCTCAGCTAAAGCCTAGTAATCCTCCACATACAGCTTTTCACTTGACAGTGAAGGTTAAGGACTATAATAACAATCTCTTTTATTTTCATTGATGGGACGTGGATGTCGCTGGCTGGGTCCGCATTTATTACCCATTGCTACTGGCCCTCCTTTGAGCGTCAGAGGCTGAAGAGTAACCTTTTAGAGGTTTATAAACTCATGAGGGGCATGCATAGGTTAAATAGGCAAGGTATTTTTCCCAGGGTGAGGGAGCCCAGAACTGGAGGGCAGTGGTTTAAGGTGAGAGGGGATAGATTTAAAAAGGACCTGAGGGGCAAACTTTCTCACACAGAGGGTGGTGCATGTATGGAATGAGCTGCCAGAGGAAGTGGTGGAGGCTGGTACAATTACAACATTTCAAAGGCAGCTGAATGGGTATTTATAATGGGAAGGGTTTAGAGTGATATGAGCCAAATACTGGTAAATGGGACCAGGTCAGACTGGGATGCCTGGTCAATATGAACAAGTTGGACCGAAGGGTCTGGAGGGGTCCGAGGTGGAAGATGAGGTGCTCTTCCTCCAGCTGTCGTGTTGCTATGGTCTGGCGATGGAACACGACAGCTGGAGGAAGAGCGCCTCATCTTCCGCCTAGGAACCCTCCAACCATAAGGGATGAACTCCGATTTCTCCAGTTTCCTCATTTCCCCTCCCCCCACCTTGTCTCAGTCCCAAGCCTCGAACTCAGCACCACCTTCCTAACCTGCAATCTTCTTCCTGACCTCTCCGCACCCCGCACCCCACACCGGCCTATCACCCTCACCTTAACCTCCTTCCACCTATCGCATTTCCAATGCCCCTCCCCCAAGTCCCTCCTCCTTACCTTTTATCTTAGCCTGCTTGGCACACTTTCCTCATTCCTGAGGAAGGGCTCATGCCCAAAATGTCGATTCTCCTGCTCCTTGGATGCTGCCTGACTTGCTGCGCTTTTACAGCAACACATTTTCAGCATTTGTTCATTTAGGCAGCAAAAGGCGTCCACAGATATACAAGAGTTTTATTGTATATTTATAGTTTAGCACAGACACCAGTTTCCACCTTTCCGTTCAGGGTCCTTTTCTTGCACAGAAACTAAGTCCACACTGAGGAAGAACCCAATATTTTTCATTCACCAAATGATCAAAGGAAACTGATGAACCAAATGAACAAAAAAACCGAGCAATTCTTCTTGAATTGGAAGTGATCAAAGAAAATATCAACTAGTCACAGAATCATAGAGTGATACAGCAAGAAACAGACCCTTCGGTCTAACCAGTCCATCCCAAACATAATCCCAAGATAAATTAATCCGACCTGCCTGCTCCTGCCCCATATCCCTCCAAACCTTTCCTACTCATGTATTTATTCAAATGTCTTTTATATGTTGTAATTATGCCCACAATCCACCACTTCCTCAGGAAGTTCATTCCACATGTGAACCACTCTCTGTGTAAAACATTTGCCCCTCATGTCTTTTTTAAATCGTTCTCCTCTCACCTTAAAAATGTGTCCGCCAGTCTTAAAATCCCCCAATCCTAATGGTTGGTGTCTTTTCCCTAACTATGTCCCTCATGAACTGAAGATGCATTCCAACCTCTGCTGTACCCAAAACTCCAAAAATCCTGGTCTTTTTTAAAAAAGCAAATTACAAATTCTGCCCACCCAGAGTAGCATGTTGGTAACCAAAAAACAAGAAACCAAAAATGTAGAAAAAGTGCAGACTGAATCAATGAAGTGTTAGAGTAGGAAATAAATTATTCCTACCCCTGTGGTGCCACCTAAAGTATCAAAAGGAACCAGTGAACACCTCACAGTCCTTCTCTCAAGGACACTGTGGATGAGGCTGGAATCAAACCTGGGTCCCTGGTGCCATGAGACTGCAGTGCTAACCACTGAGCCACTGCTCCCCATGGTAGGCTCATTCATAAAGTAAGGAGGGAGATTTGGCTGTCTGGATTCAGAATTGATTGTCTGACAGAATGCAGAGAGTGGTTGTCGACAGAAAGCATTCTGCCTGGAGGTCAATGGTTAGTGGTGTCCCGCAGGGCTCTGTTCTTGGGTCCCTGCTCTTTGTAGTTTAATATAAATGACTTAGATGAGGAGGTTGAGGAGTGGGTTAGTAAATTTGCCAATGGCACAAAGATTGGAAGTGCCATCAATAGTTTTGAGGGCTATTGCAGGCTGCAGTGCGATATAGACAGGATGCAGAGCTGGGCTGAGAAATGGCAGATGCAGTTCAACCTGGATAAATGTGAAGTGATGCAGTTTGGAAGGTGGAGCTTGAATGCTGAATATAGGATTAAAGACAGGCTTCTTGGCAGTGTGGAGGAATAGCGGGATCTTGGTGTTCAAATGCATAGATCCCTCAAAGTTGCCACCCAAGTGGATAGGGTTGTTAAGAAAGCATTTGGCATTTTGGCTTTCATTAACAGCTGGATCGAGGTTAAGAGCCATGAGGTTTTGCTGCAGCTCTACCAGACCCTGATGAAACCACACTTGGAATATTGTGTCCAGTTCTGGTTGCCCTGTTATAGGAAAGATGCGGAAGTTTTGAAGAGGGTGCAAATAAAGTTTACCAGGATGCTGCCTGCACTGAAGGGCTTGTCTTATGAAGAGAGGCTGACTAAGCTTGGACTTTTCTCTCCGGAGAGAAGGAGGAAGAGAGGTGACCTGATTGAGGTGTACAAGGTAATGAGAGGCAAGGATATAGTCGATAGTCAGAGTCTTTTCTCCAGGCCAGAATTGACTGGCACAAGGGGTCATAGATTTAAGGTGTTAGAAGAAAGGTATAGAGGAGATGTCAGAGGCAGGTTCTTTATACAGAGAGTTGTGAATGCATGGAATGCGTTGCTAGAAGTAGAGTCATTAGGGACATTCAAGCAACTGCTGGACATGTACATGAACAGCAGTGAATTGATGGGTGTGTAGGTTAGGTTATTTTATTTTAGATTAAGATTATTCCTCAGCACAACATTCAAGGGAATCATGCATTTGGGAATTATGACCCCAAAACAGAATTGAAATTTCAAGTCCAGTACAACTCTTCATCTGAAATGAAGAGGAGCAATTGGAACAGATTGAGGGTGGCCAGAACAAATGACAATAGTGGTGCTAATTGTGCTGAAGGAGAGATAGAGATGCAAAACAGGTGTAAATCATAGGTATGAAAATAGAAAATGGCTCCACTCTGCTGAGAGGAAAATCAACAAGACATGACGAGACAGGAAGAGGGACATCGAGGAAAAAGAGAGGTCAGAGGTTAAGTACTGTAGTTGTGGAACGCAAGTTTGAGTGCTACAGGCTGTAAAATGCTTACGTGGAAAATGAAGCATTGATCTTTCAGCTTGCATTGAGCTTCAGTGGAATGCTGTAGCAGGGCCAGGATAGAATGTTAGCATGGGAGTACAGGTAGTATAGCATCATCTATAATCATGAGACTAAATGCAGGTCAGGTGATCATTTTGTCCAGCCATGCTTCTTCTTGATACAAGTGCTCAGTGCAACTCTTACTCCATACTTTCTTATGGTTTTATTTTGAAAGATTTATTGACTTCATTTTTAAAAAAGCTATCCTGCTGTTAAGTTTGAATATCTCTGCTAGATCCCCTCTGCACATTTTCCTTTGAATGGAGAGAACCTCAGTTTCTCTATTCTATCCTCAGAACCAGTCTGTGATCCCTGCTATCAACTCTGAGAATCGCTTTTGCAACCTTTCCATGGCTTGTACATTGTTTCTAAACTATAGTGCTCAAAGCGGGACCCAATAAGGGCAGCCTAATCACTACTACAGGCTTCTCCAGATTTTTGGTAATCTGCCGTAAATATACTTGAGCTGCCTAAGTTTCTTTTATGTTGCTGCTGAGAAGAATCTTCCAATGTTTAATTGTGTTAAACGTTCTATATGTAAATATATTGTTGATGCAGGATTTCTGCAATGTCTTGTTTTATAAATCACTCAATCACATTTTTTAGAGCTTTATCAATGTATCCTACCACTTTTGAATAATTACATGCCTAAACCATTATTCCTTTCTGCTCCTCAAATCCTTTAAAATACTTCACTTTTAATGGATAGTTCTGATATTCCTTAGCACTAGTGACAACACCCAGAGTGTCAGAGAGTTATACAGCATGGAAACAGGTCCAACCTGTACATGCCAACCAGATATCCTAAATTTACCTAATTTCATTTGCCAGTATTTGGTGAATATCTCTCTAAACCTTTCCTCTTCATATACCCATCCAGATGCCTTTTACATGCTATAATTGTACCAGCCTCCATCACTTCCTCTGGCAGCTCATTTCATACACACACCATCCTCTGCTTGAGAAAGTTGCCGCTTAGGTCCCTTTTAAATTTTTCTCCTCTCAACTTAAACCTATGCCCTCTAGTTTTAGACTCCCCAACCCCAGGGAAAAAGACTTTGGCTCATCACACTATTCATATCCCTCATGATTTTATAAAACTCTATAAGGTCAACATCTGAGCTCCAGGGGAGAAAAGCCCCAGCTTATTCAGCCTCTCTCTGGAGCTCAAACCCTGCATAGAGTCATAGTCATAGAGATGTACAGTACGGAAACAGACCCTTCAGTCCAACTCGTCCATGCCGACCAGATATCCCAACCCAATCTAGTCCCACCTGCCAGGACCTGGCCCATATCCCTCCAAACCCTTCCTATTCATATACCCATCCAGTTGGTTTTTGAATGCTGCAATTGTACGAGCCTCCATCACTCCCTCTGGTACCTCATTCCATACACGTACCACCATCTGAGTGAAAAACTTGTCCCTTAGGTCTCTTTTGTATGTTGTACAGCCACAACATGACCTCCCAACTCCTGTACTCAATATTCTTACCAATAAAGGAATGCATACCAAATGCCTTCTTCACTGTCCTATCTACCTGCGAGTCCACTTTCAAGGAGCAATGAAGCTGCACTCCAAGGTCTCTTTGTTCAGCAGCACTGCCAAGGACCTTACCATTAAGTGTATAAGTCCTGCTAAGATTTGCTTTTCCAAAATGCAGCACCTTACGTTTATCTGAATTAATTGATATTTATCTGAATTAAACTCCATCTGCCATTTCTCAGCTCATTGGCCCATCTGCTAACTGCTCTGCCCTCATCAATCCTCTTTGTTATTTCTTCAAAACACTCAATCAAATTTGTGAGACATGATTTCCCACACATAAATCCATGTTGACTATCCCTAATCAGTCCTTGCCTTTCCAAATACATGAACATCCTGTCCCTCAGGCTTCCCTCCAACAACTTGCCCACCAATACGTCAGGCTCACGTCAGTTTCCTGGCTTGTCCTTACCCCCCTTCTAAAACAGTGGCACCACGTTAGCCAATCACCAATTCCTCTCCATCTAAACCTTTAACACTATGGCAGACCCAGTCTATGTTTGGAAAGTTAAAATCCCCTATCATAACCACCTTATTATTCTTACAGATAACTGACATCTCCATATAAATTTGTTTCTCAATTTCCTGCTGACTATCAGGGGGTCTATAATTCAATCCCAATAAGGTGATCATCACTTTCTTATTTCTCAGTTCGACCCAAATAACTTCCCTGGATGTATTTCTGGGAATATCCTCCCTAAGTACAGCTGTAATGCTATCCCTTATCAAAAATGCCACTCCCCCTCCTTTCTTGCCTCCCTTTCTGTCCCTCCTTGTATCCTGGAACATTAAGCTGTCAGTCCTGTCCATCCCTGAGCCACATTTCTGTAATTGCTATGATATCCCAGTCCCATATTCCTAACTGTGCCCTGAGTTCATCTGCCTTCCCTGTTAGGCCTCTTGCATTGAAATAAATGCAGTTTAACTTATCAGTCCCACCTTGTTTTTTCACTTGGCCCTGCCTGCCCTGACTGTTTGACTTGCCTTTGTTCTCAACTGTACCAGTCTCGCATTGAAATCTTTCTTCACTATCTCCCTTGGTCCCACATCCCATCTTACTAGTTTAAATCCTGCCAAGCTGCTCTAGCAAATCTACCTGCCAGTATATTAGTCCCATTCCAATTTAGGTGCAATCCATCTTTCTTGTACTGGTCACTTCTACCCCAAAATAGCTTCCAATGATCCAAAAATGTGAATCCTTCTCCCATACACCAGCTCCTCAGCCATGCATTCATCTGCTCTATCCTCCTATTCCTGCCCTCACTAGCTCGTAGCACTGGAAGTAATCCAGATATTGCTACTCTCGAGGACCTCCTTTTTAAATTCCTGCCTAACTCTCTGTAATCTCCCTTCAGAATCTCAACCTTTTCCCTTCCTATGTCATTAGTTCCAATGTGTACAATGGCCTCCTGCTGGCCCCTCTCCCCCGTTAGGACATTCTGCACCCTCCCTGAGACATTCTTGATCCTGGCACCGGGGAAGCAACACACCATTCTGATTTTTTGCTGCTGGCCACAGAAACGTCTGTCTGTACCTCGGACTAGAGAGTCCCCTAACACAATTGATTGCTTGGAACCCGACGTACCTCTCATTACATTAGAGCCAGTCTCAATACCAGAAAATCCCAACAACACCCTTCGAAATCATTTTGGAACCTTTCAAGTTAACAACATCTCTCTCATAGCAGGGAGACTGGAATTGCATGCTGTATTCCAAAAGTGGCCTCACCAATGTCCTGTACAGCCGTACAATGACATCCAAACTCCAATACTCAATGCACTGACCAATGAAGGCAAGGATGCCAAATAACTTCTTCCCTACCCTGTCTACCTGCAACTCCTTTTCCAAGGAATTATGCACCTGCATCCTTATGTCTCTTTGTTCAGCAACACTCTCCAGGACCCTACCATTAAGTGTATAATTCCTGTCCTGATTTGCCTTTCCAAAATGCAGCATCTCACATTTATCTAAATTAAAGTCCATCAGCCACTCCTTAGCCCATTGGTCCATCTGATCCAGGTCCCATAGTTCTCTGAGGTAACCTTACTGCGCTATCTACTGTACCTCCAGTTTCGGTGTCATCTGCAAACTTACTAACCATACCTGCTCTGTTCACATCCAAGTGGTCTAAAGGCTTCTGGTTAGTCTCGATCGTCAGTAAAGTGATAGAAGGTGTCCTGAACAATATTATCAAGGCAGCACTTGCTTAGTAATAATCTGCTCAGTGACGCCGAGTTTGCGTTCTGCCTAGGCCACTCAGCACCTGCCCTCATTATAGCCTCGGTTCAAACACAGACAAAAGAGCTGAATTCCAGAGGTGAGGTGAGAGTGAGAGTCCTTCACACTGAGGCCACATTTGACTCGGTGTGGTATCAAGGAATCCTGGCAGAACTAGAGTCAATGGGAATCAAGAAGGAAAGCTCTCCACTGTTTGGAGTCATACCTGGCACACAGGAAGATGGTTTGTGGTTGTTGGACGTCATTCACTTCAGTTCCAGGACATCTCTGCAGAAGTTTCTCAGGGTAGTGTCCTAGGCCCAACCATCTTCAGCTGCTTCACCTTCCCTCCATCGTAAGGTCGGAAATGGAATGTTTGCTGATCACTGCACAATGTTCAACATAGTTTGTGACTTATCAGATATTGAGGCAGTCCATCTCCAAACACAGTAAAACCTGGACAAAATTGAGCCTGCGGCTGACAATAATATTAATTTTAAACAAATGCCATACAACAACTATCGCTAACAAGGGAGATCCTAACCACCACTTTCACATTAAACGCTACCACTACTGCTGAGCCCCCACGATTGGAGGTTGACTTAACTTAAAACTGAACTGGTCTAGCCATATCTTAGGTTCTCTGCCTTTAAGATCAGATCAGAGGCTGGGAATCCTGGAGTAAGTAACTCGCCTCCTTACTCCCCAGAACCTGTCCACCATCAATAAAGCACAAGTCAGGAGTGTGATGGAATACTCCCCACTTGCCTGGATGGGTGCAGCTCCAACAACACTCCAGAAACTTGACACCATCCAGGACAGAGAAGCCCACTCGATTGGCACCACATGCACAATCATTGGCTTCCCCCACCACTGACGCTCAGTAACAGTACTATCTGCAAAGTGCATTGCAGAAATTCACAAAAGATCCCTCGACAGCATCTTCAAACCACACTGTCACCTGCAAGTTCCTTTTCAACGCTATCACCAATGAGACTTGGAAATAAATTGGTGTTCCTTCTGTGTTGCTGGGTCAAAATCCTGAAACACTCTCACTGTTGTGCGTCGACTCAAAAAAACATAGACTGCAATGGTTCAAGAATGCAGCTCACCACTAACTTTGCAAGGTCAGTTAGGGATGGGCAATAAATGCTGCCCCATCAGTGACACTTACATCCCATCAGCGTATGAATAAATTAATAAATGAATGAATAAAATTATTCTGGTGGCATGGATTCATTCGTGCGATAAACCTTACACTTGACATCTAGGCTAATGTAATGCAAAAGGACAGTTGTTTTTTCACAAATTTTAAGGTGGGCAAAGAGATGGAACCAGATTCTATGCGTATTTGGAGCCCCATATGTCCTTGCCTTACATTTCCTCTCGGTGGGAATCATCTTATTTTTCCCTGTACTGAACCTAGCATTTAAATTTCATCCATATCAAAGTTAGAAATGGAAAAAAAAAACACTTCAGTGGTTTTGAAAAGAATCAGTAAACCTTTCATATAGAAAATATAATTTCTTATTCTGCTTGCCAGGTAGTTATCAGCCTGGAGACCCCTGCAATGGATAATTTATGGCCAACCTGATTCTTGAGTGTTCCATCTAAGATTATATGTTAAAACTGTTTTGATATTTCCAAGTGAAAATCAGATCCAGTTTAAGGCTGTGGTTGCATTTTTTGTTCAAAGCGATAGAAAATTATTTATAAATGACTGAAAGGAAATCTACCTTTTTTTTGAAGCTATGTTAGATAAGTCATATTTAAGTGATGAGATTGATTTCTGTGCAAATACAGGAGAGATTTGCAAAAATATTTCAAAATGCTAGTTACAAAAGCAAGTCATTGCTCTACCTATCTATTCAATCACTTGCTGTTCGTGGTAACATTACAACTGAGTCATTCAGATGGTGAGTTAAATTCGAAGCAAGAAGCCATTAAAAGTTAAAGGCAAGCACATCCGTAATAGATGGCACATCGGGTGAAGTTGAACTATTGTGTGTAAGAGTTGGATGGTGATGCAGAGCGACAAGTTTATGGTTGAGGTCACCATGGAGGTCCCACTTCCTCAATGTCAGCACTTGTCGGAGGCGTGGTGACCCCAAGGTTAAGCTCACCACCAGTCATTTCTCTCATTGGAGACAGCAATTCTCTGGGACTCTCTTGACTTTACTGTTTTGTGACAACATTAACTCTTACCAATTCCTCCTATGCTAAAGTCACAAAAAAGCAAATGCTAAGTTAAAGCGTGAGATTGAGCTGGAAGAGTATTATCAGCAAAACAAAACATTATTATTTAGTTGAATTGGCTTGGTGTTTCTAGGTTGATTCTATCCAAAATAGGCTGTGGATTTGATTGTATATGCAATGGACCTTTAATCCACTGAGATGTTTATGAGAATTAAGTACAGCTGTTGATTTTGTAGGAGAAACTGCAAACTATGGCAATGTGTGTTTGATAACAAAGAACTCCACAACTCAAAATCATATTTTGCAGAATAGTTGTCATCACCACACTCTTGTACAGCAGGGTGACCTGGACTGTGTACCACTGACACATATTAGTGCTAGGGAAACTCTATGAGCAACGACTCATCCTCTCATTTCAATGGGAGGATTGTCAAACAAATCCTATCGTTTCTTTTGAAACTAGCTCCTTGAGCTTTCAGGCTAAACCCCTGAAAATTCAACTTTCATGAACTGGACATGGCAAAATTGGTGGAAAACCATTCGTTCCACCAGTTCTTCTCTGAACCCTCGAATGGCTGGTCTTCCAGGAGGAGACACAGAAAATGCTTTAAAGACACTTTGAAGTTCCTTGAAATGTAACCACATCAAAATTAATGGCTGGGAGGAGTTTACTATTAATAGTCCAGAATGGTAATGATTTACCCATCCAGCTCGGCATGTTTTGAGTCACAACATCTTCATGATGAGGGACAGTAGGAAAGAAAGGGAAGCGAATCCTACACTTCAGATCCCACTGCTTCAGAAGAACATCATGTTCCATGTGTCCAAAATAATATTGTTCAAAAGTCGGCCGGCTTAGTCTCATGAGGACCCCTGAAAGGAACTCATAACCCTGAATAGACATCATCCTCAAACGGATGGACAAATGATGATGACAACATTTTTTGGATTAGTGGTGCTGGAAGAGCACAGCAGTTCAGGCAGCATCTGAGGAGCAGCAAAATCGATGTTTCGGGCAAAAGCCCTTCATCAGGAATAAAGGCAGAGTGCCTGAAGCGTGGAGAGATAAGCTAGAGGAGGGTGGATGATGACAACAGTTGATGCCAAGTTATTCTAAAAGCCTTTAATTCCAGCCCTCAGGATATAGAACTACTGGTTCAAAATAGTTACCTTGTTACCCCTAACTAATGACCTGAACCATTACTACAGTTTATAAAAGCAGCAGATTTCCAGTTTTTACTGTGGTTGAAGATCAGCAGCATTAATTTGAATCTCTTCATTTTACCCAAAAGCATGTAGAATCATGTTAAATGTGCTACATTTATAACCGCCCTGTTTTAATTTCATTGTACATTCCAACCTCTTAGAACCCAAAATAAAGCATGCTTCTAGGAGAAAAAATAATTGTGCCATTAGTGATGTCTTGGAGGATTTTCTTTTTCAATCAAAGCATAAGCTAGTTCATCATTATGCTTTTACATCATAAAGAAGTACCTGACTCAGCCAATCATTGCAGTCGAAATTTAGCTGGCTTTCATTTGACAAATAATATATTCTATTGTAGTTTAACTAATCTAAAATGTGCTCCTGACACCTTAAAATCTTGTGAAATAATCACCAAGTACATGATTATTTTCTGTGGGACTTATTACCTTTTTGTGTATTATTTTCACTATTTAATGTAATTCCTTTATATATTTTCTTTATATTTCTCCTGTAATTTATTTGCCTTATCTCAGTTCTCTCAATAGAATGGATAATTTTCTATAAAGAGCAAATTCAGCTGCTGTGGTAAGTTAAGGAAATTACTATTTTGCATTGTGGAAAATAATATATTCAGCACATTGGTTCTTTCATTTCTGATTCAAGTCAAAACCATACATGAGTCACAATAGCAGATGATTAAATTCCCTGTTCCTTACAAAATAAATCTAGTTGTTGGGGGAGGGTACATCCAGGAGTGTAGGCTCCATACTTAGAAGTTTCTGCATCACTGGTTCATTCGAGATCTTGAATAGCTATGGAGGCTGGGATAGTAAGTAAAATTAGTTATTCTGGTTTTGAGAAAGATTTGAGTGGCATGGTGGCTCAGTGGTTAGCACTGCCACCTCACAGAGCCAGGGACCTGGATTTAATTCAAGCCTTGGGTGGCTGTGTGAAGTTTGCGTCTTCTCCCCCGTGTCTGCCTGGGTTTCCATCAGGTGCTCCAATTTCCTCCCACAATCTGAAGATCTGCAGGCTAGTTGGATTGGCGATGCTGAATTGCCCCATAGTGTTCAGGAAGGTGCAGCCTGGGTGGATTAGTAATTAGTAATGGAGCTGGGAGGATGTTGGAGGACGTCAAATTTTCTATTTCACTCATCCACATCAAGGCTTTTTATTATCTCAGCCTTCTAATTTGTGGAACAAATCAAATCAGAATTCAATTTATACAGAATCACAAAAGAACAAATCAAATATATGTAGCATGTAATGTATCAATAATAGGAAAAGTGAACAATAAATGCTTTTACTCAAGCAAAAGGTGTCTTAAATATAATTTCTGGCATTAGAACAAAATACAAAATGCAAGGTAACATGAACTATAGAGTCATAGAGATGTATAGCATGGAAACAGACCCTTCGGTCCAACTCATCCATGCTGACCAGATATTCCAAACTAACCGAGTCCCATTTTCCAGCATTTGGCCCATATTCCTCTAAACACTTCCTATTCACATACCCTTTCAGATGCCTTTTAAATGTTGTAATTGTACCAGATTTTACCACTTCTTCTGGCAGCTCATTCCATACACGCAGCACCCCTTAGTTCCCTTTGAAATCTTTTCCCTCTCACTCTGAACCTATGCCCTCTAGCTCTGGACTCCCCTACCCCAGGGAAAATACCTTGTCTATTTACCCTATCCATGCCACTCATGATTTTATAAACCTCTACAAGGTCGCCCCTCAGCCTCTGACGCTCCAAGGAAAACAGCCCCAGCCCGTTCAACCTCTCCCTATAGCTCAAATCTTCCAACCCTGACATCATCGTTGTAAATCTTTTCTGAACCATTTCAAGTTTCACAACACCTTTCCAATAGGAAGGAGACCAGAATTGCACAAAATATTCCAAAAGTGGCCTAACCAATGTCCTGTACAGCAGCAACATGACCTCCCAACTCCTGTACTCAATGCCCTGACCAAGAAAGGAAAGCAATCCAAATACCTTCTTCACTATCCTATCTACCTACAAGTCTATTTTCAAGGAACTGTGAACCTGCACTCCAAGGTCTCTTTGTTCAGCAACACTCCCAGGACCTTATCATTAAGTGTATAAATCCTGCTGTAATTTGCTTTTCTAAAATGCAGCACCTCACATTTACCTAAATTAAACTCCATCTACCCCTCCTCAGCCCATTGGCCCATCTCATCAAGATCCTGTTGTACTCTGAGGTAACCTTCTTAGCTGTCTACTACACCTCGAATTTTTGTGTCATCTGAAAAACTTACTAACTATACCTTCTATCTTCATACCCAAATCACTTATGTAAATGATGAAAAGTAGTGGACCCAGCACTGATCCTTGTGGCACACCACTGGTCATAGGCCTCCAGTCTGAAAAGCAACCCTCCACTACCATCCTCTATCTTCTACCATCGAGCAGGTCTGTATCCATATGACTATTGTATTCTCCTTGTATTCCATGAGATCGAACCTTGCTAACCAGTCTCCCATGGGGAACCTTGTCGAATGCCTTACTGAAGTCTCTACAGATCACATCTACTACTCTGCCCTCAACAATCATCTTTGTTACTTCTTCATTAAACTCAATCAAGTTCGAGAGATATGATTTCCCTTGCACAAAACCATGCTGACTATCCCTAATCTGCCCTTGCCTTTTTAAATACATGTACATCTTGTCCCTTAGGAGTCCCTCCAACAACTTGTCCACCACCGATGTTAGTCTCACCAGTCTATACCACCTTTCTTAAATATTGCCACCACGTTAGCCAACCTCCAGTCTTCTGGCACCTCACCTGTGACTATCGATGATGCAAATATCTCAGCAAGAGGCCCAGCAATCACTTCCCTAGTTTCCTACAGAGTTCTCGGGTACACCTGATCCGATCCTGGGGATTTATCCACTTTTATCTGTTTCAAAACATCCAGTACCTCCTCCTCTGTAATATGGACATTTTTCAAGATGTCCCCATCTATTTCACCACATTCTATATCTTCTATGCCCTTCCCCACAGTAAACACTGATGCAAAATACAGGTAGAAGATCTTTTATCCAAAATGCTTGGGACCAGCCGTTTTTTGGAATTCAGAATATTTTGGTTTTCAGAATAAGTGACAGCTTAATGGTGAAATTTTAAAAACTCTTTCCAGATGAGCAGATTTCTAAATAAGAATGTTCTTGGCCACGCCCTCCACGTCGCATCTGAGTGATACGCATCAAGTGGGTGTCGACTTGGGGGTGTTCACAAAGAAACCCCAGGCCTGTCTGTGCTTGGCCACACCCCCCTCGTTGCATCTGAGTGACACGCATCCAGTGGGTGTCAACTGTTTGCTCACCTAACAACCTTGTTAATGGGAAAAAAATCTTCACAAAAAAACCTTTGGATTTCGGAGCTTTTTGGTTTTTGGATGTCTGGATAAATGATCTTCTACCTGTACTTGTTTAGTACCTCCCCCATCTCCTGCAGCTCCACACATAGGCTGCTTTGCTGATCTTCGAGAGGCCCTATTCACTCCCTAGTTACCCTTTTGTCCTTAATGTATTTATAAAATCCCTTTGGATTCGCCTTAATCCTATTTGCCAAAGCTATCCACGTCCCCTTTTTGCCCTCCTGATTTCCCAATTAAGTATACTCCGACTGCCTTTACACTCTTCTAGGGATTCATTCGAACTCTCGTGTCTGTACCTGAAATATGCTTCCATCTTTTTCTTAATCAAATCCTCAACTCAGTTATAAAATTGATTCTTAGGCCTTTGTACAAAGCTATCCACGTCCCCTTTTTGCCCTCCTGATTTCCCAATTAAGTATACTCCGACTGCCTTTACACTCTTCTAGGGATTCATTCGAACTCTCCTGTCTGTACCTGAAATATGCTTCCATCTTTTCCTTAATCAAATCCTTAACTCAGTTATAAAATTGATTCTTAGGCCTTTGTACATCCTTGTTAATAGAATAATTGACCGGACAAGTGATTGTTTCCATTGATTTTAATTTGATCTTTGGATGTGATGTCTCTGATTAGGTCAGGATTTACTTCCAACCCTAAATTTCTCCCTAAATTAGAGAGAAGCAGTGGCCTAGTGGTATTGTCTTTAAATGTTTAGTCTCGAAGTGCAGCTAATGTTCGAGGGACCTGGGTACATGGCAGATGATGGAATTTGAATTCAATAAATATCTGAAATGAAGAGTCATGGTGATCATGAATCCATTATCAGAAAGACCCATCTAGTTCACTAATGTCCTTAAGGGAAGGAATCTGCCATCCTTACCTGCTCTGGCCTACATAATGATCCCAAACCCACAGCAATTATCCCTCTGGGTAATTAGGGATGGGTGATAAATGCTGGCCTAGCCAGAGATGCCCAAATCCCATGAGTGAATCGAAACAAAACTTGAAAAGGTGGTGATGAGCCGCCTTCGTAAACGACTAAAATTCATGAAGCGTACATACATTCACAATGTTTTTGGAGAGAGAATTCCAAGGTTTTTATGCAGCAACCATGTATGAAGAGGGCTGTCATTCAAATCCAAGATAGCATGTGTATTGGAGGAGAACCTGGAGGTAGATGTCTCACTTGGTGCCCTTATCCTGTAGATGGTTAAAGCCATGAGTTTGAAAAATGCAATTGAAGGAATCTTGGTGAGGTTCTAGTAGGTGGTACATATTGCTGCCACTGTGCACCAGTGATGCAGAGTGTGAATGTTTAAGGTAGTGGATAAGATTTTAATGAAATGAAATGAAAGGCAATAAAGAATATTCCATCACACTCCAGCAGAACATATCCTTATGATGAATCATTGCATTAAAACACATCAACTAAACAATACAATGTATCTAATAGCAACATTTAGAGATATCAAAAGTATGATCCCAACTCCTCAACTGAAGTCCTCAATGGGCATGACCTCTCTAAGGATATTTTTTTCTTAAAAAGAACTTTGCAAATCCTGCACCACATGAAAAAGGTGTGCAGTAGGAAATATAATTTTCACATGCACCCTGACATGGCCTTTTGTACGCCAGTTATTCCCGACCACAAATGGTTAGACATCTTTTGTCTTGTCTTTCCCTGCCCCAGTCTAACCATTGGAACTCATCTGAGGACCACAGCTGAAGCCCTGAGGTGCACTTGTCTTGTTGGGTGTGCCGCCTGTGGAAGTGTATGGATGAAGCTAATGGTCCAATTTCAGGCATCCCTGAGCCTCTATTCAAAAGACACAATCATGCTCGTACATGAGAATTCCTGAATGTACCCCAGTGTTCCAGAATCCCAGACTAAGGGAAACAACCTCTCAATATCCATCCTGTCAAGTCCATTCAGAATCATGTATGTTCTTAACAGAGAACACACTGAAGGTCTTTAGATTTACCTCAGGGAATTTGTACTATTCTTTTTTTCCAACTTTTATAATATTTCTGTCCTTCTTTATACTCATAAATAATACATTTACCCCTTCAATGACAGCTTCACCATTTATTCAAAAGGGTAAGAAGCCTATATTAGATAAAATTTGGATTTTCCAATAAATTGAAAGCATTTTGTTTCATATCAATTTAAATGGAATTCAGCACTTTCCCATTTAACAGTTCATGTCCTTTTTTTTGTAATGGTGTAATATCAGTGTAAATCAAAAACAAATATAATGCATTTTTACATATGGTGCAATGAAAGTGAATTGTGCATTTTATATTTTGAAAAGGATTATTTTATGACAGACCAGTTAACCCAGTGTTTCTTGTGCATGAAATCTGTTGTTGGATTAAGACAGATGTTTGGAAGTTGTTCCAGCACTCATCATTTCAGTGTTGTCTTTATAGCACCAGCTGTCTTCTCAGGTTTTGAAGGAATATTAACAAATTGAAATAACTTAAGGGGGCTGAAACAGTTCTGATGTTAACAAGTTGCTAGTTTATATTTGCATGCACCGGGCTGGTAATCTCATAAAATAAGGCTAGGGATGAGGTGGGACATTTATATTTCAATTCAGACGGTTCAAGTCTGAACTTGCATGGAAATGCATCATGGGAAGAAATAAGTACTTAGCGGGAAACAAAATCAACGGTAAACATCATCTTGCATTATCAAGAAATGGATGTCTTAATCCAACTATGCCTTTCCTCTTGCAGCTTCTACCAATAAGTAAGACAAATAACATGATCACCGCATCGCCCATAATGTTTTGCATCCACCATTGCCTTTTCAGGGCAATGGGTGGGTGAGGTGCACTGCTTTGTCAACAGCATCCACAACAAGTACAAACATTCTAATAGACTAGAGGATATTTCCCCCAGTTGGGGAATTTATAACCAAGGGTTACAGTCATCGGGCACAAGGTAAGTTGTTTAGGACCGGGATGAAAAATGCATTTTTTCTCTCAGAAGATTTCAACTTCTGGAATTTGCAAGCATAGAGGGCTGTAAGGCTGTCTCACTGAATATAATCAAGAAAAGAGATTTTCTTTTAGATATTGAAGGCATCAAGTGGCATGGAAGGAATATGACATTGAGACAGGGGATCACATGTGTTCACATAGGGTGGCAGACCAGGCTCGAAGGGCCAATGGCCTACTATTGCTTGTAGTTTCTATGATCCTTAGAAGTAACTTTGAAAATTCTTCTTTGATTATTTTGCCGTCGGTTTAAATATAACTAGACTTTGCGGAGTTCCCATGTACTAAGCTCTGTTTTGCTTAGCCAGAGAATAATGTACAACTAACCACACAGATTGGCTGTCTGCCTATCACCACCTGCCAAGCCAGAGATTCTGGAAAAAGAGCTACGCCAAAAGACAACACTAAAATCCCTTTGTTAAGAATTTAAACCATTGGTACATTCAAACAATGGGCCTCTTACTGCCAATATAGCGTTGTTCAATAGGCAGAAAGGGAGTGAAATTGCCCCATTTTGTCTTTAAAGGGATAGCCCAGCCAAAAAGATTTGAATCAATTTATATCAAAATGTAATCTTTTATAACAATCAAAACAGATTGAGGCTGAATTTTCTTTCCCCTGCACATGGGGAACAGTTGATCTTCATCCCCTTTATTGTGTTTCTTGAGATTTGAGTTAAAGAAATTTAGTAGGACAACCAGAGATATTCCTTGCCATTCTGCTCCATGTTCCATTTTCAAAGGTGCTTTTAGAATCTTGAAGTAGACCTTGTGGCTGACTCATCCCAGAGCAGAGGGTCTGAGGGGGTTGGGTGGATATGTGCATAGTAAGAGAAGCCTTTTAAGGTATGTAAAACACTCTCAGCATTCTTTCTATGGAACGTTTTGGCTGAAGGCCTTCAGGCATCTCCCACACTTGCAAACCTCTCAGACCTGCAGCAGCAGCTCCAATCTGTCTCTATATGTGAGTTCAAAATTGGCCATGCTAAGTTGCCCATAGTGCTAGGTGCATTAGTCAGAGGGAAATGGGTCTGGGTGGGTTATTCTTCGGAGGGTTGGTGTCAATGTGTTGGGCCAAAGGGCCTGTTTCCAAACCGTAGGGAATCTAAGCTAATCTTAAAAACTCTGGTAGTGGGCTGCCTTGTGTCACAGACAGTACTTATATATTCCCCCGCTGCTCAGTGATTAGTGTTATTGTATGAAAGACGTCCCAAGTTTTCTTAATCTTGGAATGAGTGCTCGTATTAATCAATTTCTGTAGCAAGACCTCTGTGGGTTTGAACATAAAGTTTGTTTATTCTCTTCCAAGTACTCCAAAAATAATGCCAAGGCTGAACTAACTCATCTCATAAACTCGCTCATATGCGAAAATAGATAAAGAAGGAGGTAAAATATTGTTTCAACTTAGAATTATCCCAACCTCTTTCATGGCAGACCTATAGTTTCTCAAATGAAATTGATACTTTAAAGTTGAAATGAAGATTCTGAAAATTAAAAGATTCTGCATAAACTACTTTACTTGAATTGACATGAGATTGGAACTCAGCCAATTTGTGGACGGATTCCTGATGAAGGGCTCCAGCCCAAAACGTCGACTTTCCTGCTCCTCGGATGCTGCTTGACCTGCTGTACTTTTCCAGCAACATACCCTCAACTCTGAACTCCAGCATGTGCAGACGTCACTGTCTCCTTGTAGATGGATTAGGTGGAGTTAGAAGGCATATTAGGATGTTCGATGTTCAAGTCTTTGGTCTTTATTACCTGAGCTGCTCAGATGACTTGCTGTGAGTTTGATGCTATCTTATGGATCTCACCATCTTCAGAAAGCTGAAACAATGGACTTAAAAAGGACACAAACACAGTGGTTTTCTCATATGTCACTTCCACAATTCCAGAGTCCTTTTTTTCCCCAAATATAGTTGACACATATATTTATTCCAATCAACCTATGAGGCTTGATTCTTTAAGACAGCCAGTTCAGTTTGGATGAGGTCAGACAATCATAAGACATTGGAAGGTTGAATAGATCCATTCACACTTGTCTTACACAAATTGAGGAGTCTCTGATCTCAGCACCAAGGAAGAACAAGAAAAAATATTCCTTTTGGTCCAGGGTGAAATAGATGATGCAATCTTCTGAGGCAATTGCTAAATATTTAAGGGTCCATTCTCACCTGTATTGTAATTACTACAGTTCCAGGCATTAAACAAAAGAGTTAGCTGAGCTGGCTTCCTAACCAGTGTGGGTAGTTATCAGTTGGATGGTGCATTTGCCACTCAGTCTGCATTCAACTGTAAAGTGCCAAGGGACTGTACATAGAGTAGAGGGGCGATTGCTCACAGCTAACCACGCCCTAGTCCATGTTTCAATCCACTTGGATCCCTCTTCTCCCATGATCTGTGAGACCAGCTCCCCGATACAACATTTACTTTGACTGTGGATGATCGTCCATCCTAGCAGCTTGTACTGGCAGCATGCAGTTTCGTCCACAAACCAGAATGTTCTGGAGTTGCCCGCTTATCAGCCCTTGACAGCCGGGATTGCCTCAGCTCTGGAAACAATATCAGCTGAAAGCCCACTGTCAACCAATCAGGTGCCTGACTGCTGGAAGGTCCAGTGACATTTCATATCTTGACTGGCCATGGTTCTCATTCTTCAATTTCACCTCCCTTTGGACTTTGCCCAGTAAATGCTACCCAGAGAGAAAGATCATCTGGAATTCTGTTGCATTTTTGTCATGGTGCAGCCTTACAGAATGGTACATGTGAATTCAATGAGATATTTGCTTCAAATTCAGAATTTCTGAAATTCAAACTGCCAAAGGTCATATGTCTTGCAGCAGCTATTTTAATAGTCGGTTTCTGGCTGGTTGTAAACTATATCGACAAAAATTCAAAACCTGCTCGGACAAAAGATTTTCAATGATGGTAAATTGGCAGGACTTGGAAATGGAGGGGGATTTAGCATCACAAATGGGAGATGATTTTGGGTGATGCCTACTTGGTTTCTATGTGCAGCAGAGACACTATCATTGGTCTCAATATGCTTACCACCCTTAATAGCAGCCATATGGAAAAGGATCTTTGTTAAATATACAGTCATCATCCATTCAGTGCTAGACTGTACAGTACTGGTTAAAACAAGGACTGCAGATGCTGGAAACAAGTGTCTAGATTAGAGTGGTGCTGGAAAAGCACAGTAGGTCAGGCAGCATCCGATGACCAGGAAAAATGGAGCCTCTATTCCTGATGAAGGGCTTTTGCCCGAAACATCGATTTTCCTGCTCCTCAGATGCTGCCTGACTTGCTGTGCTTTTCCAGCACTACTCTAATCTGTACAGTACTGGTTGTTACATGCTTCCAGCAGGAACTCTTGCAATGAAGGTATCACAAGTTGGAGATAGGTTACAACCCTATGAATTCTCTGGATTGCATTATCTTTGAGCGGAAAGCATATCAAACAATAAACTATCCTGTAATTATTTATTTTCTTCTATATTTGCTCACCAAAAGAGAGTTTCTCTGTATCTATCCCATCAAATCCCTTTATCATATTAGATACGCTGATTAAAGCGCTCCTCAGTCTTAGCACAAGTATAAGTCATGTTATTGGTCTTCATGATGTAATACTTTAAGCCCTGGTACGATTCTGCACTGTTTCATTTCAGTATATCCTCACTGAAGTAAGGTGCCAAAAATGAATGCATATTCCATCAAGAGTATAAATATGACTTGTACTACAAAAGCATGACTTCCTCATCTTTGAGGTAAGTGCAAACATCTCATTGCCTTTTTCCATTTTACACTGATAGAGAAACTGCCTAATTTTACTTATCATGTTGATTTTTTTTTTAAATCAGCCAGTTCCCGTAATAAACAGGCAATCTGAAAAACTAAAATTTTTACTGGGCAGCAAGTTCAAAATTGGCCTGACCTTCTTACTCCATCAACAAGGTGTTATAGAAAAATGCTTTTGGGCTTTTCTGCTGGACTTCCGATAAATAATGCATATTTTATTGAATGCCATGGTGCGTCAGTCAGCACTTACAGTTGGGTTGGCTTCAGACTTATCTCAAGTTGCAGAACTGTGCTAATTTGACTCATTGAAACACTTAATTTTAATTTTAATTGAATTGTTCAACAATTTTGCATAGTTCGGCCAGGTATCACATTCAAAAGCTTAATTGGGTTGTATTGAGCAATGGAAATTCAGAGAGAGTTCCTGTTAGTAAAATCATTCATTTAAAATTTGGGCATGAGTTTTTTTTTTGCTGTCTGGCCAACTAATTAATTTACTCATCATATGGCCTGAAAATTACCAATTCACATAATTATTATCAAGTATATTGTTGCAAATTTGTAAAACACCAATCTTTTACACAATATTTGTGTCACTAATTCTATTAATCATACAAAACACTGAATGCAGCACTGTTTGTTCTGGAGAGTGAAGGATTTCTCTGATCGTGTACATTTTTCAGTTCCCATGGAGATAAAAGACAAGCATTCATTGGAAAATGTAATCAATGTTTGTTGTATAATATATTCCATCCAATATCTATTTTGTTTTTCACAAGATTGCTAATGTATAAAGATACCAAAGATAGGAAAATAAAAAAAAGAAATACTTCTAAAATGCATGCTCTGATCGAACCATTTTCTCAAAATGTGGGGCGTAGATTTGCCTAAAGTAAAAAGACTAATCTTCCTTCTGCTTGCACACAAAATTGATTTTCTCCTGTTTCCTTAGAAACAGTAAGTGGTTATAGCTGGTTGCCAATATCTTTATTTCAGGTGAAACTTTCCACATTTGTCCTTTTTCCTCCCTTTCCTCTGTGCTGCATATCAGCAAGGAAATCTACCTTCTCCAGAACTTGACAAGAAGCCTCTGTCCTCACTTTGCTGTGATAAAGATCATTTTTTTTCTATAAACATTCCCTTTATCCTGGTTCCCCCTGAAAGCATACAAACGTTTTCTACGGTGTACAGATATTCATAACATTGAGGCTGTTCTGTAACTACAATATGTACCTTTCCGCAGGCCACCAGTGGCTATAACAGCTTCAGTTGGTCTGTACTGAAGCACTCTACTGCCACGCAGTGCTGCTTTGAGCCTTCAGATCCTGAAATCTATCCAGTGAGGACAAATGAGAGCGAATGACTTTTGAAGTTAGAATGCAAAATTGGAACTGTGCAACGTCTGGCTTTCTGCTATTGCTCAATGACATTTCCATCTAATTATTGCAGATTTCATGCAGGTTAATATGGTTAGAGCATCTTGGCAATCTTATTTTGGACAGCAATATACTCACCTGATAATTCTATTACCGGTAGATGAAGGTTAGAAGTGCGGAGGGACTAAAGTGCTAACCCATTGGAAAATGAGAAGCTCCAGCAATACAACACCACTGTGATCTAATTTTCTACATGCTCTAAGTTAAGTCCCAGGTTCTTCCACCTATTTCAAAAGCAACATAATTTTGGGCTGTGTTTAAACCTGCCCAATAAGTTTTGAGATTAGATTAGATTCCCTAATGGTGCATTAGTCAGAGGGAAATGGGTCTGCGTGGTTACCCTTCGGAGGGTCGGTGTGGACTTGTTGGGCCAAAGGGCCTGTTTCCACAGTGTAGGGAATCTAATGTACCTAAAACTATGGGTAACTTAGCACAGCCAATTCACCTGACCTGTACATCTTTGGACTGTGGGAGGAAACCAGAGCACCCAGAGGAAACCCACACAGACACAGGGAGAATGTGCAAACTCCACACAGACAGTCGCCCGAGGTTGGAATTGAACCTGGGTCCCTGGTGCTGTGACGTAGCAGTGCTAATCACTGAAACACCGTGCTGCCCCTTATTAGAGCCACTACAGTGTGGGAAACAGGCCCTTCAGCCCAACCAGTCCACACCGACCCTCTGGAGAGTAACCCACCCAGACCCATTTCCCTCTGATTAATGCACCTAGCACTATGGGCAATTTAGCATGGCCAATTCACCTGACCTGCACATCTTTGGACTGTGGAAGGAAACAGGAGCACCCGGAGGAAACCCACACAGATACGGGGAGAATGTGCAAACTCCACAGTTAGATTAACATTTCTAATGTGTCCTACATTAGTGTCAATGAGGACAACTTATATAGATCAGCAGTAAATTAGAAATAGTGGTTTGATTAAAAATAGGGGCATTTTCAGCCACTCAGCCCGTCTTTATTATCTCTATTTGTGAACCTCCTGTCTCTCAGTCACAACATCATCAGAATTCAATTCTCCACTCCTGCTCTTCAGTATCTGTTCTGCTCCTTGGTGTTATTTCTTACTGAATGATTCATTTCTGTACATTCTCCCTTGATCTTCTCTGCTTCCCATTTTAGTTAATTGCAGCATCTTCTTGCATTCTGGCTCATGAAAGACTCCATGTTTCTGCCTGATGTGAGGCAAAGATTGCAACGCATCATTAAAAATTCACTTTCTTCTGCTACAATATATGTGTCTGGAATGAGGTGCCTCAAGACAGTATTATTCGAGCTTATTATGGCCTGTGAGATTGAAACATTTCTTCATAAGAGCATAAAACTAAGAGCAGAAGTAGACAATTCAAACCCTTGAGCCAGCTCCATCATTTAGTATGATCTCATCTTGGTTTCATCTCCACTTTCCTGCCCACTTTCCTGAACCCTTCTACCCATTACTAATTAAAACTCTGTTTACCTCCTCTTTAAACTTATTTAGTGTTCTGCCATCCTTTGCATTCTAGGGTACTGAATTCCAGATACTCATGACCCTTTGAGACAAGTAATTCCTCCTCATCTTGGTTTTCAATCTACATCTTAGCCCGAAGCTATAACTTCTTGTTCGAGATTGCCCCACAAGGAGTAACATCCGCTCTATGTCTACTTTGTAAATCCCCTTCAGCATCTTGTATACCTCAATTAGATCTCCTCTCATCCTTCTAAACTATGGCAAGTATCGGGCTAAATTGCGTAATCTCTCCTCAAAGGGTTCAGAATAGATTTAAATGGATGCTACCAGGGCTGGAGGGTTTGAGCTATGTGTAGAGGCTAGGGTTATTTTCCCTGGAGCGTTGGAGGCTGAGGGGTGACCTTATAGAGCAGTGGTTCTCAATCATTTTTTGGCCATGGCCCCCTTATGAGCTCTTCTCAGCCCTTTCAAACAGGGATACAATACGACCAAATCGACAGAAAATCATTTATTATTGAACACCAAGAAGACTTGAACATTCCAACATATTGGACAAAACTTTAAAAAAGACTGTATGAAATTAAACATCTATCAGGCCTAATGTGATCCAAATATGTTGAGGGCAAGGCAATGAAAAATACTTGGGCTTTTTCCACATCGCGTTGTAAATTGGTTCGGCAGATCACTTTTGATCCAAAAATCTTTTTGAAACTGACTGAACAGTGTATTGGAAAGATATTATAACATAAAGGTTTAAAAAAATCATGCGGAGCATGATAGGGTAAATAGACAATGTATTTTCCCCATGGTAGGGGAGTACAAAACTAGAGGGCATAGGTTCAAGGTGAGAGGGGCAAGATTTAAAAGGGATCTAAGGTGCAACCCTTTCTTGCAGAGGGTGGTACGTGTATGGAATGAGCTGCCAGAGGAGGTGGTGGAGACTGGTACAATTGCAACATTTAAAAGGCATCTGGATGTGTATATGAATAGGAAGGGGTTTAGAGGGATATGGGCTTAATGCTGGAAAATGGGACTAGATTAGGTTAGGATATCTGGTTGGTGTGAACTAGTTGTACCCATGGGTCTGTTCCCATGCTGTGCAGCTCCATGACTCAATGACTCCATATGATAAGCCTTTCATCTCTGGAATTAATCTAGTCAACTATATCTAAACTGCCTCCAATATAATTACACTCTTCTTCAAGTCACAAGTCCTGTCTTGGTTGTATCTAAGCAGTTCTTTTGGTTCGGTTACACGTAATTAACAGAAGTCTCAACAATAGCAAGTTGATTGAAAATGAGTATCTATTAAGTAAGAATAAAAGAAAGGGGAAAAGACTGAAATTGAACATCAATTAAGTAATTAAAAATGAAAAAGGAAGGTATAGAAAGCAATGTGCCTCATGCCCTTCTGCCCATCGGGTACACCCTCAATCGACAGCTGGACTTAGGTTGTTCCTGGCATCATTTGCTATCTCAGTCTGGGGTGAAGTCCCACGACTTGGAATGAAACTCTCTTATACAGTGTAACAGACAACAAGGCAGAGAAAGGAAAACCTGATTGTGTTGGCTTTGGCAGGTAAGGGAATGTTCACAGGACTGATTCAAGGTCATGCAGCTGCTGAATATCTTCATCAATTTTAGCCCATACTGTACAGGACTAAATCTCTACACGGTACTCCAGATGTGCTCTCACCGATGTTTTGTATGGCTGTGGCAATACTTCCTTACTTTTATACTCCATTCCTTTACCCATAAACACCAAAGTTTCAATTGTAATCCTTATTACCCACTGAATCTTTAACAGATCAAGCTTTTAACATAATAAATTCATATTCACTGTATGAAAAATGTGTGTGTGCAGATTTTTCTATAGACTAATATACAGTTACATACAGTATCTTATATATACAGTCATACACAATTTTGTAAATTCATTAATGGGATATGGGTGTCTTTGGCTGGGCCATCAATGATTGCCCTTGAGAAGGTAGTGGTGAGTTGACTCTTTGAACCACTGTGGTCCATGTCACGTACGGTGACCTGCAAAGCCGGTGGGGAGTAATTTGGTGGAGGGGCAAGAAAGCAATCCATAGGGACTCCTGCCAGAGATTTAACTAGAGTAAAGGCAGGGCCCTATGCAACACCTTCCCCTTGATTAAACGCTCCTAACTGATCATGGGTACAGGTCAAAATTCAGTCCTCTCTGACTTAAATAAAGACTGTCCACCAGCAAAAGGCCACATAATCAAATAAATTGTATGGAGAAGTGAACCCTTTAGGTTAGTATCCTACAGGGTAGAGACTGATTTGCTGAGCAACTTAATCTCATATTGTACAAACACAAGACCCCATGTTTATATCACATATAAAGGCTTTTAAATGCTTCTAATTTGCAGTGTTTATGTCAACAAAGGAGTGTGTTCCATTATAATGGAAGGTCCAGTTGTGGTGTTCACATACAACTAATGAATGTGTTACGCATATAAATGAAAACATCATGATCAAGCTTTTAGGCCAAGAAATCCAAGATGTCCTCTGATAAATAGCTAAGCACCTAGCCTCCTCGAAGTCTTAGGGGGTGCCTTTCTATTGTTTGAACATACAGAATGTCATTAAAGCTTATGCATTTCCTTGAAACTGTTCTTCTTATTAAAATAACTCAGGCTTCAAACTAAATTCCAGTAAAAATTGTGAATATTTAATGTACCCTGAACATTACGATATAACAGGGATACATAAATGATAATGGTGTGTAAGGTTGTCTGAAGATTATTTTGATGTTGAACCCATCTCCATCATCCAAAACAACATACTTTTTTCTTCTTTTTTAATAACCTTCTCTTATTTTTCCCTGTGATATTCTGTAATGCTATCACTAACTACTGTTGGGAATATCTTACCGGAAAAGGATTTCATTATTTGCGTAGTATCTACAAGGGCAGTGAAATTTGATAAGAAATACAGCAGTGTAAAAGGTGAAATGAAAGATAAATAGATGGGGGACAGTGCAGCACAATCAAGTAGAATAGCATAATTTTACTGCTGGGAGTATTAGTAATGACTAGCTACTTGTACTGACTATAAACAAAATGGGTTAGATGCAAATCTCACTGGTTCAGATGGTTAGGAATTCACAGCCCAGAACTGCTCATAATTTCAGACAAATCAAGGAAAAAATTCTCACTGATAAAGTGTCTTTCATGAGTCCAAGACACTTCAAAGTGTCCCGAATCAATGAGATACCTTTGGAATGTAGTCACCGGGGTAAAGCAGGGAAACAGAGTGGTAGAGCAAACTCTCACAAACATAATGATAATGACACATCATGTTTTTAAAAAAATATGTCGGCTGAAATATATCTATTGGCTATGGTAACTGGCCCAGTTGTTTCATTCAAGCCAGAGAATTCTTTGAAGTGAATGTAAGGAGGATGTTGAAGGACATGCTTGAGCAGACAAGACAGAATTCTATACTCTACCTCGTTCACAATCTGTTCATGCACGTGTTCCTTAGAAGCTGCCAGCAGTCCATACAGACAAAAGAATAAAGGAAAAGAGACACTTTGTTTTATACTGACCTAAATTTTCTCCCCTTCCAACAATGTTATCGGCCCTTATTATTTTAAATGGTGACCATGGAATGCAGCCATGCAGTGATTTTATTCAAATCTGGTACAAATTATGACTAAAGACTGATTGTCAATTCATTTGTAATAGTAGGCATAATCTTGTAGGGGCCCGAGTGACATGGGCTATGGTGGTTTTGACAGAATTGAACAAGATGATTGGCAAGGCCCAGTTCGGCATCAGGGGTGTCTTGTTCCAGCTTATGTTTTTGGCGCAGGTGAGGTGCTAGGCAGTGCCAATTAAGGAAGGTTTCGACTTAGTAAAATCTCATAACATGCTCCAGTAATACTTCCTTTCTCACCAAACGTACCAAATGAGCTATATGTCAGGAAATCCTGATATGGAAATCAGGCGGGCACCTGGCAACTTCAGCTCACTGTTGGGTGTGAGGAACCTTCATGTTTATCAGCCCTTCGTATCGCATCTCAAGGCATGATCCATAGGCACCAGCCCCATGGACTTCTCATCCACAGAAATTGGCATCTGGTATTTACCAACCCCTCAAAAACATCATAGCACCTACCCAAAACATGACCAGACTGCTTACGAAGCAAATGTGCATTGCAGGATGCACTGACAGCTAAAGTTGAAAGACAGGAACACATTCTACACAGACACGGGCACCCGGCTCACAGATTGGACCAGACTGCACCTCAGGGCTGTTTGCTCCTGTCAGTGCAATTTTGCCTTTAGCACCTAGCTGCATGCACATAGCTGGTATGTGTCACCTTTCCATACCATCCCTGCGAGCTTTTGACTCTGGCTAAATCACCAATGTACTATCAGAATTCCCGATTGAGATGCTGCTTTGTGCAGATGGACTGACAGGCTGTTTGTCTGGAGGAATCTGTCCAAGATGTTCTGTACATCTTGATAAATGACACATTGTGATGTTAGTTTAACATCTGCAACATATGCCAGCTGCCCATATAGCAAACACATTGTACATGTATTCAGCCAAATCGGAAATTGGGTGAGAGGTCCTCCTCAGTTCAGTCATTGGGGTCTGCTGTTCAGTCGGGGAGTGCCCAATACCATCAGTCTAGGGTCACAGTCTGCACACAGCCCAGGGGCTTGGCCAGGGTCAGCTCGGGGCACTGACCATCAGGGGAGCTATCCGACTGCTGCCTGCACTGTCTGGGCAATGGTCTGTCCCGTCAAGTTAGCGACAGCTGTTAGGGGAATGGTGTGCGATCAGTCAGACAGCTGCAAAGACAGCAGTCAGGGGGCTAGTCTAGGGGCTGCTTTTCAAGTCTGTCAGAATGCCACAGTGCTGTGGGTCCCTGTGTTGATTGTTTAGGAGGTTGCACGGGTGCCCTGTATGGGCAGAGGGATGCGGGTGGGGGATTACTGTGCTTCTGGGGATAGGGGGAGAGCAGAGGAAGTGGTGTTTGTGGAGGTGGGAGCAAGGACGGTGATGAGGGGCTGTGGAGGTTGGTAGATGAGCTCCAGGTGTAGGTGGTGGCGGGGGGGAGTGGTGAGTTTCAGAATGGAATTGCAGGGCGCAGCAGCCTCCTAAAGTGGTACTAATGGCAATCACCACCACCATCATGGCATCCATAGGGGAACATGGTGGACATCGTACAATTATAATGTCAAGGAGCAGGGAGGACAGAGGGGAAGTTTAATACGGTGGGTCTTTAAACAGGGTGGGGGTGTAAATGGGTGTGAAGTGGGCTGTCAGGCTGTAGTATATGTGATGATGTTACCCCTTTAACAAGGTTTTGATGTCCTTGTTTTTTTTCCCAATGGGGTCATATTGGTGGAGGTTCTAAAATGTCAGGAATTATCTACTTGAAAAGGCTTTTAAGATTGATTTTTGAAAGCACTTGTAAAATGAAGGGGGAGTGGCTGGTTCTCCCAGTTCAGAGTTTTTTCTGGTTTTGTTTTGTTTGGGGTTTAGCAAGCAGTCTGTTTGAAGCTGTTGGTCAAAGAAAGCTGCTGAGGAAGAAGGCTCCCTGTTTCAACAGCGGTTTCTGGCTGACTATCACTCTCTCTCTCTCTTCTCTGATGTCACTCCTGTAAGAAACTAGTTTTATCTTTTGTGCCAAGGGGCTGACACTGGAGATGTTGCAGTCATTTGAAACAGCATCATTTAGTTGCGATAGAGCCGGCTAGATTTTCAGGTAGGTTAGGTTATTCTATATTTTGTCCTCTTTTGTTTGTGTTTCAATCATTTTCTGAATATCCACTCTACTCCTGCTTAAAACAATTAGGAAAGATAGCATGTGGGGCTACCTTCCTGAAATGTTTTGAGGGGGTCTGGCCTGGTCCATAACATGTGTGACAAGGGGACATGTAGTTACTAGGATGGGACTTGACAACCAGGCAGAGCATACTGTTAACAGTAACACTGCAATCTGCATTCTCTCCATCAATTACAAGATGGCAGTGCTCTGTGTCCATGTGCTCCTGCTCACCTAGCCGGCTGCACTCTTCTTTGTGTTTTTTTTCTTTATTTCGGTTCTTCATCTCTATATTACATCAAAGCTCACCTTCTCTGTGGCTGGGCTGGAGGAAGGTAATGGTGAGAGCCTGCAGTGGTGGTGGCAGCGCGGAGGATCCAGATATCCGTTCCTCATGGCCATGGTAACCATAGCCTTATCCAAGGTCAGTGGACATCCAATGCTCTCTGAGAGGCTCAATTGAACCCGTCTCCATCACATTTCTAGGTTATACATTTTAAACCCCAACAACTCACGGTTTTTCTCACATTGACCTTGCTTCACTTGCACATCTATATCCTTTCGTTGTTTCTTTTTAAAAGTGAAAACAACTTCAACCCACCTACAAGTAGTTCTCCTGAAACACCATTGTTGTGTTCCAGCGAAACCTCACTTAATAGAAAATCACTTAGTAGAAATATTGGAGCCTGTGGGAAAAGTGGGGTTACAGATAGACCAGAAAAATATATCACACAAAACTCACTCAATAGTCTAATGCAAAGTATAGCACAGCCTGAATGAAGGTTGAAATCATATTTACTAACAAAACAAAAGTAAATTTAACACAGTACATTTTAAAAAATGTAAGAAAGTTGACGTCTGTACAGTAACTCTCACAGAAGGCTGCTCTGTCGGTAGCTGACATTGGCGTATGTGCAGAACGAAGCACGTGAACTGGAATCGCAGTATCGCCAATGGAGGTAAGCATTCTCCAAAAAACCGTTCCCTAATTCTTCAGTGACCTTATAGCCAAATCGCTCTGCCAAAACACGCGTTATCCTGGAACTACCTGTACACTCTCCAGGCCACTCATGAACTTGAATACCCTTATCAGATCTCCTCTCAGCCCTCATTTGTCCAGGGAGAACAGCCCTAACTTTACAATCTTTCATCGTTGCTGGAGTTTCTCTTCTCTGGAGCCATCCTAGAATATCGTTTTTTTAATTCTGTCCAATACATTCCCTATAATGTGATACCCACAATTATATATAATACTCCAGCTGAGATCTAACAAGAGTCTTGTACAAATTCAACACCACCTCCTTGCTCTTAAACTCTTTGTCCCTGTTAATAAAACAGAGGACACCATTTGCTTTATTCACTGCTCTCCACCTGCCCTGTGACCTTCAAAGATATGTGTGGGATCTCTCATTTGTGCCCCCACAAATAGATCAGGACAGTGACCGATGCCATCTGTCAGAACAGTTCGTTTTCACGTGCTGAGGTCAGTGCGACAGGTCGGGTAGTAGGATTCGGAAACATCAGTCAGCTCCCTATGCGCAGGGTGCCATTGACTGCACACGTCTTGCACTGAGATGGTCATAACACAACACCATGGAACACATTACCTGGAAAGGCTACCTTTCTGTTAATCTGCAACTGAACTGTGATCACTGTTACCACTTCCTCGAAGTGTCTGTCCCTCTATCCTGGCAGCTGCTGTTGCTCCTCTACCCTGCAGCACTAATGTGTACCCTCTGTATCTGAGGGATCTGGTACCTTATAAGGTTGGTTACTGGGGGCCAAAGCACGGCTCATGATACCATTGAGCAAGCCCCTGACTGATGGGGAGTGTGGATACAATGCTGCCCACACTTCAACCAGGGCGGAGATGGAGCAGAAACTGCAGCTGCTGAAGATGAGGCTTAAGTGCCTCTAGTGCCACCCCGACAGAATGCACTGCATCATCTTGGTCTGCTATACCGTGGAGCAGCCAATGAGGTGATGTGTCGAATTCTGAGGAACTGGGAGAACAGGAGCCTGATTCCAAGAAAAAGAACAAGGTCACTGGGAGAACAATACTCTCCTTGTCCATGACAGAGGTCAGATGCATCAGGTACTACAGGCCTGACAGAACCAGACTGACCCACTCTACTGGATGGGAACTGGACGGAGCAGATCATCCTGGACTTTATATCCATGAAGACATAGAACCAGAATCTCTCCCCCAATCAATGTGCCTCACAGATGCTCTGACAATCACCAACTCAACTTTCCTGCCTTTTTCATTCTCTTATTATTTAAAATTCTATCCATCTCAGCTTTAAATAGACGTAACGACCCAGCCTTGACAGCCATCTTTGGTAAAGAATTCGACAGATCCACTACCCTCTGAGAGAAAAAATTCCTCCTCGTCTTGGTTTTAAATGCATGACCCTTTTTTTCTAAGACCATGCCCTTTAGTTGGGATTCTCCCAAAAGGGAAAACCACCTTTCCCATCTACCCTGTCAAAACCCCTGAGAATCTTGCATGTTTCAATTAAGTCTCCTTTCATTCTTCTAAATTCCAAAACCTTCCTACTTTTATCCTCCATTTCCTTTGAAATAAAGGCCAGCAATTCCATTTACCTTTCCTTTTACCTGCTGAACTTGAAATCTAGCTTTTTTGTATTCTTGAGTGAGAACTCCCAAATTCTTCTGTCTGCAGTTTGCTGCAGCCTTTCTCCATTTAAATAACATTCATCTCCTTCATTCTTCCTGCCAAAATGCATGACCTTACATTTCTCCATACTCTGTTCCATCTGCCAAGTTTTTACCCACCTTTTTATATCGCTCTGTGGACTCTTGGTGTTATCCTCACTGCTCACCTTCCCACCTATTGTATCATCTGCGAACATTCACCGATGTACATCATGCATTCACTTTCCTTATCCAAGTTATTAATATACATTGTAAGTAATTGTGGCCCTAGCACTGCTCCTGTTGTCACACCACACCTAATTGAATACACTATCATACAGTTGGACTTAACTCTGTTAAGAACCTTAACAGCCGAAGTCCTATTTTATAGGACAATTATTTCAAAGTCTCTCGACCTCAAATTTATAGGCAAGACTGATTGATTTTAAGTGGTAATTCGTACTAAAAGAAAAAAAAAAGGAGTTTTCAAAATACTTCCATGCATGTTGAACATTGGAGCAAGTTGCCATAAATAGAATCACTAAATCTTTAAATCAATTTTGGATTCAAGACTTTGTCCTGTGTCCAGGCCAACTAGCGCTGTGGACAGGGCTTGAAAAGAACATGAGTAAGGGTGGTGTGGGGAGTGTTCAAGTGAAGGAAGATCCAATCATTCATATGGATTGTTGGGTGTTTAGAATAATAGTCTATTTCCATTATCCCACCAATGCCCCCATTATAAAACAATCATTACATAAAATGTATTTGTCCAGTTGCGGTGGGTAAGGAAATCAGCAAATTATTTCCAGAAAGCATTTAAAAATACTTCAGCCTGTGTATTGATGGAGGAAAATGACAAGTCTTTCATTGAAGTTGTATTGATTATAATTGCTCTCATCCTGCCACTAGAGGTGAACTACTGCTACATTATGGAAAAAGTGTCACTAACAAACTCCAGTTAATCAATCGTACTTGTTGTGTCACCCTCGGTCTGCAAGCATTGTCATACACAAACCTTTTTCACCTTCGACCACATTGCACTCATAGTCATAAGACAATTACAAATCAGAACGGAGAGGAAAATCTGCTGATTCAAAAGCAGAAAATCTGGAATAATTAAAACTACAACAAAGAGCTGAAGATGTGAAACAAAAACACCAAATATTGCTGAAGAAATTCAGCAGGACTAGCAGCATCTGCAGAGAGAAAAAAGCAGAGTTAACATTAAGTGTCCAGTGACCCTTCTTCAGCACCGTTGCAGCCAAATCTGCTGAGTTTCTCCAGCAATTTCTGATTTTCACCTGAAATAATTAATGCACTCAGTATAGTGTCAAATTTCTTTTGGCTGCTGCTCTAACATTAAAATATCTAAAAGTAAGACATGATGTAATAGAGAGATAAAGTACACATTTCATGATAGAACAACTAAAACCACCTATAAAACTATGTTTGCTCTTTATATATACAATCTTTTTAACATGAAAAGGTCAGTGTCTTTGAAAAACTACAAGGTGAAGTTAGAATCCAGATTGCAACCTTTTAGTCACCTGACTTTTTTAAAAAGGAATTTGTATTTTCAGTGAAATTTCTTTAACTAATAGTTCAGATGATTCTGCTTGAAGCTTTTGAATCTGCTGCTGGGCTGAGTGATTCCAAGATAACATTACAGGGTTCCAACTGCCCGTTTCATCAGGTTTGAAAGAGGGAGGAACTGAGATAGTGTGTGATGTAATAACTTGGAGAGTCCCAAATTACAGCAAATGCAGCCAAGTTCTCTTTTTGTGGGAGTACCGAAGCCTTGTAGCCTCAGGAGCTTTCTAATCCCTGCAACAGCTGGAAAGTATTGTTTACTCATTACCAGAGATGACAAAAATGCTACGTCTGTAAGAGATGTTCAACATACTGATCACACTGAATTCAAATGAGAAAATTCGTCCTTATCCTGTTTGATTACTTAATGAGTTGCAGCTGTGTAGCAGAACATTTCAAGGAAGATGAATTATAGCAATATAATCAAAGAAGATGCAACGTCTCCAAATAAAAGGAATACAAAATCACTGCCTTGCAAAGCCAATAAGTGTCTTATTTTTGTTCAGAGTTTGCTATTGAGAAGCTGCCACTTTCAATGGATAATAGGTTATTGTCAAGATAAGCACATACCTGTGTGCTACAGTTGATCTCTTGTGCATGATCATTAATACCTGGCTCCATTCTCATTTTTCATTCTGAACAGAATCTCCACAGCAGTCCATATCATTACGGCAGTGTCCTTCATTGGCTCAGTTGAAAGCAATTAGAACATTGTTTGTACTGATTATTACATTTTTTTTAAGAAAATGGTTTTAATTCCACTTATTCAATTCGAGCGTGACCAAACTCAACTAGTGAGTACTCTATGATTTTTTTTCCCATCAACTAATGGATTGAGGTATAATTCTCCTGATGTCACCATGGATATCCAATCCCTCTACACCTCCATCCGCCATGACCAGGGCCTCCAAGCCCTCCGTTTTTTCCTCTCTCGACGTCCCCAACAGTACCCTTCCACCAACACTCTGATTCGTTTGACTGAACTGGTCCTCACCCTTAAGAATTTCTCCTTCAAATCCTCCCACTTCCTCCAGACCAAAGGGGTAGCCATGGGCACACGTATGGGCCCCAGCTATGCCTGTCTCTTTGTTGGCTACGTAGAACAGTCAATCTTCCGTAATTACACCAGCACCACTCCCCAGCTCTTTCTCCGCTACATTGATAACTGCATTGACGCCACCTCGTGCTCCTGCAAGGAGGTTGAGCAATTCATCAACTTCACCAACACATTCCACCCTGACCTTAAATTTACCTGGACCATCTCTGACACCTCCCTCCCCTTCCTGGACCTCTCCATCTCCATTAATGACGACCGACTTGACACTGACAGGTTTGACAAACCCACC
>NC_057720.1:73203212-73214177 GCF_004010195.1 Chiloscyllium plagiosum | reverse complement strand
ACCTTCATCCCCTCCCCCACTCACCTATTGTACTCTATGCTACTTTCTCCCCACCCCCCATCCTCCTCTAGCTTATCTCTCCACCCTTCAGGCTCTCTGCCTTTATTCCTGATGAAGGGCTTTTGCCCGAAACGTCGATTTTACTGCTCCTCGGAAGATGCCTGAACTGCTGTGCTCTTCCAGCACCACTAATCCAGAATGATGTCTAAACGTAGCTATTTCCAAAGCTTTTTCAGTGACAGTGCAGTAAGTAGGTCAAATCAAACAGGGAAAATCTGAAGTTACTGGTACCCACAATAGACAAGAGGGAGTGATTTTTCAGCAGCTCATTGAGGAACCTTTGATATGGTCAAGGTGTGTTCTATCGCTGAAACATCATTTGGCATAAACTGTCATCCTGGTGAAGGATTTTGAAGTGATTGCTAGGCCTTGAGAGGTTGATTGGCACTTAAATTGTTCTTTCTGAATAGTGACAATCTGATTGGGAATAAATAGGTTGCTGCTGAGGAGTTCAAGCAAAGGTGTCCTCACCTTCCCTGTTCACTGGCTGCTGGAGGTTTGAAGGGGGTTCTTAAAATGTTGCAGGAGACTGTCAGCAACAGCCTGTCACAACGTTCCTTTTGTTTATTCTAGAAACTCTTATACATTGTCAACTAAAAGTGCTGTGCAAATAAGGAATAGCTCGAAAAAGAAATGACATTTCTTCATCCAAATCTATTAATAAGTGGAAACTCATAAGTATAGGTTGTATGGTCTGTTCTCTTCCAGTTAATGTAACCATTTTAGGATCAGAATTAATAATTTAAATGAATGTCACTATTAATCAAGTCAAGTCAGGTTGATTGATGTTTTAATTTAAATGTGAACTGTGTTTCTGCATGCTAGGGTCAATTTTAACTTGTGGTAGGACGTGTGTTGAGCAAAGTTGAGACAGATGAGCATCCTTACATGAACTATAACTCCAAGGCTGCATTCACTCCACCAGGACATGTTGGACGGCGATAACCATCGAACACAAAAGAAATATTTTCAGTTGCATGGAAAACCTCTGCAATTGACCAGCAATTGACTGTGTGATTGCGAGGGAAAAGTCTTTGTGATTAGAGTAGGGTGAACTTAAGCTGGTTGAAGAAGATACCTTGATAAATTCCTATTGGCAACTAAGGGGTGGTCCAGGTAACTAAACCAAATACACTTGGCTCTCTGAGACTCTTCTGACTCCAAACCTTCATTTTTAAAAATAAAAATTCAAAATGTGTCTTTCCTTGGGGTGTGGGGTCCAGAACGCGAGGGCAAAGGTTTAGCGTGAGAGGGGAAAGTTTTAAAAGGGACCTAAGGGGCAAATTTTCACACAGAGGGTGGTGCATGTATGGAATGAGCTGCCAGAAGAAGTGGTGGAAGCCAGGACAATTACAACATTTAAAAGGCAACTGGATGGGCATATGAATAGGACGTGTTAAAGGGATATGGGCCCAAGTGCTGGCAAATGGGGTAGATGAGTTAGGATACATGGTCAGCACAGACGATTTGGACCGGAGGGTCTGGTTCTGTGCTGTATGACTGTATGGGATTTTCTTGAAAGGTGTCTCCTTAAGCAGCTGTAGACAATTTGCTACAGATATACCCACAATGCTGTTTGGGAGGATGTTTCAGTCTTTTGACCCAGCAACACTGAAGGAGCAGTGATATATTTCTAAGTCAGGAAGATGAGTAGCTTGAAGGGGAACTTTGTATTTCCATGTATTTGCTATCTTGCCCAACTAAATGGTAATGGTTGTCTAAGGACCTTGGTGAGTTTTTGCAATGCATCATGCTACCAGGTTGATCTGTTGGAAACACCACAGCTTCATCTCTGCACTGTCTTCCAGCCAAAATTGCAGTTGGACTCTGAAGACATCAATATAGATGTTGAATGAATGCCTTTGACGTTGTCCCTCATGACTGTTCCACAGAGCAGGGTAAGATTACAAACCATGGGCTGGCATTGAGATTAGTGAGGTTAAGTCATGCCACCCATTTTAAGTACCCGCTGATATGGTTTCCCCTAATCTGATGGGACTAAAATTGGCAATTGTCAAATCTGGATTGCGGTGAAGGATTTTGTTAGCACAGAGAAAGAAAGTGATGACACACATGCAACAGTGCCAGCAATTAATGTGTGTAAATCAGAGCTTATTCAGTAGATCTCAATTCTTTCACAGTAGGTCGGACAATTTCAATTAAACAGCTACAATACAGCAGTGGCTACACAAGAGCCCAGAAATGGGGAGGAGATTCAAACAATGGGTGGCTAAACACCTTTCACTACCCATTTCATTGCTAATTTGTTCCCAGCTGGTTATCAAATGGTGAACACATCAATTATTGAAATGTTTCTTATTCAAGCTACTTTTCCAAAGACAATTCCCATGTGATAAAGGGTGGATGAGAGCATAGTACCTATTCTTAGCCATTTATTGTTAAAACCAGCAGCATTCCTACCCCTTCACCATTAGCTCTAAACTGCAACATGAAACTGCTTTTGCAACATTTTCAGGAAAGCAATTAATACTCAAGCTCTTTAGATCAAAGCCATTTTGAAGTATTTCATTTCTTTGAATTATGAGTTTCACAATTGGTTGCTACAGCTGGATGGAAGATTTCTGTCCTCTGAGGTTACGTTATTTTGTTATAGCTTTCAAAATTATTTAAATGAAACATGAGCCAATTAGGTCAGTTACTGAGGTGCTGCCAACAAGATTTTGCAGCAGTGTTTTAAGTTTTGCTGAAACTTTGAATTTAAATAAACACATGTTGGGTGTTCTAGTAACTGGGGGTGTATTTGCTATCTGGAAATATTACAAGTGTTTGCCTTTTATTACCATGTTGGAGTTACCATGGTTTCTTGAGCTTTTGCTCTCTTTTGGATGTGGTGCCTATCATGACAAGCTTCAGGAAGTATGCTATAGAATGAACATCCCATTCCTCTGTTATTTTAGGAGGCTATCCGAATAGACCAGAGAAAAGGTTATATGGAGCACAAAGCTGACACAGGCTCATTGGTCAGATGGTGTGTTTCTGTGCTGCAATTGCGCTGTGGTTCATTTCTTTGTACTTAGCCATATGGTCCCACTGACTGACTGTGAAGAAAGAACAGTCTCCTGTACTCACAGCTCTACTTCCACTCACAGACTCTCTTCCTCATTAGAGTTGGGAGCTCCATCCAAAAAAAAAGTTCCGTGTCCTTTCCAAGTGAATCTGTTTGTGTTGGTCCTGGCACTGGAGCAGGCATAGTGCCATAATTGGATTGGTGAGGATGAGGTAAGAACAGGGCACCCTTTGACCGTGGTTTTTCATCTGAACAGTCGACGTCTTTCTCCATGAAATTCCCTGGGGTTTCAAACATGTTATCTGTCAAATATTTGCATGATCTCTTTAAAAAACAATATGGCTGAGTACACACCAAATGCTGCATTTTGAGGCCAGACAGAACTAAAACCCTTGTCTTCCTCTTGCCCTAACTTTGTCAGTCAATCATAGAATCCCTACAGTGTGGAAGCAGGCCATTTGACCCATTGAGTCCACATCAAGTGGTCCAAAAAGCATCTCACCCAGGCCCCCAACTCCAATGGTTAATCCACCTAGCCTACACATCTCTGATCACTATGGGCAATTTAATATGGTTAATCCACCTAACCTGCACATCTTTGGACTGTGGGAGGAAATCAGAGCAACCAGACGAAACCCACACAGACACAGGGAGAACGTCTGAATGGAGTTTGCACAGTCACCCATGGCTGGAATCGAACTTGGATCCCTGACGCTGTGAGGTAGCAGTGCTAACCACTGAGCCACTATGTTGCCCACTTTTTTTTGCTTTGCTCCTCTATTTCTGTAAACTCCTGTAGTCCCTACGACCCTCAGCAATCTGTTTTCTCCAGTCCCTACAGTTCTCCCTGTCCCTGTAAACTACTTTCCACTGTCTGGAATGAACTGCATCTCCAGGAACCTTCCTTATCTGTGGAACCTCCAATGGACTCTCGAGCCCTCCCTGTATGTGTAACCCCTTCAAACCCCCCAATCTCAGCATCTTTTCACCTACATTCTTTTCAGTTTGCTGAAGAATGTTATCGGTCTTTCCAGGAATTTCAAGTTTGATGTTGCTCTTCTGTTAATAGTACTTAGGTGTTGGTGCTGCGCTACTCTTTCCCTTGTCTGGATAGCATGTAAAGGACTGAGTAGCAAGGATGCTTGTAATTAATTATTTATTTGTGTACTTTAAATACCACTTCTTCAGGACAAGCCAGCCCATTGTATCAGGCAACTCATCCTACTCAAAATGCTGTGAAGTTCACAAATTACATTTTGTCTCAAAGGATTTTCTGCACGTGAGTTAACTTTTCTGTTACTTGGGTAAAAACCGTCAGTTTGAGTCAGGTTACCTGGTTCTGTCAGTCTGTTTGTGAGGCATACTGCTCTTATCTATCTTGACTAATCCTGTGACGTTAACTGCTTTGGTCATAATTCATTTGATTTGTTGCCTCTGCCAGCTCCTTCCACCAAAGCCTGCCAACTCCTTGAGGGAAAAGCAGAATACTGCAAAGGCCAGGAATTGGAAGTAAAAACAGAGAATAGTCAGCAGATCAGGCAGCTTCTGTGAAGAGGGAAGTATGTTTCAGATCTCTGAGCTTTCATCAGAACCCCTTTCTGAGGCATTCCTTCAGGCATTCTGAACACCGCTAACAGCGAGAATCACGTCCTGATGTTGGTAGAAATTTCTGCACTCTGGTGTGTCGGGGCAACTAAACAACTTGGGGGATATGCGGTGAAAGGGTCATCACTTGAAGATCAGCCCTTCTGAAGGGTTAAGATGCTGCCAGACCTGCAGAGTTTCTCCAGCAGTTTCTGATTTTATTTCAGATTTCCCGAGTGTTTCTTAAAATGTTGGGAGAGTACCTTTCATTTTAGTGTTTTATTTTAGTGTTCATCACTTGAATCATTGGACTGTAGAAAGAATGCTCAGATTGCAAGATGTGCTGCACTGCTGCTGCAGTAGATAAACATTGTTATGAAGTTGAAGGCATGTACTGTACTTTTAAGAGACAGTAATGATGTCTTGCACTGAGAGCTTACAAACATGTGTCATATGACTATCTAGCAGTCTCAGTGTGCACTGGAAAATTGAAAATATGTAACATTAGGCTGTGAAATAGATACCTGAGTTGGTTGCTGTTTTGACAACAAATCAAATTTAGCCAATCAGTTTAATTTATGCCCCAGGATACTAAAACCCAATCGAGTTTGATTTTACTGTTTTTGCCAACATCAAGCCAATGAGACGTTCTGATGTTTGGGGTATAAAAAAGGAAGACATTTTGAAATTCAGACTGAAAGTAACTGCCATCAAGAAAGACTGCCATTCAAAACATTCTCTATCAAAGGTACCTCTTTCATACAAACATCTTTTCAGTAAAAGACAGAAGATGGCCCATGGAGATCCTCAGCTGAAAGAAGGAGGATACCGGAGATGACAACTGCTGTGTGGTTTTGAAATTAAGTTGATACAATTTTAATATGGGATTTATTGGAACAGAATATTATTATAGAGTTGGAGGCAGATAATTAGCAGTTAAGAGAAAGGGGGGTCCTAGAGTTGTGAATAGTTGTTTAATGTTCACTTATAGAGTTAAAGAATAAATTGATACTATTTTCTTTAAATAGTGGAATTTGGGAGTTCTCTGTCACTCATACTTTAACAGATTATGAGGCAGGGTGAGCTTTTCTAGGTGAGTGGTTTAATTAACAGAGGGGTTGACCACCATGTCGCAACAGCATCAGTCATGTGCCTGTTACTGTGGAATGGAAAATACAGTACTCCTGACTGGGCATAGAATCATAAACATCATCTTCTATTGGAGCAGTGTTACTTGAGGGATAGTAGAATATAAAATGTACTTTTTAATCAGCAGTGGAGGGCATTGGGATTTAGTAATCAAAATCAATTAGGAAAGAAAAATGACAATAATTCTGAAAGGAATTTTTATGATTTTGCATCCATCAAGGGCTGCAGCATCTTCTATCCGATTATAACAGGCAGAGGATTACACTGTCTCAAATGCACAACAAAGGTTGTCAGCAGCAATCTTGTATGGTCAGACACCAGTCGCTTGATCATAACACCATCTATTCCATGTCAACAGATACAGAGCAGCCAAGTGTTCCTTCTTAAAGAAAATACAAAGAAATCATTTCCTTGAGATCCAAGATATTTTTCAATTAAATGCTTATTCTGCCACTGCTTGGAAAAACATCCTGTTCTGTTTAATTTGATTTACCAGATATTTTCCTTCTGTTTGTGCGCTGCATTCACGTGCCTGGGAAATGCTGGCACCAGCCACTTTCATTAAGTTTCAAAGCAATTACAGCTGTAGAGTTTGTTATATCAGGGTGAAAATTCATTACGCTCGGTGCAGGGGGATTCTGTTAATCTGTTTGTCATAAGTGTCCATTATAATGAAGTTTGTCAACTGAATTAAAACTAAAAAAAAACTTCCAAAATGATAGGGAAGACATTAAGAGGTTTGTAATGAGCATATTGTGGTTTGAAGTTTTGTTTTGATTTTGTACAACAGACAGAGCTTCACTTTTTTTTAATGCAGTTCCTTTTTTAAAAGCATACCTACATCATATACCATTCCAGTCACAATGCAATAAAAGAGGTTAAAAAAGAATACAGTGCACATGCATATTCCCTATCCATTTGCATTTAGTCCATGAAATTAGTGTGGATTAGTCACTAATCCTACATACATGGAAAGGCACACATTGTAACCCTAAATAAACTGTTGTGTTATTGGGAGCTCAGCAGAAAAAAGCAAGTGTTGCAGGGAAAGGAAAATATTTGGGATGTCATGGGAAAATGAGAACTTTCTCCATAGGGCATATATTCATCGGTGATTAAAAACACACAGGAGGAAGCTAAGTTAAACAAGTCATCAAATTTCCCATGATGCAAGGTTTAAATAGACAAATTCCTCCCATAAGCAATCTTCTGATTCTTACTTTATTTATGCTGTGAGGTGACTTCTGCAGAAGCAGATTAGGGATAGGAAAATTGAGACTCAATACCACCTAATGTTAGTATGTCCAGAGTATTAGAAATTAGTATTCAGACACAAAGTGAAGTTTGGAGGGTGGGGTTTCATTTACCAGACAGGAAGTGATGTTTGCTTGAATGCAGATAATCGTCTGCCCTAAAAATGCCATTGAGTTTGGATCCTGAAATCATTCCATACATTTGTGGTTTTCAACTAGGTAGGGTTTGAAAGTGAACAAGCAGTCCCATATGAGGCACATTAAGTGCTGTTTTAACCCTCACTTCTGCCTATAACAGTTATAGAACTTGTCAGCATCTTGCCAGTGCACAATAGGAAGGGCTGCTTCTGTGAAACAATCGAGGCTGGGAGCCCTTTGACTCGTGAGACTAAATCGGTCTGCTCATAGCCAGGTGATGGACTGTTGCTGACAACACTTTTTCTCCATCTGTTAATGGCACACTTATACAGCTGGAAAGGTGTTCCAATTTCATGATAGAATCTTTTCTATTCTTGAAATGCATCTGTATGCCCCTCTTAGAACCCTCAATGAATGGCAGTCAATTTGACAGAAGGTTACCTCAGATTACAACGGGATCTTGATCCAATAGGCCAATGGGCTGAGAAGTGGCAGATGGAGTTTCAAAGAACATAGAACATTACAGCGCACTACAGGCCCTTCGGCCCTCGATGTTGCACCGCCCTGTCACACTAATCTGAAGCCCATCCCACCTACACTATTCCATGTACGTCCATATGCTTGTCCAATGATAACTTAACTGCACTTAAACTTGGCGAATCTACTACCGTTGCAGGCAAAGCATTCCATACCCTTACTACTCTCTGAGTAAAGAAACTACCTCTGACATCTGTCTTATACCTATCTCCCCATTTTTTTTACTGGCCGCACAATGGCACAACAGCCATAAAGCCACGCTTCTTAAAGACCTAGCTAGTATTATACAATCCCACACAAATACAGCCCCATTCCCTCACCCTAGTTACTGTCTAACCACCACACCTAATTTCATTTAGGTAAATGTGAGGTGCTGCATTTTGGGGAAGCAAATCTTTGCAGGGCTTATACACTTAATGGTAAGGTCCTAGGGAGTGTTGCTGAACAAAGAGACCTTGGGAGTGCAGGTTCATAGTCCTTGAAAGTGGAGTCGTAGATAGTATAGTGAAGAAGGTGTTTGGTATGCTTTCTTTTATTGGTCAGAGTATTGAGTACAGGAGTTAGGAGGTATGTTGCTGCTGTATAAGACATTGTTTAGGCCACTGTTGAAATAGTGCAATTCTGGTCTCCTTCCTTTCGGAAAGATCTTGTGAAACTTGAAAGGGTTCAGAAAAGATTTACAAGGATGTTGCCAGGGTTGGAGGATTTGAGCTATAGAGAGAGGTTGAATAGGCTAGGGCTGTTTTCCCTGGAGCATCAGAGGCTGAGGGGTGACCTTATAGAGGTTTCTAAAATCATGAGAGGCATGGAAAGGGTAAATAGACAAAATCTTTTCCCTGGATTGGGGAATGTGGGATATAGGTGAATTAATGTTATTTCTGCAATTATAAGTTCTGATACAGAGTAAATGAACTCACATCAGTGTGTAATTGTTTCAGCCAAAAGCTGAGTCAACAAGAATGGACACTATATAGAGGAAATATATAATCAGCTAAAGATAGGCATTTGTCACGGACAAGGCCGGATAAACAGAAGTTGTGGGATCAGTCTTAGGGAAATGAGTGATGTAAGCAGGGGGGTGGGGCAAACATGAGATAAGAAAAAAATATGTAGGGACTCAAATTATATAAATTTCGAGAGTTTGTTGAATTTGATGTGTATTTGTCCTCTGCCTTGTCTGGCATTAGACATTGCACCCACTTGCAAGTGTACAAATAAAGGACACTACTGATTCAGATTTTTGTCTCGGACTGCAAATGTTTAGTGAGTGAGCTTCCAATTGAGTGACCGTTCCCAATTGAGGAGCGGTCTCGTGTGCCGGTTTGGTTGCTCCCTTGGGCGACTGGTACGAATCCCACAAGAGAGACATCTGAATCAGACAGTGATGGGAGGTTGATAGAACATACGGCAAAAAGGGGCCAGGCAACTCTGTGAACAGACCAAGGTAAGAAACCTGACTTTTAAGTATTGCCTTGGTGGCCGGGATTGAGTTTTAGTAGTTAATAAGGGACTAACGAAAGAACTCAATATGGATTGTGCTGTGGGTAAGGAAAAAGCCTCCGGGGAAACAAAAGAAGAACAAGGCAATGGAAATGGAGGCGGGGTCCCTTACAACATTCCTCCAGAAAGTCCTTTGGGCAGGAGGTTGTGGAATTGGAGAAATAATAATTGTACAAGGGAGAAAGATGATTAAATATTGTTGCTTTGTATGGACTACGGAATCCATTCTTCGTCCTGCCATTTTCTGGCCAAAGTACGGGTCGGACGAAGACTGGGTTTGTAAATATCTGAATTTATATGTCAATGAGTGTGAAAGAGAGAGAATGAAAAGAGCTGTACAGCTGGTAGAAAGTTTAACCCTTTGTGATTTGGTTTGAGTGAACATTTGTTTGTTAGTGATTGAATGTTTGCATTTTATTCCCTGGAGCTTGAGTTCCAGGACTGTTTTGAATCTGATTTTTATTATGGAAACTTAACATGATTTCTTTTAAGGTTAGGGATTCTATTGAGATTATGAAGAAAAAAGAATGATAACTCCTGTTCTTTTTACAGATCATGACTGCCTTACTATCAGTTTCTAACTAATCTCTTTAATCTCTACATAAAAGCGATTTATGGAGGACAGTTGAAGTTTCAGTGCAACATTAGATTGTAGTAAAAACAAAATTCTGTGGTTAATGTCTGTGACCTTGGATTCAGCCATTGTTCATGCATTAGAAGTTTTTTTTTAAACTTGAATAGACAAATTCTTTTAAGGCAGCTCTGATTATTTTACGACCTATAGTATTGTAATTGAGCAATGATTGGTCAGGACTACTTAAGAAAACTAATTTTGGATTTAAATTAAAGGACTAAAACTGGGTAATTACAGTGAATTTCAAAATTGGGAACTGTATGCATTTTACATTTTAAATATTAAATACTGAAGAAATGAACGTAAATATATAAATATATTTACAAGTTAGGTACAGGCTTTAAAAGTTAGCACAGCATGAATTGATGAATTGGTGTTTGAAGTTATGGGGAGCTAGAAATATTGCAATATTTCTTTAAAAAAAAGAAAAAAAAAGGGAAGAACTTAACGACTTATCCCCTTCGGGAGGTACCCATAGGGAACAAAGAGATTGGGTTTGTAAGTTCCCCCCCTCACCAGTGGGGAGGTCAGAACATTTAAAAAGGAAATGAAGGTCCTAGTTGAGGATCCGGTGGGGTTGTTTGAACAAATTGATCAATTTCTGGGGCCCAGTCTGTATACCTGGGCTGAGTTAATGTCTATTTTGAATATACTATTTACTGGGTAAAAAAGGGGACTTATACGAGGAGCAGCCATTAAAATATGGGACAGGGAACACCCGATTGGAGATGGGGATGCTGGACAGGGAGAGGTGAAGTTTCCCCTCAAAGACCCCCAGTGGGAAAACCAAAACCCGGAGCATAGAGAAGAAATGAGGGAACCGAAAGCCCTGATTCTAAAAGAATTAAGAGAGGCAGTTCCGAAGTCACAGAATTTGACTGGAGCCTTTGAAGTTAGACAGGAGAAAGATGAGACTCCCTCAGCTTTCTTGCAAAGATTAAGGGACTCAATGCGGAAATACTCTGGAATGAACCCTGAGGACCCAGTGGCACAGGGTCTTTTGAAAGTACATTTTGTGACAAGAGCATGGCCAGACATACAGAGAAAGATACAGAAGATAGAAGGATGGAGCGAAAAACCAT
>NC_057720.1:73192137-73203186 GCF_004010195.1 Chiloscyllium plagiosum | reverse complement strand
TGATAGAGGGTTTGGGCGACAGGGGCAGAGATGGAAGTCTCCACAGGCAGGATGCTATTATTGCGGAAAGATTGGGCATTTTAAGCGGGAGTGTCCTGATCTACAAAGGGAAGAAAGGGCAATTCCGCTTATGAAAAATAGAGGTGTCAGGGGTTCCCGCCCTCGGGGGCCCACCAGGAATCCTTGATAAACTTGAAGGTGGGACCCTGTAGGGAGGAGGCAGTCTTCCTAGTAGATACGGGGGCGGCATGGTCATCGCTGAATATTAAACAAAGAAAGCAGAAATGTCGACACGATCAATTAATGTTTCGGGGGTAAAAGGGGGAAGGATTTACTGTTCCAGTATTTGAACCTATGATGATAGAAGGTCCTAAGGATAGGGTCACAGGAGAACTGCTGTATATCCCTGATATAGGAAGTAACTTACTAGGGAGAGACTTAATTATCCTCTTAGGATTGGAGATTGGAATTCAGGAAAAAGAATTAGTTGTACAACTGGCAATGTTGACAGAGGATGTGGAGTGAGAGAGATAGACCCTATTGTATGGGCTAGAGAAGGGAATCGTGGAAAACTACAGATCCCTCCCCTTGAAGTAAATTTAAAAAGGAAAGGGGAAATTGTCTGTGAGCGACAATATCCCATTTCCATAGAAGGTACACGAGGACTGCAGCCAGTAATTAAGGGACTGATTAAAGATTAAGTAAGATCCCCATGACCACAAATGGTTTAGTGTGATAGATTTAAAGGATGCCTTTTGGGCTTGTCCCTTGGCGGAGGAAAGATTTGAGAATATCCCCCTATGAAATCTTATTTGGATTACCTTATCTGGGAACGAATGGAGAATTGCCAATTCCCGAAACTAAAGATTTGTTTTTAAAGAACTATATACTGGGCTTGTCCTCCTCTTTGTCTTTCCTCAGGAAACAGGGTTTATTGGCACAGACTCCGCCCCTTGAATTCACTGTTCACCCCATCCGGCCGGGTGATTGGATTTTAGTAAAATCATGGACAGAGACTAAATTGCAGCCGGACTGGGAAGGGCCGTACCAGGCTCTTTTGACTACCGAAATGGCAATAAGGATGGTGGAGAAAGGCTGGACTCACTACACTCGGATCAAAGGGCCAGTGGAATCTCCAGTTGAGGAAGACCCGCTGGACAGCTGAATCAACGCAAGACCCGCTGAAACTCAGACTAAAGAGACTTTGAGTACCTGATTATACAGTGGCGACGCGAGCGCGGGATTATTTCTGTAAGATTGTATATTAAGTCTTTTTGTGCTTCAGCATGATGTTTAGAATACTGGGAATGCTTAGAGTTATGATGCTACCCCTCTTAGTATTGGGATTTTGTCAAATATTATTTTCATATGTATTATTAACAGTTCCTGAGTCTGATAATCCACAAGTAATAGATGCTGATGCATGCAGCTTAGTAAATTGTGGGGATGTAGATAATAAGAGACAGTACCGCAGCTCAGAGATACATCTTAAGTCCTATGGGGATGGCCTCAGGGATGGTACTTGGTATAATGGTCTCGTCATAGTACACCGGGCCCCCTTCCGACCAGCTCGCGATTATGTCGATAAAAAGTGTAACCCAATATACTCAACAATAAGGAAAACCACATGGCACGAAGCAATTCTGGGGGGGGCACCTATGAGATATAATTAAATGAAACATTTGGGATCGAAATGAAAGCAAATGGGAAGGATTTCTTGGGCTGTTGTTTTCGAATTAGCGTAGGACAGGGAAAACGGGTAGAACTACTGAGTAATAAGATACAACCTTTCACCTCTCCCGATGACCCTAAAGTAATAAAAATTATAGAGGTAAAGGACTTGAAACAGACCATGGAAATAGAAACTGGGTATGGGGATACAAATGCCTGGGTTGAATGGGTAAAGTATACTGTAAAAAGTTTGAACAAGAGCAATTGCTATGCATGTGCCTCCGGTAGGCCAGTGGCCCAGGTGGTTCCCTTTCCGCTCGGGTGGAAGTGAGACAGGAAGGGCATGAAATGTATGATAGCCCTGTATGAGGATGAGACTGCTTGGAATGATAGGAATTGTACCTTCCTATCTCTGATGTTCCCTCCCTTGGAGAAAAAAGATGCAAAAGTCCCCCCCACATTTTCCGCCGCAGTTGGAAATCACACGTCGTGTGTGCGCAGGCGAGGTACAAGTCGGTCGAGAGATTTGGGGGGAGCTGAAATTATGTACAGAGATTAAGAATGTTACCGAAACGAAGAAGGGAGGGAACTACTCAGCATTAAAGGTTCCCCGAGCGGATCTGTGGTGGTACTGTGGAGGCAAAATATTGAGACCCACCCTACCTCCGGATTGGAAAGGGATATGCGCAATTGTACAATTGGCAATTCCATTTACCCTGGCATTTGAGAAGGAAAAGATAGTAGGGAAAAAGGGAAGGGGTAAGAGATTACTTTTAGTTAATTCTTTTGATGACGGGATTTACCTCAATTCGGTAGGAGTCCCTGGGGGGGGGGGTACCTGATGAATTCAAGGCTCATAACCAGATTGCAGCAGGCTTTGAGTCAGCTCTCTTTTGGTGGGCAACAATTAATAAAAATGTAGATTGGATAAATTACATTTTCTATAATCAACAGCGATTTATAAATTATACAAGAGAGGCGGTTAAAGGAATATCAGAACAGCTTGATGCGACAAGTAGGATGGCATGGGAAAACAGAATAGCCCTTGATATGATTTTAGCAGAGAAAGGGGGTGGTGGTTTTTATCCTTACCTCCCTGATAGTAGTAGTCGGGGTATTGGTGGCCATTGGCTGTTGTATCATACCCTGTATACGAGGGCTCACCCAGAGGCTGATTGAAACAGCCTTGGTGAAACGAATGCCCCTGAGGGGAATCAGACAGAGGAACTTTATCAACTAAATAATAAGGAGATGAGTGAGACTAAGATGGATGAAATCTCTGAAATGATGCTTGCGAATTTTGGGAACAATGTTTAAAAAAAAGAGACAAAAATGCAGAAGATAACAGATAGTAATGAAAAGAAAAAGGGGAAATTGTGGGATATAAATGAATTAATGTTATTTCTGCAAGTATAAATTCTGATACAGAATAGGAATGAGAAAATACATATTCAGCAAAAAGAAAGCATGAGACATGAATACAGAACAATGGTGGATATATGGGCAAACAGGAAAACATCTGTTCTCCTCGCTTGTACAGAGACACAGGAACAAACCCTAATTAAAGAGGTCAAAGTGGCCTCTGGATGGAAATAGATGCTGATAGAAGAAAAGATATGCCTAATCAATAATCTATAATAGACTGACGTCAAACACCCTTATGGGAGTCAGAGATAAGAGTTTGTCACGGACAAAACAGGATAAACAGAAGTTGTGGGATAAGTCTTAAGGAAATGAGTGACGTAAGCGAAGCAGGGAACAAACAATGGAATAAGGAAAAATATGGGGATTCAAAGGGACTCAAATTATATAAATTTTGAGAGTTTGTTGAATTTGATGTGTATTTGTCCTCTGCCTTGTCTGGCATTAGACATTGCACCCACTTGCAAGTGTACAAATAAAGGACACTACTGATTCAGATTTTTGTCTCGGACTGCAATTGTTTAATGAGTGAGCTTTGTTTCTCACAGGGAAGTCCAGAACAAGAGGGCATACGTTTAGGGTGAGAGGGGAAGATATAAAGGAGACCTATGAGGCAACGTTTTCACGCAGAAGGTGGTACGTGTATGGAATGAGCTGCCAGAGGAAGTGGTAGAGGCTAGTACCAATGTAACATTTAAAAGACATCTGGATGGGTATATGAATAGGAAGGGTTTGGAGGGATATGGGCCAGGTGCTGGCAGGTGGGACTAGATTGGGTTGGGATATCTGGTCAGCATGGATAGGTTGGACCGAAGGGTCTGTCTCTACGACTATATAGGTCAGACCAGGAAAAGAGTTCCTTCTCTAAAGGAACAAGATGAAATATCCTCAACTATCTTAAAAGTCCATGAAACCAGCTTGACATACCAGATGTTACCTACTGCATTTAAATTCTACCTGCTGCCACGGTAGGATTTGAACTGTATGTTCACTGATTTCCAAGGCCAGTGGCATTAAAATTGTGCCACTTCCTTCATTTACAAAGATGAAAAGATGTACAAGTAGAGCTAGAAGATATGTTGACTTGGGATGTGTTCCACAGGACATGGCTGGACAAGGCAGAGGTTAGAGCTCAATGAGATTGTTATACGTCATTCACGTTTCCTGCCCTCCTCAGACCCTGGATTCTTTTGCTGCACAGTCACCATGTTGGAGGGACCAACATTTCTGCTTCTGACTTCCTCAACACCCATTATCCCTTGTCCCTTGCTTGGAAATACTCTAATCGTAAGGGGAGATCACCTTACTGCACCCCTTGAATTCAGGAGCAGGGTCTCACTGGGTCAGAATCTCACTGGGTCAGAATGAGAGTCCTAGTGAGCAACTGTCCCAGATATTCTTGCTATTATTCCAGATTCTGCAAAGAAACCAAGTTCTGGTGAGTTCCTATAAATCAGATCATGATCTATTGAAGTAGAGCTCCTTCCACTGACATTCTCAATGGAGCACACTGCCTGCCCCTCCCTGACTGACGTACAGTCCACAAGCTGGATTCCAAAGCTGTTGGTCAGTTAGAGAGTCCTGGCAAAGTCCACAAGTTGGTCCATCAGTACTCAATCTCCAATTGGTCCCACCACGTGGCCAGAGTTGAAACTTGGAAATTCTCCCAGGAATTCAGCCGTGCATCTAGAACATAAGTGCACCCAAATTTCTGACTCCATTAGTCTGAAGACCTCTGTTTCTCCCAAGCCAAGTATGCTTTGGAATGACATTTGCATGGACAGTTACCTTAGGTGTTCTCAACAGCCGCTAAAGTTTGGAGTTCGGGTTCTTCTCAAATGACTAGAAGATCTACAGAGGCCATCAAGAGTAAAATGGCATCCAGATGCACTGGATACATGGAAATGCTTCTCAGCTGTTCCACCTACCCTTGACCCATAATGTCTGCCCATCCTTATCAGGTTACTTTGCTTTTATGCATCTATTAAAGGTGTGAATGGAATGGAGCACTGCACCTGCAATCACCTTACTATTCACTTTGTTCATATCCTTGAAGGTCCACCAATCTCTCATTACATCTGTAGCATATTTATTCTTTATTCTTTCATGGGATGTGGGCATTGTTGGCTCGGCCAGAATTCATTGAGCATTCCATTTGTCCTTGAACTGAGCAGCTTGTGAGGTTATTTCAGAGGACCAATTAGGAATCAACTGCAATGCTGTGGGTCTGGAGTTGAGTGCAGGCCAGACCAGGTAAGGATAGCTGATTTCTCCTTAATGATCCAGGTAGGCTTTTCAACAATGTTGATGGCTTCAAGTCACCATCACCACAACCAGCTTTTGATTCTATGTTGGGATTTGAACCCATGTTCCCAGAGCATTAACCTGAGTTACTCTATCAGCCAGCCTCTCCCGGAGTATATTGTTATCTATACCTTTGTTACCTCGAGAATCAACTACTCAGGTTGTTCTCAGTCTGGTCTCTCATCTTCCACCCTCAGCGTGAGCTGCCAAACTTAACATTCTCATCCCGGTTTCACATTTCTCCATGACCTCCTCCCTCCCTTCCTCCATTCCTGCAGTCGTGGAGATTTCAGCATACCCTACAATTCTGACCTCCTTGGCAATTCTACTTGATATTGCTCTCACATTGGCACTCATGCTTTCAGTTGTCTTGGGCCTATTTTCTGAAACTGCCTCCTTTAATCCGTCCACCATTGTTTTCTTTAAGGTGCTCACTAGAACCTTCCTTTTTAACTGAGGCCTAATGCCTTATGTGGTTCACTACCAAGTGTAATAAGGGTCCAGAATTGGCATTTTAATGCATTAAAGGTGCAATAAACATTGTTGTTGTCGGTGATGCTTATTGGTGATTGTTTCAGGAAACAATTTTCAACCCCGTTACCAGTAGGCTCTGGACCCATTGAATGCACCCTATTCATCTCTGGGGAGGTGAGGCTCATGCTGCAACTTATCATGACGATTAGCCTCTCCATTGAGCATCCTGCTCCTCAGCTGCTGCCTGACCTGCTGTGCTTTTCCAGCACCACTCTAATCTTGACTCTAATCTCCAGCATCTGCAGTACCGACTTCCGCCTCTCCATTGAGCAGTCAAATTAAAGTTATATATGTCAAGGGAATTCCGCGGAGGTCAAGAATCGTGATTTTATTTCATTGGATTGAGACAAGGCTGATGCGAGCATTGCAGTTACCTAAGTCAGTGGCAGTTAGTATTTTGGACTGCATTCTCCAAGTTAGTTTGCAGTTGTTCTCACAAGACAACTCCTAAGCATAGCAGCATGGGGAGCAGGTTCTTTATATTCATGGCAGGTGTATTAGAACGTTTATATTCAAAGTTTGGAGCCACCTATGGTGAGCCTATTATCGCAAGCAATGAATATAGATGGGTTACAAGGAACTGGTGGAGGACAAACCTCCTGTGGTTTTTTTTTAAAATTGAAAGATCATGAGCACAATGCAAGGAAAGGAACTGCAGGTAAATAAGGGAGAGGCATCCTCTCATTCAGAAGAGGACCCTACACAACCCAGACAGCAAGGGTTGATTAACTTGCTGTAGCTGTGTAAAATATAACACGGGAAACAATTACAGTTGAGAGAAAGTCGAGTAGCCTAAGCATTGCAGACACCTGCGCATCATATTAAGGCAATCAAAGACATGCCGCGGGATAAAAGAATAACACTATTGTCAAACCATGTTGAACGTTTTTGGGTAAATTTATTTCAACAACCAGAACCTACCCTGAAGCTTTCTTACTCACAGCTCTCTCATATTCATCTCCGCATCTAGATCATTATATGTGATAGGTCCTGAAATGAGGACTGGGCAGCAATGTGGCCCCGGTAGGTTTTCATTAAGTAATCCACCTGAGAAACGAATAAATGACAAAGAAAAGGTAGCAATCATAAGTACCAGCTATCTTGTCTTCTGATTCTTGTGAAAGAAAAAAAGTGGAAAGCTACAGTCAAGATCAGGAAGCTATTGACTTACAGTCGCAAAAAAACGAAATTGTTGGAAAAACTCGGCGAGTCTGCCAGCATCTGTGGAGAGAAAGCAGAGTTAATGTTTCGGGTCCAGTGTGAACTGGGCCAGTTCTGAAGAAGGGTTACTGGACCTGAAACGTTAACCCTGTTTACTCTTCACAGGTGCAGGCAGGCCTGCTGGGTTTTTCCAGCAATTTCGGTTTTTGTTTCTGATTTCCAGCATCCGCAGTTCTTTGGCTTTTTGACTCACAGAAATGTTGGAGTACAGGTCAGAGGTTATTGGAAGCTGCTGCAGTACAGATCAAGGGAATATTGAATACAAGCTTGAAGAAATACAAGCACAGCAAGGGGGAGATGTTGCAGTCTTGATTGAGGGAGTTCTGCAGTACAGATTATGGGAACAAGGTATTAATATTGTTAAAGTAAGTTGACAGGCTGGCTCTGTGAGGTGTACCTGTATGCACTCACAACGGGGTGGCATGGTGGCTCAGTGGTTAATACTGCTGCTTCACAGCACCAGGGACCCAGGTTCGATTCCAGCCTCATTTGATGGTCTGTGTGGAGTTTGCATGTTCTCCCCATGTCTGCACTGGTTTTCTCCCACAGTCCAAAGATGTGCGAGCCAGGTGAATTGGCCATGCTAAACTGCCCATAGTGTTAGGTGCATTAGTTCGAGGGAAATGGGTCTGGGTGGGTTACTCTTCGGAGGGTCGGTGTGGACTGGTTGGGCCAAAGGGCCTGTTTCCACACTGTAGAGAATGGAATCTAATCTAAACTGAAGCAAGTATTGAGCACTCCTTTTGAAGGATGACACCAGAATTCCACCTTCATTGCCCATCCTCAGACTTGTCCTCTCCTCCCCCCTCACTGAAGCTTATGAACTGATCTCAGTAATATATCTGTGATGGCTGTGTGCTACTGTGAGACTGGGCACTACAGGGTGCTGTGAGGTGCACAGTTGAAATTGTAGATTAGACCTGGGAATTCATTCTTGGTACAGGTGAAGAATATGTTTTATTGTGTCTCTCTCTCTCTCCCCCACACTTTCTCTTACTCTCACACACTGTCACTCTCTTATTCTCTCTCGCATTTGCTCTCTGTCTTTCACGCTCTCACTCTTTCTCTCTCCTCCTGTCTCTCTCTTTCACTCTCTATCTCTCTTTCTCCCTCTCTCTCTTTTTCTCTCTCCACATTTAAATTACACTTTTAAACCTATCTTTTTGACCAACCTTTTGGTCACCTGTTAAAGTGTCAAAGTTTGTCTAATAACATTGCCGGGAGCTGCTACAATAATATTGGGGATGGAATCATGTAATAGCCATTTTTTAAAGCATCATTCCCCTCTTCACCAATCATGTTACAGCCAAATCACATTGATGAAATGCGCATTATAAGAGAATAATCTGTGGTTGACCAAAGGTTTGATCATACAGTTAAGTCTTAAGGGTGCCTTAAAGTAGCAAAATGTTTTAGAATGGTGGAGAGTCAATGGAAAGGAACTCCAAACCCTCAAAGGTAAAGTCTTGACACTTCAATGCAGCAATTTTGCACAGTACCACTCAAAAAGATAAACAAGTGATTAGGGACACCAGTACTGTCCTTCTGTGATTGTCCACTGAAAGTTTGCAGTGGAAAGCAACATTAACACAAGTAAGAGATCCTATTAAGATATTGTCAGATGTTTGCTGACTTATCTCAAGATGCTCAGAAAATCTTTGAAATAACTGCTCCTGGTTTCAGGACATAAGTGAGATTGAATTTGCACAGTCCATCAATTTCAAACAATCTGCTGTTAAGAAACTCTTCTTCATAGAATAGCCTTCTCATCTGAAGAAGACCACCCACCTCAACATCACTGGAAACATGAGTGCTAAATACGAGCTAGTCGTCTCTTAGTTTTGTTTCAGTAGAACTTCCTATCTACTTGTCATCATTCAGAAGCAATGATAAACTGACACTCTTTCTACCAATGTAGCTTTCATCCATAAGCTCATCCAAAACTTTGATATTCTCTCATTAATCTGTTCAGAGATGTTATCACATACCTCTGGAGCAGGTAGGACTTGAACCAAGACCCTCTAGTTCAGAGGTATGAGCACTGCCACTGTACCATAAGAGACCCCCCAAACCAAGCCATGACCTTTAGATTTTTAGTCAAACACTCTCCTAGATGTGCCACTTCAGTCAAGCATTGTTCAAAACTCTGCTTCCCCATGTCTTAACACCCATCAGGTACTGTTCACCAATCAGCACTGTGCTTACTGACCTACACCTTTAAGCGATGTCTTCATTCAAAGTGGTTTCAAGTCCCACCTTGACAGTCCCATGGCCACCTGAGATATCTGCTCTCATCAAACTTGGCCTCGAGAGTTTTGTTGAGTGTATCTGTTCCAGCCATGGTGGCCGTACCTTAAGACTTTACCTTTGAGGGTTTGCAGTTCCTTTCCATTGACTCTCCACCATTCTAAAACATTTTGCTACTTTAAGGCACCCTTAAGACTTAACTGTATGATCAAACCTTTGGTCAACCACAGATTATTCTCTTATAATGCGCATTTCGTCAATGTGATTTGGCTGTAACATGATTGGTGAAGAGGGGAATGATGCTTTAAAAAATGGCTATTACATGATTCCATCCCCAGCACTAGGTGCGCGGAGGACTTGACTCGTGTCGCCATCACATGGTCGTTTGGTTTGCACGCTTTATGGTGAATTGCTTCCTGAAAGGTACAGGCTGGTACTCAGTCATTTTTGGTCCTTTTCTTTGGCAAATCTCTTTGTGTTTTCCATGAATATGAAAAGACAAAGTTGCAAGAATATAACTCAGTATTGTACAGTATTGTAACTCGGCAAACTCAGAAACCCCTTCAGGTTACCTTCCAGTTTTTCAAAGTAAAGTGTTAAATTTATTGTATTATTTCATTAAAATATTCAATTTTAACATTTACTTAAAGTGTGCAATCATTTGTGTTAGACTAGGTACTGTTTTTGTTTCGATTTTTACTGATATTTTTGGTGGGTCATCCCTAAACCTATTTCTCCCATAGACCCCATTAGTTTTATAACATGGTTCGTATGTTAACGCAACTACCACATTACCTCCGACCGGACCGTTCCTAATATCTCCTTGATGACTTGTTTTGTTTTATAAGCATCTTCGATTATATTAAGAAAGCTATTTATCTCCTCAGTGTCCTTGCCAAAGTCTATCCCTCAACTAGCATCACTGAAAGCTGACGATATGGTATTTCATGTATTACTGTTTGTGTATGCTTACTGTGTACAGATTGATTTCCCTCCCAGATGGGGAACATTTCAGTGGTCCAGGACATTCAGGCTCGGACCTTCGGGTGACCATCCTCCAAGGTGGATTTCGGGACAGGCAGCAGAGAAAGGTGGCCGAGCAGAGGCTGATAGCTAAGTTTGGTACCCATAGGGAGGGCCTCATCCGGGACCTTGGGTTCATGTCACATTACAGGTGACCACCATTGCACTATACACACACACACAGATACTCCTACACACACACACTCTCACACACACACAGGCACTCCTATACACACATACACACGGACACACATACACACAGACGTGCACATAGACACCCACACATACCCTTACAGACACACACACTCCCACACTCACACATGCACCCCCTCACAGACTTAAGACACTCTGCACTCACTACACACACACACACACACACACTTTCTCACACTCACAACCCCCAACCCGGACAGACACACACACACAGACAGACAAAGATCCACATGCACACATATATTTTGTGGGGTGAATTTGTACATGCAGGGTCACATTGTACTTTGCTCAAAAACTGCATGCATTCATGTAGAACTCTGAGCTCAAAAACTGCGTGAATTTATGTAAAACTCCATTATCTCACTTTTTAGATTAGAATCAATCTAAACATCATGGCATAGACAGAGAACACAG
>NC_057720.1:73181029-73192017 GCF_004010195.1 Chiloscyllium plagiosum | reverse complement strand
CGAAAGCTAGTGTGCTTCCAATTAAACCTGTTGGACTATAACCTGGTGTTGTGTCATTTTTAACTGTGTACAGATTGGCTGTCACATTTCCTGCATTAACACCAACAATACTCTTCTTGACTGCAACGTTTTGGTGCATCCTGGGGCCATGAAAGGTGCTAGAGAAATGTAAATCTTTCTTTCCTTTCTTGTTAAGAATGGCTTAACTCTTTAAAGAACTGGTGGCACTCGAGATCCCTGTGTGCTCCCAGAATATTACACACCTTTAAGTTATTCTTAGGTAAGGTCAGCCTGCTACTTTGCATGTGCATAGAGTGGCCGATGTATGTGATCTTAGTGCTGTTAAACTGAGATTAAGTCATTAGTAACAAACTACTCAGAATTACTCATTGCCCGAGCAACTGTCCTCTGCTTGACAGTAGCACTGGAATCAGAAAATTTGCTACATGGGACTTTGTGGAACCAAAGCAAAATCCTTCATCCTTCTTGTTATTGCTGTGAATGAATTTAGTCTTTGACTGTCTTGTTTTCAAACTCATCAACAAAGGTGATATTGCACCATGCAAATTATGGGAATATGAAAATTGTTATCTTTATTAATTAGTTGGTTGAGACTGACGTTCCTCTTTAGTTCACATTACTATTTACACAGTCGGCACTATGCATTGAAAATTACTGGTTTAAGGTTTGGCTACAACCCAGAAGGAAGATATACAACCTACAGCATCATATTAAATAATTTACTTGAAACTGCTGTTAATAGGCAACTAGCAGCAATTACAGTACAGACCAAGTGTTCTCGATTTCCATTTCCAGTTCTTCTGCTTTCTATTTAGACAGTTGCATTTTCCTGTACAGTGAACAGACTTCCATGGATCTGGATGTTCTGTATTTTTTTAAGGTGAGACCCACTGCTCATTAGTCCTCAGATTGCATGTACTTAGTTGCAACTCATTTAATACATGTGAAACAAGTGAACTGTTTCAAGGGTGAGCTCTTGACTTTCTCCAAGAAGTGATTTGCTTTAATATTGCCAAAAAATGAATGCTGTGAGAACAAGGTTCAGTGACTCATGCTAGTTCTTTGGAAATGTACAGTCAGATATAGTCATAATATTGGAATCAAACCAATTTAATTACTAAGCACATTTCTGCAGCTCCTAATTGTTACTAACAATGTTAAAAATGATAGTTACAAAGAAATAGCAAAGTGTAGTACTTCCTTTCGACTAATGCTTTTCATTATGCTGCTGCCAGGTTGGTAGGTACAGTCATACTTCTTGTGGATTCAACTCAGGTGCATCTCAGGTCTCCTCAGTTGCTGTCTTAGTGCTCACTCACTTGGTTGCTCACAGATCTCTGTCTTGCTGTGCCTTTTTGCAATTTGCCCCCTTGATGGCTCACAGTGCTTCTGCCTTGTCTTGCTGTTACGCGCAGGCACTGTTGGAGAGTGGTGACCAACAGCCACAAATATACTGGCCTTGATGGGGGGGATGGAGGGTGGGGAATGGTGCAGCATGATGGTTGGCATGACTCTACTGTAAAACTGGAGCTCAGGGAAATGTTGAAATACAAAGACAGGCATAATTCAAAGAGGTGTATGGAGACAAATGGAGGCTGAGTATTGATAAGCTTAATAGAGAGAGCACGAGGAAGAAAGGAGCATAGGCGTCAGGGGTGGGACTCTGATGATCAAGCTGAGCCTGCGACTCACTGTGCCAATGTGTTGCCTTCCATACACATGTGAATCCTAAGTGCACAATGGGAGTAGCAAATGGTCATGGTCACATCTGGAGTGGGTGGAGTAAGTGTTTATTTTCTGTCTGAGCTCACAGGCTCTACTTGTGAACACTGTGAGGTGCTTCAAGAGGCAGTTGCATTAGTCAGGCAATTTCTTATTACAGGTCTAGTTAATCTGTAATTATAATACCTTGCATCTGGAATATATTTAGGGTCTGACTGCATTCAAGCAATTTTGACTGTGTCATTGGTCTTTTGCAGAATGAAGGCTGTCATCTCTGTGAAGCATAAATAATCACAGGTGATCTTTCAACTGGCTCCAGCCGGCCACAATTCACCAGACAATCCAAAGTCTCAAAGGCTGCACAAGGGCACAGAACTGATTCCCTCTCACCTTGAACTGTAAGTATTCATAAATGTGCTCTAATATGCAATGCTGTCATTCTTGGATGATGTAGGGTGGGGGAGGATGTGGAAAGACAAGGTATCAAAAATCAAATGGCACTGATGATCTCCCACTGTTTGGAGCAATATGACTAGTGCTGCATTTATCAGAATAAGATTCCCAAGTCGACGTCCATGTGATGGCATCTCATGGCCTTCCTCGTCAGAGCCCTCCATGTCCCATGGCAGGGAGGGTTATGCTAAATAGGTAAAGGCCAGGTGCCTCACAGGAATAGCTACTGGGAGACAAGGACCACTCTCTGCAAGCATGGCTCCTAATTCCATTGGGCAACCTCCCTATACAAAGTTGAACTTAGCACAATGCAGTCCATCGTCTGCTTGAGCCAGTATGAAGCAGATGGTTGCTGGGATGAATAAGAGCTTCTGATGCTTGGATCAGTCTGGGGGAACCCAGATCAAGCCATGGTACACCCCATTTAGAATGCACTGCCTCATCCTTACACGCTGCCATCTACACAACAGGCAATGAGTGGATATGGCGCCCTCTTGGGAGAGCAGCAGAAGTCCTCCTGAGGAGGAAGCGAAGACAGTGAGCAGGAGGGACATCACCTTCAGCATGATAGACCTCTGCAGTGTCAGAGCCAACGAGCCAGACTGGGTGGAATTGACATCTGGTTCCAATCGACTTGAGTTGGGCGCAGTGATCACTCGTTGCTTGTAAATTTGTTGCCGCTGGAAAGGCAATTGGCCCCTCTCTGTCCCTAGAAGCAAATGCGGCTTCATTTTGTTTACTTTAGCTTTCACTGTTGCTGAATAATTGTGAAAGGATTTCCAGTATTTAAGGACTTTCCTGTGTGTGATAGTCCCACATTGAACAATAAGAGGATGTGAGGCCACAATGGGCACTGGGGAAATCTCTCCCTTAAGTTTCTAAGATGGGATGATGCTAAGTACAGATGACATGTGTAAACTTGGCTCCTTAAATAGCAAGACATTATGAATGTGCACTTGCATTTGCAATGATGTGATCGCCATGCCATTTATGTGCCCTTTCAAGCATTTGTTTTTCGATCGTCTCCAATCATGTGCACGATACAGGGAAACTTCTGAGAGCTTAATCTGGTAGCGAGTTTTGAGAAGATTTGTAGCTCAAGTTGAGGTTCTTGATGTAGGTTTGCTTGCTGAGCTGGAAGGTTCATTTTTTGTCACCATATTAGGTAACATCTTCAGTGAGCCTCCAGATGAAGCACTGCTGATGATTCCTGCTTTCTATTTTTATGTTTGGGTTTTGTTTGGGTTGGTGATGTCATTTCCTGTGATGTCTGCCATCTTTGTGTTGAAGTCCCAAAGTCAAGCTTCTGGCACTACAAGTAGCTTAACTGTACTGAAGAGAAGAAGAAGAAAGGAAGAGCAACAGTGATAGGGGATTCTTTACTCAGGGGGACAGACAGGCCTTTCTGTGACTGAAGATGTGACTTCAGGATGGTGTGGTGCTTCCCTGGTGCCAGGGTGCAGGGCTCTTGAAAGGGGAAGGTGACTAGTTACAGGTCATGGTACATTTAGTACCAACAAGAGAGGAAAAGTGAGGAAGGAGGTCTTGCATCAAAAATTCAGGGGGCTAGGCTGTAGATTAAAAAGCAGGACCTCAACTGTCATAATCTCTGGATTATTCTTGGTGCCATGCGCTAGCCAGTTTAGAAATAGGAAAGTAGGTCAGATGAGTGCTTGGCTCAACAGTTGGTGCGAGAGGGAAGATTTAGCTTCCTGGATCACTGGGGCTGATTTTGGGGAAGGTGGGATATGTACAAACAGGACGGTCTGCACCTGAACCACACTGGGACCAACATCTTTGCAGGGAGGTTTGCTAGTGCTGTTGGGAGCAGTTTAAACTAGTCTGGCAAGAGGAGGGAATAGAAAATATCGATGAAACAGAGACGCATCATGCTACAGCAAAGGAAGCAAGTTTCAGTGAGTTCATATATGTTGAGTGTCAAGAGAACAAGGTAGCTCTGGATGGTCTTTACTTTAATGTTGGGGGTGTAGTAGGTAAGACTGTTGAGTTAATGGTGTGGATTGACATATAGAAGTATGATATTGTTGCCATCGCAGACACATGGTTGAGGGAAGGGCTGGACTGGCATTCCGGGGTATTGGATCTTTAGGCAAAACAGAGGAGGGTGTAGAAGGGGTGGTGGTGTAGCACTATTATTGCAATTACTGCAGTAAGGAGAGATGATATCTCTGAAAGGTCCTCAAGCGAGGCTTTCTGTGTACAACTTAGGAATGTTAAGGGGGCACCACTTCCCTGGGAGTGTATTATAGACCCCCAAAGAATTGTTGGGAAATAGAGGAGCAAATATGTAGACAGCTCATAGAGGTGTGTAAGAGTAACGATCGGGGATTTCAACTTCCCCAACATAAATTAGATAGTCACGGTGTTAGGAGAAAGTGAGGACTGCAGATGCTGGAGATCAGCCCTGGCCCACAAGCCTCATTCCTAATGAAGGGCTTATGCCTGAAATATTGATTCGCCTGCTCCAAGGATGCTGCCTGACCTGCTGTGCTTTTCCAGCACCACACTCTCGACCACAGCCACAGTGTTAAGGGTTTAGAGTGAGCGGATTTTTCGAATTGTTTCCCGAGGAGCTTTTTGTATCAATACCTAGAAGGCCCAACAATGGACAGCACAGTGCTGGGTCTGGTCCTGGAGAAAGAAGCTGTTCAAGTGTCCAATGTGGCAGTGGGGTAACATTTTAATGATAGCAACCTCAGTATGGTACAGTTCGAATTTGCTCAGGACAAGGAAAATGATGGCCAGTAAAAGATGGCTTTGGATTGGGGGAAGACAGATTTTATTAGAATAAAGCAGGATCTAGCCACAGTTGACTGGGAACAGCTCTTTGAGGGTAAGTCTACAGCAGAGCAATGGGGTGGGTGGGGGTGGCATTCAAAAAGAAGCTGGGATGAGTACAGGTCCAACCTGGAGGGAAATGTAGGAACAAGAAGTTTAGAGAACCCTGAATATCTAGGGCAATTCAGGACTTGATAAGAAAGAAAAGGGCCTTTAGCAAGTTCAAAGGTAAAATTCAGCTGTAGCCCTGGGTTAATGATGATGATTTATTTATTGTGAGAAATACAGGAAGTACAGGATGAAACTTAAGAAAGCAATTAGAAGAGTAAAAAGGGGGCATGACAAAGGAATCACAACCAGGATTAGGGAGAATCCTAAGTATTTTATAATACATCAAAGGCAAGTGGTTAACTAGAGCAAGATTATGGACTGGCAGCAACCTGTGTTGCCACAGCATGTTGGAAGGGTGTTGAATGAATACTTCTCTTCAGTCTTCACTCTGGAACAGGAGACTGTAGGTACAGAATTCAGGAAAAGGGTCTGTGGGGAACTTGCACAGTTTGACATAGGGAATGGACATAGGGAATGGAAAGTTATTGGAGGCTCTGTCGGGCTTAAAAGCAGACAAATCCCTTGGCCCAAATGAATTGCATCACAGGCTGCTATGGGAGGTGAGGCAGGAAATTGCAGGGGCTCTGACTAAAATTTTTAATTCTCCCTGGCCATGGGAGAAGGGGGCAGTGCCAGAGGACTGGAGGATGACTAGTGTGGTTCCACTTTTCAAGAAGGGCAGTAGAGATAAAATCCAGGATCTAACAGACCAGTGAGTCTCACATCAGTGGTAGGGGAACTATTGGAAAAGAATCTGAAGGAGTGAATACCCACTTGGAAAGGCATGGGTTAATTAGGGTTGTCAGCATGGCTTTGTCAGAGCAAGGTCACACCTAATAAAAATTTATTGGAACTTGTTAAAAATGTGATCATGTGTGAATGAGGGAAGTTCAGTTGATGTAGCTTATGTGGACTTTAGCAAAGCTTTTGACAAGGTTCCACATGGGAGACTGATTGAGAAGGTTAAAGCACATGGAAATGACGGAAACGTAGCGAGATGGATCAGAAACTGGCTTACAAAAAGGATACAAAGAGTAATGGTAGAAGGCTATTTGACTGATTGGAGGCCAGTGTCCAGCAGCATCCCATAAGGATCAGTACTGAGACCCTTACTGTTTATTATGTACAGAAATGATATAGATGAAAATGTGGGGGAAATGTTAAGCAAATTTGCAGACGATATCAAGACTGGTAGAATGGTTAATACTGAAGCAGATGGCTGTAGGTCACAGGAAGATATGGATGAGTTGGTCGGATGGGCAGACCAGTGGCAGATGGCATTTAATCCTGATAAGCGTAAGATGATGCATTTTGGAAGAAGAAATGAGATGAGGCAGTATTTAATGAACGGCAGGACACTGGGTGTCTTAGAGGAAAAGATGGATTATGGGGTAATTATTCACAGATCCCTGAAGTCAGCAGAGCATGTGAATAGGATAGTTAAGGAGGCATATGGGACACTTGCTTTCATCAGTCATGGCATAGTGAATAAGAACAAGGAATGTTGGAGTTGTACAGAGTATTGGTCACAGCTTGAGTATTGTAGGCAGTTCTGGTCACCTCACTAAGGGAAGGATGTGATAATACTAGAGGGGGTACAGAGGAGCTTCATCAGAATGTTGCCTGGGATGGAGAAATTGAGCTATAAGGAGACACTAGATGGGCTTGGATTGTTTTCTCCAGAGCAGAGAAGACTTCTGGGGGACATGATCGAGGTGTATGGACAGGGTGCTGTTCCCCTTGGTTGAGGGGTCAATCATGAGAGGGTGTAGTTTTAAGGCAGGAGATTCAGAGGGGCTTTGGGGAAAAAAACATTTTCACTCAGTGGGTGTTGGCAATCTGGAATGCACTGCCTGGGAAGGTAGTGGAGGCTGGAAGACTTACAATATTTCAGAAATATTTGGATGAGCACTTCAAATATCATAATATTCAAGAATACAGGACGAGGGCAGGAAATTGGGATTTGTGTAACGTTTTACTGGTAGTTAATGTTGGTGCAGACTCAATGGGCTGAAGGGCCTTTTCTGTGCTCTATGAATGAGATTTATGCAATAGGTAAGGCGTGACTTCAGTATTTTATCATCTGAGGAAAATAATTTTGATGTGGCTTATGATATTTGGAACAGGATCACTTTGAGAGAATATTAACATTTTGCTAAACTGCAAATGCACTCAAAATCCCATTCAATTTGATTGTTCTTCGTTCTCACTTTAAAGTCAGGACTCTGCCTTTCCTACCACAGCACTAGCTTAAAAAACAAGATATTCTTTTCCTCTGTCAGCTGTATCTGCCATCACAAATGGAATGTGCATGTTCAGCCTTATCTAACACCGGTTTGAGATACTGCAATTGTGAATTTCTGTCCCAGCATAGATTGACACTCCAATATCTCTGCCAGATGTAGAATAAATTTGGTCAGTTTTCTGACAAGCTGCCAGAGGAAAGTTGCTTTACTTTGCAAGGTTGAAGTGTTCTGTCACTGTAGATCAAATGTGACTCTATCCATTTCTCCCTTCAGAAGGCACGTACCATGTCTGTTTAACTGTTCTGCAGCCATTGAATTTACAGTTGAGTCAGTCAGGCTTTTCAAGAAAGTAAAAAGATGAAAAGAGAGAAGAAGCGGTTAAAATAAATATGTAAACTCTATTGCTTTTAAGCAGGGAACTGAGATACTCTGAATATTTTTCTCAGATCCATATAAATAGAATAGAAACCTAGTCCACGGTAAAGGCCTTTGATCATGGGTTAACATTCTAATAGGCTGCATAAATGTAAATTGGTGTAGATATATCTGAAAATTGGGCCATTGAGCCTGTTTCCATTGCTCGATAATTTCCTGGTAAGCTACATTTAGCATCCTCACAAATTTTAGAGCAAATTTTACTCATTAGTGGGTCTGCTGCAGAGCCTTATGTGCAAGGTGCTCATGTTGGGAATTCAGGCCTGTAGGCTAATTTATAAAAAGTTTCTGGAGAGGATAATGTGCGGACTGTACTGACCTCTGCAATTCACTTCGCAATATGTGCTTCCATAACGTGAAAAACACTGATTGGAGCAATAAATTGAGCTATAGCCTCATTTAGACTATGGAATTCATGCAAAAATATTTAAATTAATACTTGCCGCAATCTTTATACACAAATTGCACTGTTTGCTTTCAGAATTCACTATTAATGGTCCTGGGGAAACACATTTACATTGGATAGGGGGATAGATTTTCTGCGATTGTTTTTTGTCCAAATTCTCATAGAATTTTAGGACCATATTGCTTTTATTAAGTTCATTAAGTTTTCTTTTTCAATTTTGCAAAATTAATTTTCCTAAAATGGGCATTGCTAGTGAGACCAACATTTATTATTCCACCCAGCTAACTTTGCGAAGATGATGGTGAGCAGCTTTTTCATAGAGTCAGGGTCGTATAGCACAGAAACAGACCCTTCGGTCCAACCAGTCCATGCCAACCATAATCCCAAACTCAACTAGTCCCACCTGCCTGCTCCTGGCCCATATCCTTCCAAATCTTTCCCAGTCACGTACTTATCCAAATATCTTTTCAACGTTGCAATTGTCCCCACATCTGCCACTTCTGTAGGAAGTTCATTCCACATCGAACCACCGTGTGTAAAAGAAAATTTGCCCCTCATGACTTTTTAAAATTTTTCTCCTCTCACCATAAAAGTGTACCCCGTAGTCTTGAAATCCCCCATCCTAGGAAGAGAATACCTACCATTAACCCTATTTAAACCCCTCATGGTTTTATAAACTTCCATAAGGTCACCTCTCAACCTCCTACACACCAGTGAAAGAGAAGTCCCAGTCTATCCAGCCTTCACTTTAACTCAAACCTTCCATACCCGACAACATCCTGGTAAATCTCTTCCTGAACCTTGGTACTCCATGTCCTGCTCCTTCATCAGGTAGCTGTGGAGCAGGATCATTAGACACAGAATTTATTGCAAAAAAATTATGTAAGCTGCAAAGTATGTTCATCACTTATTTCCAATGTAAACAAATGACTCGTCCTTTTAGATGCAGATCACAATTGAAAAAACAATAGATTAGATTCCCTACAGTGTGGAAACAGGCCCTTTGGCCCAACTAGTCCACACCAACCCTCTGAAGAGCAACCCACTGAGACCCATTTTCCCTAACTAATGCACCTAACTCTACAGGTAATTTAGCATGACCAATTCACCTAACCTGCACATCTTTGGACTGTGGGAGGAAACTGGAGCACCCGGAGGAAACCCACGCAGACACGGGGAGAACGTGCAAACTCCAAACAGACAGTGGCCCAAGGGTGGAATCGAACCCGGGTTCCTGGCGCTGTGAGGCTACAGTGCTAACCACTGAGCCATCGTGCCGCCCCAAAATAATACAAACTATTGCAGGCAATTCACAAGAGCTGGACAATATTGGTGGCAATTCCTAACAGAATATGAGGAAATAATGTTTCTTTTTAAATGCAGGTATTCTGTCCTTCAGAAGTGGTTACGAGGTGAAGGTATTAGCAAAACCAGGTCTAATTCCAAGATATGGTGATTCTTGTTTTAAGATAAAGTGTCATTCTAAATTCAAAGTGCTGAGATAGCACCTTTTGCTTATTTCTTTAAAGCTGAAGAAGTGCTTTTAATAACACATCCTGAGATTAAAACAAATCCACTTGAATCCAGAACTTTTAGCATTTTAAGGTCATTTAGTTTATCAAGCCTAGTTTCTCACTTACAGCTTTTTCCTGTTTACAGGTTGTGTAAACTTTTAATCATCTCACTAGCAGACATTAAAACTGAAGTAATGAAAAGATGTTTAAGATAAAGCACCAAAATGTTACTTCATCACAGAACCTTAAAAATTGGCAGTGTTGTCAATAACCTTGTACCCATTTTCGCACTACTGTTAAGGACTACTCAGCATGTTTGCCACTGTCTGTAGCCAAGTGCCTCTGCTAGAAGTGTTTGCTATAGCTAGTCAGAGTCAAAAAGGTGTGGCGCTGGAAAAGCGCAGCAGGTCAGGCAGGATCCGAGAGTCGATGGTCAGGCAGGTCAGGAGAGTTGACATTTCACACATAGGCTCTTCATCAGTAATCATGGGACAGCTAATTGAAATGCATTTTAGGTCTGCAGAACATTGCTATTTGGGACCATAGATAGCTCAGCTAGTTGATATCTGAAAGATTGTTGATGACATTCGGCAATGCTTGCTCCTCATTTCCCATTGAAGAGTAACAGAAATCTGGCAAGGCCAAGTTTACCAAACTGTCTCATTTCATGAAGTGCAGAAGCTCATTGGCAGCTTTGAGTATTTTATTGAATCATTGGCTGTTCTGAAAACCTGTTTCTCCAAAGCAGCAATAATTTTAAATCAACAATTGTTTGACTTTGAACTTTAGGAAGTAGCTTTTCCCTTTTATTGATTGCCTCTCCTGAATGAATCTTAATGGGGAACCGAGGGGAGACAATATTTTGTCTTGATGTTTAGAGACTTGATTGACTAGCTAACCTTTCTCAATCTGATCAAAGAAAGTTGAATTGCAAATTGTAGCATTTGTTTAATTACATTTTTACCCATACAGAATTGAGGACAGAGCAGTAAATGAGAAGGCAGAAGGATATGAGTTCTGAGTATGGATATTGCAACTTGACCCTTTCTAATTGTTGTGAGAGGTAATGGTTGTTAAGGGGTTAACATTTAATTACATTGACTCTAATCAATCTACTGATGTCATACACATATGATTCTGGATTAGTGGTGCTGGAAGAGCACAGCAGTTCAGGCAGCATCCAAGGAGCAGTAAAACGACGTTTCGAGCAAAAGCCCTTCATCAGGAATACAGGCAGAGAGCTTGAAGCGTGGAGAGATAAGTGAGAGGAGGGTGGGGGTG
>NC_057720.1:73157634-73178109 GCF_004010195.1 Chiloscyllium plagiosum | reverse complement strand
CTATCACCTTCATCCCCTCCCCCACTCACCTATTGTACTCTATGCTATGCTACTTTCTCCCCATCCCCACCCTCCTCTAGCTTATCTCTCCACCCTTCAGGCTCTCTACCTTTTTCCTGATGAAGGGCTTTTGCCTGAAACATCGATTTTACTGCTCCTCGGATGCTGCCTGAGCTGCTGTGCTCTTCCAGCACCATTAATCCAGAATCTGGTTTCCAGCATCTGCAGTCATTGTTTTTACCTCATACACACATGAGCTGTGCATGGAGACAAGGAGTTCGCCTCTCGGCCTCAGAGGGAGCAGATATCTGTACCAGTCCTCAAGGGTCCTTATAATTAATCCTGAACAAATTTTGTTGTACTTATTGCTAATGCAAGATAAATCTTATTATCTAAGAACATTAGCTCTTCTGTTGATACCCTATGGCGGTGAACTTCTATCACTATGTAGGGAAAAGTCAAAGGAGCACTGGTGATGACAAATTACTTCAAACAATCCTTACGCGGTACCACGTGCTGGTAGAGGGACAAATGCGACAATGTTACATAAGTAACCATCTTTTAAAATCCCACACTTACTTCCTCCATAATCTTTCGTTTCGCGATGCCAAGATGGCCTTTATAAAAGGTCAGTGAACTTCTGAATCCTCATTCAGTTTGGCTATGTTCCCCTGAATTATGCCTCAGATTATTATGCAAGTAAAGCCAAACACAGAGCAAAAAACATGATAATGGCCTGTATATGGCTATGCATCCCACTGCTGGATTTATTATAATTAAGTACTAGAAAATATGTGTGGCAAAGTGTTGTATTCTGAGTTGCATCTTGACTGCATTTCCTGCTGGAGTACTATACAAAGCATTAAGTCTGGCTGCTATGTTTCTTTCCTGTGTATGCTATGAAACTAATTCAAATGTACCTATATACATGATAGAAGGAAAGATTAGCATCTACATAGCATCCTTCATATATCCAAGGTGTTCCACATCACTTTACAGCTGATTAAGTACTTTGAAAGTACAGGCAGTGTATTTATGCATAGCACATTCCTACAACCAGTGGTATGATAATGAATGTTTTTCTTAGTGACATTGACAGTGGGATTAATACAAACCTCTACATTGGATTAACTCCACAGCTTTCTTTGAAATAGACAGGTTATTTTTGCATTCACCTGAGAAGGTAATGGGTCCTGGGGTTAACACACCATCTGGAAGACGGTGCTGACTTCAGAGGAGTTTAACAGCAGGCAAGAGCACCCACCTAGTGATTTTTATAATTGTGACTCCAGACTGGGGCTTGAACCCATGTACTTCAGACCTTCCTGGTGAGAAGGCTGCCAACTGAGCCATGGATGGCATGAAACTCTGTTCCAGCAACAGAGGCATGATCGGAAATTGAAAAGGAATTATTCCGGGGGGGGGGGTCATCATCTAGGGATAAGGAATCAGACACTTCTGTGTGGAATAATATTGCATTTGTCTGCTCAAGTTGTGAATCTTTGAAATTCCTTACCATTAAGGGCAATGGATGCTTTGTCATTGAGTGCATTCAGATAGGGACGAATAGATGTTGTTTGGACACTCAAGTTACTATCGGGTGTGATTATAGAGGGGAAAGTGACATTGAGTTTCAGCCAGGATGTTATTAAGTAATGCAGCAGGCTCAGATGGTATATCGACTTCTTTTTCACTGCTACTTCTTACGTTCTACATTTTCACTCAATGCTCATCACTTGTTATGTTTCGATCTGTTATGGTTAGCCAATGAGATTGGCAACATTGTAGATAAGGGCTTGCTGAGCCAATTGTATTTTTTTTCCCTCTAGGACATGTGACACTTTGATCACATTAGCACTTTCAAGGTGTAGCACACAAGCGATGCCTATGAAGAAAAACTTTCAAGTGCGATGCCTTCGAGATGTCATGCAGTGGAGACTGTGGGCGCCCCAGACTTTGATTTATAAATAACAGCTTAGAAATCAATTTGAAGAGTAACAGAATTCTAAGCAGCCTGAAATAGCTGCCTTTTCTATCAAAATCATTTTGCAAATTTTATTTATTTTCACAAAAACCCTTGATGCATATGAACAATAGTCAAAAGGTTGAGGGAACAGGATGACTGCTGACTTCCAAACAACTTCCCAGCAGTGCTCAGTGCTTTCAGGGAGGAGTGGGGAAAGAAAGAAGAAACCTCTACATACTGTGTGGGAAAAATAAAGCTGCTAAGCTCAGAGTGATGCTTTGGACTCATATGAAATAGTTATTGTTACTCATTTCAGCTTCAACCTTAGCCTTCATCTTGATCTAAATTAATGACAATTAATTCTAGGGCATACAAACAGGACTAAAGCATTCGCAAGATGATCGATATGTACTTTACTTCAAGCTTCTACATTATTTCTCAATAAAATACCCAGTTGGCTGTTTCAACATACATTGAAGATAAATTTTCTACACATCCGTTTCCATAACCTTTACATAAAAATATGAAAATTTATTTTAACAATTAAATAGAGCTCAATTAAATCCTACAATCTTTCTCTACTAGTTTTTTTTCATTGTACAGTGACACACAACTTGTTATAAGAAAGCTAATTAACATATTCGTTTTGCTATTCCAGTGTTGCACTGCGTGTAAAGTGCTATCGTCTCTTTTCTTTGTGTTTGTTAAACTAACAAGAGATTTAACCTCTTTGTTTAAGAAATAGATTGTCAATGCAAGATCTTGGTCCTTCTGCACTTAAAGCAATATAAGGACCTAATTTACTGTAAGCAATGAGCCCTGGTGATACAAGGGTAGAGGAGATTAGAGGAAATGTCCTTGAGAACAGATAATGCAAGTAAGTCAAGTGCAAGGAACCAAGGTTAATCGCACCATATAAATGACAATACAAAATCAATTCCAGAATCACATTGGTGAACAGAACTCAGTGACTGCTTCAACCATGTGGTTTTTGAATTTAAACAAGTGTGTAGTAACTGCAAAAATCTGTAGGATTGCTTAAATAAGGAGCATCTTTACTTTTTAAAAATTATAATTTTTGATAGTAAGGTCCTAGGGAGTGTTGCTGAACAAAGAGACCTTGGAGTGCAGGGTCATAGCTCCTTGAAAGTGGAATCACAGGTAGATAGGATAGTGAAGAAGGCGTTTGGGATGCTTTCCTTTATTGGTCAGACTATTGAGTACAGGAGTTGGGAGGTCATGTTGCGGCTGTCCAGGACATTGGTTCGGCCACTTTTGCAACATTGTGTGCAACTCCGGTCTCCTTCCTATTGGAAAGATGTTGTGAAACTTGAAAGGGTTCAGAAAAGATTTACAAGGAGGTTGCCAGCGTTGGAGGATTTGAGCTATAGGGAGAGGCTGAATAGGTTGGGGCTGTTTTCCCTGGAGCATCGGAGGCTGAGGGGTGAATTATAGAGGTTTATAAAATCATGAGGGGCATGGATTGGGTAAATAGAGCTGATCTTTTCCCTGGGTTGTGAGAGTCCAGAACGAGAGGGCATAGGTTTAGGGTGAGAGGGGAAAGATTTAAAAGAGACCTAAGGGACAACCTTTTCCCATAGAAGGTAGTACGTGTTTGAATGAGCTGCCAGAGGAAGTGGTGGAGGCTGGTACAATTGCAACATTTAAAAGGCATCTGGATGGGTATATGAATAGGAAGGGTTTGGAGGGTTTTGGGTCAAGTGCTGATAAATGGGACTAGATTAGATTCGGATATATGGATGGCATGGATAAGTTGGATGGAAGGGTCTGTTTCTGTGCTTACTCTCTACGACTCCATCTGATAAAAAGCTTTGTTTGAGTGAATACAAATTTGATTTATAGAGTTTGATAGATGAAAATCTTGGCAGACAAAAGTAGGTTTTTGTTACCTTCTTCATCGGAGTTTAAGGGTGCAATCATATCGGGATGCTATGATTCAATTTAAAAGCTATAGCGCACCAAATAATGGGAAGCAGGTTTTCAATTTTGAGCATATTTTATAACTAATAATGTTGTGGTTATCTAACACCTTGTTGTTGAAATCATTCCTGAGAAATCTAATAAATGAAGTAAGTAAAACTGCAAAATAGATCAAAGTTTTCTGACCTTCCATGTCCAGTCATGAATGGAGGTAGAAAATTCAACTCCTATTGAGAGGAGAGGCCTGCACAAATATCCTTAACCTGAACGATGATGATGGAGCCCAGAAAGTGAGTGCAAATATCCATGATGAAACATTGGCAACTGTTGTCCACCAGAAGTGCCAAATGGATGATCTGTCTCAACATCCTCCTGAGGTTTTCCTAGTGTCACAGGTGCTCATCTTCATCTAATTTCCACTCACTATGTAACATCAATATATACTGGATCCAGTAAAGGCTCAGGGTCCTGACTGTAGGTGTAGAGTCACAGTCATAGAGTCATACAGCATGGAAATAGACCCTGCAGTCAAACCAGCCATGGGCACCCGTATGGGCCCCAGCTATGCCTGTCTGTTTGTTGGCTACGTAGAACAGTCGATCTTCCCTAATTACACCGGCACCACTCCCCACCTCTTCCTCCGCTATATTGATGACTGCATCGGCACCATCTCGTGTTCCTGCGAGGAGGTTGAGCAATTAATCAACTTCACTAACACAATGTTTTTTGGACACTCAATTTACTATCGGGTGTGATTATAGAGGGGAAAGTGACATTGAGTTTCAGCCAGGATGTTATTAAGTAATGCAGCAGGCTCATTTCCCCTTCCCCCACCTCACCCTAGTTCCAACTGCCTGAACTGCTGTGCTCTTCCAGCATCACTAATCCAGAATCTGGTTTCCAGCATCTGCAGTCATTGTTTTTACCCTGCAGTCAAACCAGTCCATGCTGCCTATAATCCCAAACTAAACTAGTCCCACCTGTCAGCACTTGGCCCATACCCCTCCAAAGATTTCCTATTCGTTATTTATCCAACTGCCTTTTAAACATTGGAACTGTACCTGCATCCACCACTTCTTCTGGACATTTATTCCACACACAAAACTCTCTCTTTGTAAAAAAAAGTTGCCCATGTCCTTTTTAAACCTTTCTCACTTCACCTTAAAAATATGGTGTCTGGTCTTGAAATCCTCCCATCTTGGGGAAAAGCCACCTGCTATTGACCTTATCTATACCCTCATTATTTTATAAAGCTTTATAAGGTCACCTCTCAACCTTCTACCTTCCAGTGAAAAAAATTCCCAGCCTATCCAATCTGTCTTTATAACTTTAGCCCTCCATTCTCTGCAACAGTTGGTAAATCTCTTCTGAACCCTCTTCAGCTTAATAATATCCTTCCTATAATAGAGAGAGCAGAACTGGATACAGTACTCCAGAAGATGCCTCACCAACATCCTGTACAACCTCAATAAGTCTTTCCAATTCCTATACTCAAATGTCTGAGCAATGAAGGCAACCATGCTAAATGCCTTCTTAACCATCTTGTCGAAATGTGATGCAAATTTCAGAGTTCTGTACCAAAACCCCTAGGTGTCTCTGTTCTGCAACACTGCTCAAGGCTCTACTTATAATTGAGTAAGTCTTGTCTTTGCTTGTTTCACCAAAATGCAAAAGTTGTTTTGATATCTTACAAGATGTTTTTGTATTGAAATCTGTTGTGTTCCTAGCCAATATACAATGCAGGCATCTACCACGAATGTACTATTGCTTAGATAGACCAGGTCCACAAACAACCACTAGTGCCAACTCAGCCAATTACCACATGATCAGTCTGTTTTGATCACAAGAGGAAGCATTAAGAACTGTCATGAGGTACTTGCCAATGTTTGGTTGCATTTTGTAAAGGTCCATCCAATCCAGAATTCAGGACTACCTTGGGTTCAAAGGTGGACAAAAGTACTGAATTCTCAAGGTGATTGATTGTCTTTGGAAGCAGATCAGCACTTGATTGAACATAGTGTCAAAAAGCCTGAGAAAAATTGACATGACTAAGGGACACTCTTTGCTGGCTAGAGTCATACCTAGCACAAAGGAAGGTGGTTGTATTTTTATGGGGGTCAATCCGTTCATTCCCAGGACATAACTCCAGAGGTTCCTCAGGATACTATCCTAGGCCTGATCAGCTGCTTCACTAATGACCTTCATAGTGTCAGAAATAGTGCAGTTGCTGAAGATTCCAGAGTGTTCAATATTATTCACTCAGGTACAAAAACAGCTAGAGCCTGCTCTAGCAAAATCTGTGTAATGTCAACTTTGTGCTGACAAGTGGCAAGTAATATTCATACCACACAAGTGCCAGGCAATTGCCACTTTCAAGGAATGGTAATTTAATCATCTGCCCTTAACATTGTCTCATTTCAATTGTGGATCAGTGTGTCATCTCACAATCTTTGAGCCACTGGACCCTCTTGGATGTCAGTGATGGCATTTTCTTTTCCCCAGTGGCACAGTTTTCTATACTTTCCTTCCATGATGAAGAGAATCAAGTAGCACAGGGTGTGGGATTCTCACTGATACTACCTTAAGACCCTTGGTAAACTCCTTGACTATGATTGAGCAACAACCCGTAAGGACAGACCTGACTGAGCACAGCACAGACTGATACTTCACACATCCCTGATTGATGTACCTGTAATTTCTGGACTGGTGACATTTGACCTGCAGGATTGGCCATAGCCTAATCTCTTGACCGTGATGACATGTAGGACCAAGAATAGAACCTGACTGACTATGGCCAAACTCCTGGAATAGAACTATGCTGGGTGGTTGACCGTTTACCCCACTAAGAAATAACCCCCTTTGACTTTCAGACATGGCATATGTTGGCAAATGCTGCGGCATGTTGAAATGGCACAGTGCTGTATAGCAATATGTCCATCCTCTTGATTGTTTAGGGATCCAAACCATGACAGGATGCCTGTCTCTTCCTCTACACTAAATACAATGCAAACTAAAAAGAACTCTGAGCCTGTAAGTTAAGCAAATGCATTAAAAAAACTACAAAGGGGAGAGAGGTGACAATCACCAAGTCATCACAAATTGAGTCAGTTTTAAGCAAGTAAGCTAAGAGTGTCTCGTGAATCATAGAATCCTACAGTGTGGAGATTAAGTCCACACTAGCCATCCCTCTGAAGGGCATCCCACCAAGATCCATCCACCTACTTTATAGCTGCATTTCCCATGGCTAATCCACTTAGCCTGCACATTCTTTGGCACTATAGCCTGACCAATTCACCTAACCTGTACATCTTTGGACTGTGGGAAGAAACCAAAGCATCCAGGGCAAACCCACACAGACACAGGGAAAATGTGCAAACTCCACACAGACAGTCACCCATGGGTGGAATTGAACCCATGTCCTTGATGCTGTGAGGTAGCAGTGCTAACCACTAAGCCATCGTGCCACTCTGTGCCAATAAATGAGATGCATATGTCCCTCTGAGCTAAAGCAGCCTGACAGAAGCTTGCAAGTTATAAGTGTCCCTGAGCTCCAAAGCAAAATCCTGAAAAGCTGAAGAGTTAGTCTGAAAGCAGCCATGCTGATGTGGTGAGGCTGGTGATTTACTAATGTCGATGTGTGTGGATGTAGAGTGGAAGAGGATGGTGTCCATGGAATGTGCAGCGACATTGTGAAGACAGAGTTGTCTGAAAACCCTGAGAAGTAAGCAATGATTTGCTGTCAGTGAATCACCATTCTATCTTTCCCGTTGGGAATCAGCATTGAGCAGTTTCTCGGTAGGGGAGTGAAGGATTGGGAGCTGCCATCGAAATGAGATGAGTAGCACTAATAATGAGATGGAAATGCGTGGAAGTAAGTAAGTTGCTGTTCATTAGCAAGATTCAAAACACACCGCTTAAACCTTAGGGGAAAAATTGGAAATCTTTTCTTGATGTCAAGGATCTGATTCTCACCATATGGCTCATCCCTTTCACATGCCACTCAAGGGGGCAGAAAATTCCCAATGTATCTCATCACTGCAAACCAAATATCAATTCCTCTTGTGTCTTCTGCTATCAACTATAGACAAACAGGAGGCTGGAAGAACACAGCAAGCCAGGCAGCATCAGGAGGTGGAGATGTTTTGGGTGTAACCCTTCTTCAGGACTGTGGGTGGGTGTAAGGGGAGATGCAGATAAAGGAGTGGGTGGTGTGGTGAGATAGGGGTAAGTAAATACAGGTAGAGGGTACGATCTGGTTGGTCGATGGGAGGAATGAATCCAGTTGATAGCTGGAAGGAAGGGCCAGTCAGAGGAATGGAAGGGAGGGAGAGAGGCTGGGAAGGAAGTTGGGGAATGGGGAATTGGAGAACTCAGTGTTGAGTCCTCTGGGCTGTAGGCTGCCCAGGCGGAAGAGGAGGTGTTGTTCCTCCAAATTGCAGTCTGATTCACTGTGGCAATGGTGGAGGCCGCAGATGGTCAGTTGGAATAGGAGTGCTACCAACTACCAGTCAAAGCACAGAAACATTCCATTGTATCAAATACTGGGCAGATATTTGCAAAGCTGAATATCTAGGCATGGATGTATGACTTATTTAGGGGAAAAGTTAATCTTAGTGCAAATGACATTTTCCATTTCAGTTTAGATTTCTAATGGGCCCTATTCTTTCCCTGGTTATGCTCTTATCCCTAATATGTATATCAAATGCCTTTGGACACTCCTTTATTTTAACCTTCTGTGTAATTCCACGTGTCCTCTTTGCTCTTTTATTTCCTTTGTTAATGAAGTAGGGGAGCTGGTGTTGAACTGGGGTGGACAAAGTTAAAAATTACACAACACCAGGTTATAGTCCAACACGTTTCTTTGGAAGCACTACCTTTCAGAGTGCTACTCCTTCATCAGGTGAAAGAGCAGCGCTCTGAAAGCTAGTGCTTCCAAATAAATTGTTGGACTATGACATGGCGTTTTGCGATTTTTTACTTTCTTTTTTAAGTAACCTCCTGCACTTTCTACACACTTCTAGAATCGTCCTGTATTGAGCCCTCAACCCCTGCCAAACGCTTCTCTAATACCAGGCTTCCCTGGAGTTATTGATACTAGCCTTTACCTGTTCAGGAACATGTTTGCCCTGTACACTCATTATTTCCTTTCTGAATGATTCCCACTGCTTTGATGCAGATTCTTCTACACGTAGCTGATCTTCATCCAATTTGACCAGATTCCGTCTAATCATATTAAAATTGGTCTTTCTTCAACCTTTACTCTAGTCCACCTGCACCTTGATCCACAACTATCTTGAATTTTTCTGAGTTATAGTCACAATCGCCAAATTTCTCCCCAACTGATACTTCTATGACTTCCCTAGATTTTATCTCTAAAAGAAGGTTCTGAACCACCCCCTTGTTGTAAGACTTTCTACATTCTGAGCTTAAAAAGCTCAACCTGGTTAGATTTAAGATTCTGTCCATTACACCATTTATACTTTTTCTATCACAGCTAATATTGTTGTTAGTTGAAATCTCTTCCTATTACTACCCAATTAGTTTTACATTTGTTAGAGGTATGTGTATATATCTCTCCTTTTATTCCTCCCTGACTGTGCAGGAACTGTAGCACATTCCTACAAATGTGATTGCCCCTGCTTTAATTTTTACATTCTCTCATATTACCTCATTTGAGAAAACTTCTGAGATACCATCCTTTGTGTGGCAGTCATTGAGGCCTTGATCAATATTGTAATATCATCTCCTCTTTTATATCAATCCCTGTCTTGCCTGCAGATTCTTTATTCTATAATTTGAGCTGCCCATCCTGCCCCTCCCTCAACCATGTCTCCTTGATAGCCATGCATTAATTAACACCCCCACCTCATCTGCTTTACTCACAAGACTCCGTCTGTTAAAATAAATCACATCCAGCATTGCCATGCTCCCTTGTGCCTTCAGCTGGCTATATATAATCTGTCTTTGAGACTAACTTGGGTTTTCCTCTGTACTTGTTTGTGTATCATTCCTACTGTACCTTTCTCTGCATCCGCCCTCCCCCAGGTAACTTAGCCTTAATCTTCACCAACAGCACTAGCAAACCTCTCCCCCATAATAACACCAAATTGAATCATTATTATCGTTATTCGGAACATGATATTCATCAGATTGTTAACTAATTCTGTCTCTTTAATTGTCACAAAATCTGTTCCTTTATTAGTTCAAAGAAGAGCAAAGAGGTCACAAGGGCTTGTAGTGAACATGCCTCCCTTAAGTAACATCACTAAAAGCCAAAAATAAACAAAGACTTCTGGATATTGGAAATCTGAAACCAAAACAGGGATAGCTGGAGAAACTCAGTAGGTCTGGCAGCACTTGTGGAGACAAAGCAGAGTTAACATTTTGGGTCCTTGACCCTTCTTCAGAATGAAAAACCAAATATCCGGTCATTTATTCACTTCCTAATGCAAGATCTTGCTAAGTTTAAAAGAACTGCAACTGGGTTTACTTTCATAACAATTGTAACTGAACATCAAATTCTCTTTAGTGACTTGTTTCTGTCCCCACAGATCACTTACTCCCATAGTGGATGAATAGCTGCTTCTTATACCTTGGTCGGGTAACTGAGAAATCTGTAATTATAACATTCTTAACAAGGTGGTGAGAAATGTGGTCCAATGGATGGTTACTTTGGGATCTCCAAAACCCTCCTTCTGGGAGTACAGAGGGTTATGGTAACCCCAGGTCACTGCTGCTAGAGAAACGACTGATGGAGGAGGTTTTCATTCTCACACAGTCCTGTTATCTTTAGTGTCACTTTGCTAGAAGTTGTGAGGTAAACTTGACAACCTTCCTGAATGTTTTACTGGACAAAGTGATAGTTACTACCTTCAATCTAATTGGTTCCTTGTTTCAGACAGTATAAGTCTACTGTTCCTGGGCTTTCAAAGAGGTAAAAACAATGACTGCAGATGCTGGAAACCAGAGTCTAGATTAGATTGGTGCTGGAAAAGCACAGCAGTTCAGGCAGCATCCAAGGAGCAGTAAAATCGACGTTTCAGGCAAAAGCCCTTCATCAGGAACACCAAAGAGCATTGTCAAGACATTTATTTGTCTTTACTAATGTGTTTGAGTGTTGCTTTCAAATGTCATAAGAGCATCTTATTGAGCTCTTCTATGTTATTGTTGCACTTAACCTCTTGCTTTGACACTGACCAGTAGAAAATAGCAGCTTTCTTTTGAGTTCTAAATCTATTTTGTTTCCGTGAAATGAAGTAACTCCAAATGTGAGATTATTTCCATGAGGACAACTTTTGTATTCCACATGTCTAATGTTCTGATGAGGTGGTCAAACTCCTCTGTAAATTAAAATAGACCACCCAGAAAAGCTCACCTCACCTCATAATCTGTTAAAATTTGTGAGTAAGTGAAGGAGAACTCCTAATTTCCACTACTTAAAGAAAAATAACAAGTTATGTTCCTAACTCTAATAGTGAGCACTAAACAAAAATATTAACAAACTGAACACTCTTTCCACTAACTAATCACTAACCCTTAACTGAACACAATTCTATCAATATGCTACTCCAATAACACAATTATTAAACATTACATTAACTTAATCTCAAGTCCACACAGAATTATATGCTGTCTTCTTTCTGGTCTTCCAATTATGCTGTCTTCTTCCTGAGACTTCTTTCTTTTGACAGCAAGTATTTTTATAGGAAAAGGTACCTTTTGATAGTTAGTCCCTCTGATTTCTTTGAATGTTTTTCATATTAGATGGGCAGTTAGCTCTCTGGCTCTACAGCAGTTGCTTTGCTGCTCAGTGGAAGTTGCTTTGATCAATTTTCAAAATGCCCTGGTTTTATACCCCCCAACATCATTCCCTTTCATTGGTTCAATATTGTTAATACAATAAATTCAAACTCAGCTGGGATTATTTAAATTAATTAATTAAATCTGGATTGTTGTCAAAACAGCAACCAAAACTCAGGTATCCATGCACTAGCCAATTGTTACGTGTACCTATTTCGGCTGAGGCTATACTTTAAATTTACTTTAAAATTCAGAAAACACTTCCTATCTTAACGTGAACATACCCTCTTTCGACTTTGTAACACTAATCTACTTCACTATGTTGAATTCCTCAATCTTCAGAAATCATCCAAATGCTTTGTGCCATCATTTTTATTTTCTGCAAACACTGCTCCGTAATTATTCTCTCCTAATTACAAAACATTTTGAAATAGCAAACATGCATTACACGTTTGTTCAAAAAATTCTGATTGTTGTCTTTGTTTTGCAAAGGATGAGATCTCTCCTCCTAAATTCCACAGTGTCTCAGCTCGACTTAGTCTCTCATCGTCGAACACCTCTCACCCCCTGGATGACTCTCATGCACCTTTGTTATACCACCACCATACACATAGTTCATCTTCATGGGACATGGTTCTTACCTGAATTTCTCAAAGAAGCAATGTGTGAGGAAAAAAAAGTGTCACTGAATTATATCACCTGCTATGGTCTGTCACGATCATTGTGATTGTTAATGTTTATGCAACAGGTTCCTTCCAATATGTCTGATGCCTCCAATATTTTACCAATTTGATGTTCAGCAGTGTATCAGGAAGGTCACAAAGACTCTCTACAGCAGGATGACCACCTATGTTTCTTTTCCAATGAATAGAACAAAGGTGGTCAAGGGAGCACTTGGGTCAAAAGAGCTGAATGTACCTTAGACCACACTCATATTCTTTTTGCTTGTTCTGCATTGCCATTCTGACATCTCTCTTATCCAAGACTGCTTCACAAGAGCCATTCTGTCTGGTTTAACACATCAATGCAGTCCCTAATTCTGTCATCCTCACTGTCATTAGACAGTGACCTTCCCACAATGTGGACTTACGGGTTTTGCCTTCAAATTGCTATATTTTAACTTCAACACCGACTTATTTCAATAACCCAGTCCCACCTGTGGGAGATTAGAAATGTTGTTTTTGCAGGTGAGGAGGGAGGGGTGTTCATTCTTGTAGCATGTAGCATACTTAAGACTAAGACTTTAATGAATATAGAGGGTCTTTTAAAGAAAATAGTTTTAAGCTGGGAAATAACTTTAAAGGGTTGTAGCTGACCACAAAAAGAAGCAGCAAGGGCGTTTCACAATAAAGCTTATAGTATGATAAGAGAAACTGGATAAAAGAACAAGCTGTAACAAACAAGGAACAAAGAATGCAGATAAGGACAGTAGGATGGCCAGATAAGAAAATAACTAACAAGTGAGGTAATCGGCTTATGATAGGATGGGAAAAGGGAGGCGTGATTCCGCAACTTGTAAACTGAATAAGAAAGCTAATATGCTCTGTTTTCGCGCGCATTTCTGCTTGATTGTAGAAGCGTCTGGTTCTTGCAAGGCTGTAATAAATTGTTCTTGTTTCCAACGCTTTGTCTCAGGCTGATTGATTTGTGAGTGAGTTCTGTTTCTCACCCACCTGTCTAATTTTTCAGAAGAATAACCATAAATAATTGCTGCACGAGTCTTTGAGATTTGTCTTGTATGTATGCTTTTCTTACTTAGAGCCCCTGTTGCAACAGTTTAGCTAGTAAATGGCTGAAGCAAGCTCCTCAGAATATCATGTGGGCACTTTCAAGCAATGCTGGGCCTTGAGGGAAAAATGAAAACAGAAAATGCTCAGTGGGTCTGGCACTAACAGAGTATAGAGAAACAGAGCCAACATTTCAAGTCATTAATCAAAACAGCCTGGAACATTAACTCGATTTCTGTCTCCACAACTCCTGAGTATTTCTAGCAATTCAGATTTCCAGCAATTGCAATATTTTGCTTTTGGCTGAGCCTTGAGACCCTGGCTTCTCAGTGTAACATTTTGCTGAGAGCCTGGCTACTCACTCTAACATCCCAGAATGGGGGCTGAGGCAGTCCAATGCAATTGGATATGTGACACTAACTGAATTCTGTGAACGTGCCGATGTTAACAATTAATTTGTGGCTGGATAATCCCTTCCCGCGCCTACATGTTATCAGCAGTTTGTCTCCCAGCCCCCACTGAGAATATATTCAGATTGTGCAATAAACATGTGAGGCTACATGAAACAGGGACCCATTAGGAAATGCAAACACTAGCAAGTAGTGAAGTGTTCATCTCACGCTAAAAGAAGAGTAACGGCTGTGCGAGATCATGCATATTGGAAGAGCTATCAAAGAAACGAGCATGATGTTGCGAGTATTATGGCAATGAACTGTGCTGTACGGAAATCGTTATGCATTTTTGTTGGAGTACACAGCTGGATATTTAATAACTAGCTAACAGGAAATCTTCCTTTCTTTTCAATTTTCCAGCCCTTCAGTAATGCTCAGAACGTGCAAGAACAGGCAGACCATAATGTTGGAAATAATAGCTCAGAAAGCAATTGAGAGCTTTTGTTTATAGCCTTGTATAAGTCTACAAGTGGCAGCTCCTTCACTTACTTTTTCTTTTAATGGAATTCTAGCACGAAGGTAAGAGAGGAGCAGAGAATTGTTCCCAGTAATGAGTAACATTGCTATGCTGTACAACAACTGCCCCGAGCACAAAACTGAAAGAGATAAATTATCGCAACCATATTCTTTGTTGCAATGGTCTATACTGGACCCCTGGGATTGTGAGTGATCTGTTGATGTACTCAGCAGTACTGCTGGATTCCCAAAGCTTAAACGCTTGCATAGTTAGGCTCTAGGATAAATGGAGGGACCGGCTAGACTGGTTGCTGGTGAGGTCCATTATTAAAGGACCTCAGGGCCTCAGTGAAACTTGGCAAGTTTTACACTTGGCTTGCAGCCATCTGTGCAGTAGCCACTCCAGTGCAGTTGAAGTTCCCAATGTATCATAGCCCCCCGACATAGGAGCCAGTTCCTTCTTCAATCGTTATAGGATACAAATTATGAGCTACATGTTGGAAATCACTGTAGCTTGGTGAAGATTTAACAACATTTTATACCTCATAACAACAACAAACTACAAAACCAATCATTTCTTTCCTGATGAATTACCTTGAGACGTTTTCTTCGAACAAAGGTGCTACTCAAATGTAGGTTGCTGTTGCACCAAGGAAACATACAAGACGTTATCACATGAAATTAGGGTTCTTAGCATTGGGAACCATATATTCGCATGGATTTGGGATTAGTTAAACAGGCAACAGAGCAGGAACGTGCAATGTCACAAGGATCCGTACTAGGGCCTCAGCTATTTGCAATCAATGCGCACCACTCAAGTGAAGGAGTTAATGGTCATGTATCTAAGTTTACCGATGATACAAAGCCAAGTCGGAATTGAAGTTACAAGGAGGCTGCAAAAGGCTTTAGATAAATTGGCTGATTGTGCAAGAATATGGCAGATGGAATATAAAATGAAGTTAGGCACTTTAGTAAGGAAACTAGAGAACAAAACGCGTTTTAACTGATGAGAGACTAAGAAATGTAGGAATTCAGAGGAATGTGAGTGTTTTTGTATTTGAATTGTATAAAATTTAAATGTGGGTACATGGGACATACAGCATGGAAACAGACCATTGATGGCAAGCCTCCTTCAATCTTGCTTCATCTAACATCATGAGATTAAACCCCTATTTTCTTCTATCTCATATCCTTGTCCAGTCTCAATTTATTCCCTTCAACCACTGTTTATGGTAGTGGGTTTAAAAAAAAATCTTTCTGCTGAATTAATTGAATTCTTGGTAACAATTTTATGTTGATGACCTTCCCAAGGAGAGGTGACATTCTCTCTATGTCCATTTTATCCAAATCTTTCAAAATTTTGAAGTCCCAAATTAAATCACTCAACAGCATTTGTTTTTCAAAGGAAAAGGGGACTCAGTATGGCAACTGTTTTCTGAAATATATGTTTATACATTTCTGAAAGCATCCTTGTAAATCTTCTCTATGTCATTAATGCCCATATGTCCTTTATATAATTTGATGATCACAACATCACGCAATACTCTAATTTGGTCTGACCAAAGATCATTATAGTTGGAGCATAGCTTTTCTACTTTTCAATTCTATCCCCCTGAAGTCTAATGGCTGGTTTGCATTTTTAGAGCTTTGCTAATCTGTAATGCTGCTTTCAGCAATTAATGTATTTACACTCTGAAATCCCTTGGCTTTTCTACTCCACTTAGATACTTATTTTCTACCTAACATGCAAGCTCCTTATTTTTCTTGCCAAAACATATTACCTCACTCTGACCTACTTTGGAATTAATTTGCCAGTCGCTTGCCCCTTCTGCAAAATTTATATATTTTCATAATTTGTTGTCATTCTGCTCAATATCAACATTCTCCCCTTCCAATTTATAATTTGTTTCAATCTCTGATTCATTAATATAAGTTGAGGTTTGTAGTCTCAGCATTGCTCCTGGGTGGAATTCTACTTCCCACATTTTGAATCACTACCCTTAGAAGGAGGAGATCAAGTCAGAGAGGTGGGATGTGTAGGGAGAGAAATGGACATCTTGGACCCTAAGCAATCGATGCATGGCATCTCACAGCGGTGCAATTACAATTGGAAATGGGCAAGGTCAGAACTACAGGGGCACAGATATCTCAGAGTGTTGTGGAGGTGAAGGAATAGAGATTGAGAAGTACAATTTGAGAACAAGGATGGGAATTTTAGTGAGTCACTATTATGGTTTTGATTTCTACATTTTCTTTGATACCTCTCTCCATGAACATTCAATTATTAGTCCTAACACCAATGTTAAATTGACCAGTCTATCGTTCCCTGGGCATGATCTGTTGTTGTTCTTAAACATTGGTGTAACATTAACTTTCAATCAATAACCCTACACCTTTTATGAATGCCTTATTAAAAATGTGCAATGTTGCCTTTGTTTCTCCTCCCCTAGATTCTTCTGCAGATAAATATGTGGATATAATTCATCAGGAACCTTTTTTATTATCCTCCATTCATTTAATTAAATACTTCACCTCTTTTTATTTTAAATGCAGTTATATTATTTTAATCTCATCACTCATTGTCATGTCTGCCTGCCTTGTTTCCTTTGTAAATGCTGAAGCAAAGTAATTATTTAATATTTCTCGTAGTTCTTTAATATTGCTGTGATATTATCCTATCCATCGTTAATTGGTCCTATTCCCATTGCTGCTATCCTTTCTTCAATTTATGTGTCTGTAAAAATATTTTACTGTTTTGTTTTATGTTCTTTGGTAATTTAGTTTCATGGTTCTTTTTCACTGCTCTTTTTTTTATTTTTCTTCTAATAGCGTCATATTCTCCTTTATCATGCTGTCCCCTGCTGTTCATGAAATTAGTGTCTTATCTTTAATTTTTTTTCTTATGTCTCCATTCATCCACGATGACTCATTAATGCCTCAGTTTGTTCTTGACTTTGAGCAGAGTGCACTTTCATGTACTTGGTTGAAAACCAGTGTAATTATTTCGCATTGTTGTTCCACATTATTGTTTGCCAAAATATTTTTCACTTATTTTCTAAAATTCTATTCTTGACCCGTCAAGTTCAACTTATTTTTTTCAATCTCTTACAGAGGTCTTTATGCTGTGGTCATTCCTGTCTTTAAATTCTAATATCTGGCTCCTTTGTTAGTACTAGATTCAGAAAACATGAGAACGTAAGGACTTTGAGCAAGAGTAGGCCATCTGGCCCTTCGAGCTTGCCCTGCCATTCAATAAGATCGTGGCTGATCTTTTCGTGGCCTCAGCTCTACTCACCTGCGCTCTCACCGTAACCCTTATATCCTTCATGGTTCAAAAAAATCAATCAGAGCTTTACAAACGTTTACTGAAGTAGCGTCAACTACTTCACTGGGCAGGGAATTCCATAGATTTACAATCCTCTGGGTGAAGAAGTTCCTTCTCAATTTAGTCCTAAATCTGCTCCCTCTAATCTTGAGGCTATGCCCTTTTGTCCAGTTTCACCTGCCAGTGGAAACATCCTCTGTACTTCTATCTTATCTATTCCCTTCATAATTTTATATGTTTCTTTAAGATCTCCCCTCATTCTTTTGAATTCCAATGAACATAATACCAGTCTACTCAGTCTCTCCTCAGAAGGCAATCTCCTCAACTCTGGAATCGACCTAGTGAACCTCCTCTGCACCCCCTCTCGCGCCAGTACATCCTTTCTCAAGTTAGACAACTAAAACTGCACACAGTACTCCAGATGGGGCCTCATCTCCACCCTGTACAGCTACAACATAACCTCCCTGCTTTTAAACTCAATCCCTTCAGCAATCAATTCCATTTGCCTTCCTAATTACTTGTTGTACCTGTAGACCAACCCTCTGTGATTCACACATGGAGAATCCCCTCTTCTGAGTTTTCTTACATTTCAAATTAGGAAGGAGTCCTGAACACAGTACAGAAAGTGCATTCCTTTATCCCCTTTAGCTACTGCTTTTTGTCAATTAATATCAGGATGATTGGTGTCAAGTACAATTATTGCTTATTTCTTTTTATTTTTTTCTTATTTCTTTTTATTTCTTTTTATTCCTTTTTTGCAATTATTTTCCACCAAGTTCATTTCACTATTAGGAGGCCTGCAATTATTATTATTCCATTGCAATTCCAGATGGACTTCAACATTCTACTGTCTTAATCTTAATTTATACCAAGATCTGTTCCCTGATCATTCCTGTGCTTGTTGACGTGTATTAGCTCCTAGTTAAGCAAAGCATAGAATTCTGACAGTGTGGAAGGAGGCTATTCGGCCCATTGAGTCCACACCGACCATCCAAAGAGCATATCACCCAGATCAAAACCCCTACCCTTTCCCTGTAGACTCTGCATGGCTAATCCACCGAGCCTGCACACCCCTGGACACCATGGGCAATTTAGAATGACCATTGCACCTAACGTGCACGTATTTGGACTTTGGGAGGAAACCCACTCTGACACAGGGAGAATGTGCAAACTCCACACAGACATTTGCCCCAGGGTGCAATTGAACCCATGTCCCTAGTGCTGTGAGCCAGCAGTGCTAACCACTGAGCCACCATATGACCCCAATGTTGAAACACAATTTTAAAATTTTTACGCAATTTTCAAATCCTTCAAGGGCCTTACTCCTCCTTAACCTTTATTATGTTCTTGGTCCCCATAACCTCCAGGACATCTGTGCTCCATTAGTTCTGCCTTTTGAGTATCCCTGATCTTATTTCCTCTAATTGGTAGTCATGCCTTGTCACCTAGCCTTAAACATTGAACTTTCCGAATTTCTCCACATTGCGAGTTATCTTTCCCCTCTTAAACTCTCCTTAAAATCTACCTCTTTGTCCAGGCTTTTGATCATCTGCCTAATATCGCTACATTCAAGCCAATGTCAAATTTTGTTTGATAACACTCCCGATAAATGCCTTACGTCTTAGTGCAGTTCAGATGCTCAATATTTGTGCCAATATAGATGTATTTTGTTTTGTGCTTTAAACCAATACAGAGACTTAACACATTTTGCCTGGAGTCTCTCAGGCTGTCGTTGACTGAACATACACTGTCTCACAGTCAGCTTGCTCCTTATCACGAAGTCATGTTCTAATATCCTGTATTGCTTCTTTGTTTACATCTGTATAGAGCTGTACGTTTATATACTTTTTATTTCAAAAATATACATTATTCATAAAATTATTTTGATATCTTTACAATTGGTGGTGCCATACATACATATACATTCCATTTCTTTACATACAGAGATCGGAATTAATCATTCGTATGTACAAGTCTGTACATTGACTATCCAGATATTCTGCTGAGGCGTCAGCAGAGCCCAGTTACGGAGTGGGCCCCCTGTTCTTATTTGGCAGGCAGACCTTACACGGTGGTCTTTCCCCACAGCGCCTTGGCGGCAGCTACCCCAAGCTTCAGCGGGTCCATCAGCACGTAGTCCTGGACCTTGGAATGTGCCAGTCTGCAACACACGGTCGGGGTCAACTCCTTCAGCTGGAAAATCAACAGGTTTCGGACACACCAAAGAGCATCTTTCACCGAGTTGATGATCCTCCAGTCACAGTTGATGTTCGTCCCGGTGTGCGTCCCGGGGAACAGACCATAGAGCACGGAGTCCTGTTTCATGCAGCTGCTCGGGATGAACTTCGACAAACACCACAAACTCCTCCCAAGACTTGGCGCACACACCAGCCCCACCAAACCAAATACCCAACACCTTCAGGTAGTCGGTCCTAACGGTGAAGGGGATCGAGGATTGGTCGTCCCAGTTCCTGAATAGCATAGCCTCGTGCTTGCCTCGGTTTACCTTGGCCCCTGAGGCCCGTTCGAACTGGTCACATATGCACATGAGTCTGTGCACGGGCAGTGGATCCGAGCAGAAAACAGCGACGTCATCCATGTACAGGGAGGCCTTAACCTGCAGGCCTTCGCTGCCAGGAATAGTCACCCCTCTCAGGCTTGCATCCTTCCTGATGGACTCGGCAAATGGCTCTATACAGCACACAAACAAGGCAGGAGAGAGAGGCAGCCCTGCTGACTCCAGATTGACCGGGAAGTTATTTGATTCCCACCCATTGATTGAGACTGCACTGACAATGTTGGTGTAGA
>NC_057720.1:73155919-73157534 GCF_004010195.1 Chiloscyllium plagiosum | reverse complement strand
ATCGTATCCCTGAGGAGTGCGAGACTCTCAGTGATCTTCCTGCCCAGTACAGCACAGGTTTGGTCAGGGTGAATCACCAATCCGAAAGCAGACCTGACCCGGTTGGTGATGAGGGTGATGATGCCTCTCTTCATGGATTCACTCATGGTACCTCCAGAAGCATACTGACATACACCTCCAGCAGTTCCTGGCCAAGTCCCACAGAGCGGAATAGAGCTCGACCGGTAAGCCGTCGCTTCCGGGAGTTTTATTCTTTTCGAAGGACTCGAGGGCCTTGATCAGCTCATCCAGAGATAGCAGCTGGTCCAGCCTTTCCCGTGTTCTGTCGTCTAAGACCTCCATGATAGAGGAAGGGAATGACTGGGAGGCCGCGCTGTCGGTCGGCTTCGCATCATACAGACTGGCGTAGAAGGATTTGCTGATCCTCATGACATCAGCCTGAGATGACGTTATCGAGCCATCTTCTTCCTTCAGGCTGCTGAGCACGGAGCTCTCTTTGTGCACCTTCTGGAAGAAGAAACGTGAGCACGTCCCTCTGCTCCACCGAGCGGACCCTGGACCGGAAGATTATCTTGGAGGCCTCCGAGGCAAAGAGCGAGGCTTGCTGGCCCTTCACCTCCTGGAAGTCCTCCGTTACATTGACCCCATCGTCTGCAGCAGGAGCAGGTTCTGCATACTCTCCTGGAGTTGGGACAGTTTTCCCCGCCTCTCTCTCACCTCCTGTACACCTTTGAGGATGAAGAACCTCTTGATGTTCCCTTTTACTGGTTCCCATCATCCGCTGGAGACTCAAAGAGGGGCTCCATGGTTCTCCAACCTGCATAATCCCTCTTGAGCTCCTCAATGTTTCCTGGGGTCAACAGCTCGGTGTTCATCTTCCACGTTCCCTTACCTGCCCGCTGCTCGTCCTGTAGGTGACAATCGGCCAGCAGGAGGCAGTGGTCAGAGAAGAACACCAGCTTAACGTCGGTGAATCTGACCGAGAGCGTTCAGGACACAAACAGGTAATCTATCCTCGAGCGGATAGACCTGTCTGCCCATGACCAGGTGTATCTACGCTGCGCTCCATCTGCAGGGGTGCTGAAGACGTCGTGCAACTTGGCGTCTTTGACCGTTTCCATCAGGGCTCTGGACGTGGCGCCGGATTGTCCTTCTGCATCAATGATACTTTTGAAGTCTCCGGCCAGAATGACCGGCCTGGACGTAGCCAGCAACAGTGGAAGCTGCTGCAGGACGGCCAACCGTTCACTCTTACCCACTGGGGCGTACACGTTAATCAGTCTCAGGGGAGCATTCCTGTACATGACGTCAGTGACGAGGAGGCGCCCGCCCACCACCTCCTTAACCTCGGAGATGGTGAAGTTGCCTCCTCGCAACAGGATACCCAGGCCGGAGGCGCGGCTATCGTTGGTCCCCAAGCAAACTGATGGCCCATGGGCCCACAAGCTCGACTATTTCCTGTAACGGCTGAGCTGCAGTCTCCCACACTCCTGCAGAAACAGGATGTCGGCTTTAACGTTGGCGAGGAAAGCCAAAGTTAAAACACATCGCACAGCAGATTTAATGCTATGCACATTAATATGCAATTTTTATCACCGTTTTAACAGTTTATCAG
>NC_057720.1:73141577-73155419 GCF_004010195.1 Chiloscyllium plagiosum | reverse complement strand
TCCTGATGGACTTGTGGTCAAAGGTGTTTTCTTCATAAATTTCTCCACGAAGGACAGATGATATGGAACGGTCCAACTACTTGGAGTTTCCGCGGCAGCGAGGCCAGGCCAATCCTTCGCAACACCAGGGACAGGTAGAACCTCAGTACCTAGTGACACTTGGTGTTTACGTACCGGGGATCCACGCACAGCTTGATGCAGCCACACACAAAGTGGCCATCAGGGTGAGAGTGGCATTGGGTGTATTTTTTCCCCCGTTGTCCAGATCTTTATACATTGAGTCCCTTCAGATCCGGTCCATCTTTGATCTCCATATAAAATGGAAGATGGCCCGGGTGACTTGCCGGGAATAGGCCAGACCTGTGTCACATATAACAATGCTGACAGTGCCCTGATGACCAGGTTTTTTCCCACGATGGAGAGTGACCGTAGCTTCCATCTGCCCAGTTTCTGCCTCACTCCTCCCAAGACTTGGTGCACGCCCCAGCACCTCTGAACCAAATACCCAGCACCTTCAGGTGGCCAGTCCTGATGGTGAAGAGGATGGAGGATTGGTCGGTCCAGTTCCAGAAGAGCATGACCTCGCTCTTGCCTCAGTTTACCTTGGCCTCCGAGGCCCGTTCAAACTGGTCACATATGCACATGAGTCTGTGCACGGACAGCGGATCCGAGCAGAAAAAGGCGACGTCATCCATGTACAGGGATGCCTTAACCTGCAGGCCCCCGCTACCAGGAATAGTCACTCCTCTCAGGCTCGCATCCTTCCTGATGGACTTGGCAAAGTGCTCTATGCAGCACACAAACAAGGCAGGAGAGAGAGCACCCCTGTTGACTCCAGATCTGACTGGGAAGCTGTCTGATTCCCACCCATTGATTGAGACTGCACTGACAATATTGGTGTAGATCAGTCTAATCCAATTGCAGATCTCCTCTCCAAAGCCCATTTTGGGGAGAACATCTCTCATATATGTATGTGATATCCTGTCAAAGGCTTTCTCCTGGTCCAGGCTGATGAGGCAGGTGTTCACCCCCCTGTCCTGCACTTAGGCGATCGTATCCCTGAGGAGTGCGAGACTCTCAGTGATCTTCCTGCCCGGCACAGCACAGGTTTGGTCAGGGCGGATCACCGATCCCAGAGCAGACCTGACCCGGTTGGTGATGACCTGTGACAAGATTTTGTAATCTGCATTTGAAAGTGAGATTGGTCTCCAATTTCTGATTTCCTCCCTGTCCCCCTTCCACTTTAGATGAGGGTGATGATGCCTTTCCTCATGGATTCACTCACGGTACCTGCCCGAAGCATACTGACATACACCTCCAGCAGGTCCTGGCCAGTCAAGTCCCACAGAGCGGAATAGAACTCGACCGGTAAGCCATTGCTTCCGGGAGTTTTATTCTTTTCGAAGAATTCGAGGGCCTTGGTCAGCTCATCCAGAGATAGCGGCTGGTCCAGCCTCTCCCATGTTCTGACATCTAAGACCTCCATGATAGAGGACAGGAACGACTGGGAGGCCTTGCTGTCGGTTGGCTTCGAGTCATACAGACTGGCATAGAAGGATTTGCCGATCCTCATGATGTCAGCCTGAGATGACATTATCGCACCATCTTCTTCCTTCAGGCTGCTGAGCACGGAGCTCTCTTTGTGCACCTCCTGGAAGAAGAAACATGAGCATGTCTTGTCCTGGTCCACAGAACGGACCCTGGACCGGAAGATTATCTTGAAGGCCAATGAGGCAAAGAGCAAGGCTTGCTGGCCTTTCACCTCCTGGAGGTCCTCCGTGACATCGATCGATTGACCCCCCCCCATCATTGTCTGTCTGCTTGGAATCCGCAGCACTCGAGCAGCATCTTCTTGACAAACGCTGTCCGATCGACTGGTGTATGCTCCTCCACCTTCTTCAAAGTCACCCTGACTGTATTGCGAATCCCCTGTCCTGAGCTGCGGGTGGCTGCTGAGGCCATAGCTCTAGGTTGGCTGGTCCCTGAATTGGCATTAGGCTGAAGTCAGCATGAAGATCCATCAAGAGCAGGTCAACACAACCAAACGATCCTCTAACGTCCAATCATGATGCAGCAATGATCACAACTAGCTCTAATGGCTCACAACTCGACACCCATCCTGATAAGAACAGACGCTTGATCTGAGCCAAAAGGCCGCAGTTCTCTAAGTCGTGTCAAAAATTTCTCTCTCTTTTCACATGCATATTTTAGGTTGGCATCATCTTACCTGACTGATGTCAGAGTCATGTGTGTCGTGATATCTCATGCTTTACATGAATCCTTTTATATAACAGGGTTCACCCCGTCATCACTAGCACTAGCCCTTCAGTTGCCTATTTCTTTAGGACTTACAGTAAATTAATATTAAGACTCATATTGGAACTCTAAGCAGAGGGACTGATTTTAGTAGCCAATCACAAAGGAATCCTTTTGTTTAAATTTGCATTTGAATTTGATATGCGGTTAGTTCCTAAATCTTCTAGCTAAAGCATAGAGGGATCTGGGTGCTGTAATGCATGAAACACAAAAAGTTAGCATGCAGGTACAGCAAATAATTAAGAAGACAAATGGAATTTTTGCTTTTATTGCGAAGGCGTTTGGAGTTTAAAAATAGGGAAGATTTGTTATAATTGCACAAAGTGTTAGTGAGACTGCACTGGGTATTGTGTACAGTTTTGCTTCCCATATTTAAGATCTGGCATTGGAGGCTGTTCAAAAGAGATTCACTACACTGATTCCTAGGAGGAAGGTGACTTACCAAGAATGGCTAAATGGGTTAGGCCTTTACACATTAGAGTTTAGAAGAATAATCCTATTGAAATATGCCACAGGGCCAACATTGAGAAGATGTCTTCACTAGTGGGGTAATCTCAGACTAGGAGATTTACTTACAGAAAATGAGAACACTCTTTTAAAACTGAGATGCAAAGGAACTTTTTCTCTCAGAGGGAAGTGGCTGTCTGGAATTCTCCACTGCAGACAATCGAGGAGATTAGATCAACTGAAAGTAAATAAAGATGAAGTTTTAATATTGGGGAATCATAGAATAGAATCCCTATAATGTGGAAGTAGGCCATTCAGCACATGGAGTCCACACCAAACATCTCACCCAAGGCTTCCATTTACCATGGTTCATCCACTTAACCTGCACATCTTTGGACTGAGAGTGGAAATCTACACAGACACAGAGAGAACATGTAAACTCCATACAGACAGTTACCCGAGGGTGGAATCAAACCCAGGTTCCTGACACTGTGAGGCAGCAGTGCTAACTACCGAGCCACCATGTCACCTGTAAGGTGAGGGCTATGAGGAGCTGGCACAAGAGAAGAGTTGAGGGCAGGTCAGCTATGGTCTTGATGAGTGGCCAACTCCTGGTCCTATTGCTTCTGTAACAGCTAGAAATATATAAAACTGGACGTGGCTGTATTTGAAATAATGAAAGCAAACTCTAAGCATTGAAACCACTCATAACTCTTGATGGTAGGCAGAAAGTGTCAGGGCTTCAAGGAAGTGGGCAATTTTGATTATAAATTTTGTGATAAGGCCATTAGTGTTTTCCTGGTGGATATGGGTCAAACAAGCATGGGATCCTGAGTGTTAGACACAATAGAATGAGGCTAACAGTATTCAGAATGACATACCTGAGAGCAAGCTCAAAACGTTACCAAATCAGCCAAGGTAGGAGACCTGCCTTTCGTTTCCACTGCCACACTGCGTGAAATGCATGTAACCCTTAAAATTGGCTCATTTGAGAGTACTTTCAATCGCTACATTTCATAGCAGGATGCATTTTTAATTCTGGACCTCAGCTAAGTCCAGTTGGTTCCCACCTAGTGAATATTGTTGAAATTCACTATGCAAGGATACACACCAGGTTTTCTCCATCACCTCCATTGTGAGACAAATTATGGTACCTCTATCAAGACCTAATTAATCTAGCATGAACTGAAGAGAAAAAGCTCCCTGTGCTGCACTGCTTAGCTACGCATTGTATTATTCCAATTTCATACAGATTTACAGTGAACTAAAGCTTTCAAATATAAGACTGCATCAGACAGTTTTACTTCTGGAAATTGCAATTGATTTCTGTGCGCCATGCTGAGCTTTTATATACTCCAATGACACCCCTTATTGTTCAGTGTCAGTTCAACAGCAGTCAGGCCATTACAATGTCACGATGCAATGTTCAATTTTGACACTGTCATACTAATGAACAGCATCACTCGTTAGGCAGATTCTAAAAAGACCATGTCAAAGAAGAACATCTTACTAGATGGCAAAATAAATTTCTCAAAACTGTTTCGGTTGCACAAAAATTAGCTTCAGAACCCGAGACCCGTGTGATCTGTTGTATGCACTGCTGATTGCAACATTTTGCTTTCACTTGGAGATTAGTGCTGGTTGAAAAAGGATCTGTCCATCATTGTGATTGCTTAACCCACTAGGCCAAGAATTTTTTAAAAATTCTATCAATATCACATGCAGAATTGTTTGGAATTCTGACCTTGTCCAAAGCGGGATAATCATTCAGAGGCTGAAATACCAACTAGGGCACTGAGGCCTGATCCTCATCAGTGCTTAGCTGTCATCAGTTGGCAAGTTCCATCCAAGCCTAATGGGATAGAGCAATTGGAGGCACTGAACCACAAGTTAGAATCAAGGTGCATATGAATAGACAAGACACTATTCAAGTCCGGAATTATTTTTAGTCATAAGCTTCTTCTTAGATGTCAAAGGATGTAAAATGCAGAATGTTTGGCACAGAAGCACTTAACAGTAGGCACTTCCAGTCAATGATTTCAGGTCATGTGTATAGTGCACAACTGGACTGGATTTATAGCGCACGCGACAAGTAGTCTGGTGTTGCATAATTTTATTGCCACTGTGTTGTGTTTTCATAAAGTTTTTTGTAAAACTACAAAAGTATTGCATTAATAGTTATCTGCTAACAGGATTAACAAAGAATGTCTGAATTAAAACTATCATGGGTTATCAGGAGAGTTGATGGCCTGGTGGTATTATTGCTGGACTGTTAATCCAAAGCCCCATGTAATGTTCCGGGGATCTGGGTTGAAATCCTGCCATGGCAAATGGTAGAATTCAAATTCAGTGTAAATCTGGAATTAAGAGTTTGATGATGACCATGAATCTATCATTGATTGTCAGGAAAAAAATAAACAGCTGGTTCACTCATGACCTTCAGGAAAGAATACTGTTGTCTTTACCTGAGTTACATGTGACACCAGACCCACAACAATGTGGCTGATTCTTAACTACCGTGTGGGATGGACAATAAATGCTGTTTGTCAGCAATACTCTTATCCTGTTTAACATTTTTAAAAATGTGATTCGATTGGAAACATTCTCCTTAATGTCAGTGAAGATCATGACTATTGGAATGCTGTAAGAAATGGTACTTCTCAGAGTGTTAGAGAATTTGTAGGGAGTGGCCCAGAAAGCTGATTTTTATTCTGTCTCTGGAAAAACTGTAAATGTTCCCTCAAAATGTAGAGATCTCCTAGATCAGGATTCCCTGTTGGCATTCCTAATTTAACAGGATGATGCTTTAAATCCTCTTGTCTACATGAATATTTAGTAAAGGATAACAACTGCTTCCCATCATGAGGTAAACAGCAAGGTGACCTCAAATTAAAATGATGGATTGGGGAGGCGGGGGTAGGGGCGCAGGTGACCAGCCTGATGTCTTCAGTAGCTGTCCTTTTTCCAGTGGCTAGTAAGTTTCGAACATGTGACTAATATGGCGTAAAGACAAAATGGTGCAGAAATCAAGCTTATTAATGGGTTCTTGTAGGCAGATGTTATGTACTTGCCATACAGTTTTCTTTTTATCCAGAGGGTTAGGGCAGATGGAGAAGATAGAGAAAGATAAGGAGGACTGCTTCCAAACACTTCCATCTACTGAGCAAAATGCTGCTGCCACAAGCTGCAGAGATTCACGTGCTCTGTACCAACTACCCATTTTGTCCTGTGGGATCACTAAACTGCTCTTACCTGTCACGGTCCATAAGCTTCTCCTACCTCTGAACAGTTGTTTCTTAAGTAACTTCATAAATTACCTTAAAATCAGTTCTGAATTATTAACCACTCAGTGTGGGTAATCTGTAAGTCCCTAAACCTAAAACATAGTGTGTTCAATTGAGGGAAATGGCAGAAGATTGTGTATTGAAGGCCCTCTGAGCAATATGCAGTTCACTGTTAGGCATGGGATAATGGCAGCACTTAAGTAAAGCCATCATCAATGTGAGTGTAATTTTCAAAGGGGTCATTAGCCAGGTAGGCAGTGACTAAGCATTCAGAAGACAAATTAGGAAGCATTTTACAAAAGTTTAGAGATGGGCAGTCCTCTCTCACAGAAAACAGTCAGCCAATATTAATTCATCATGTTAAATGTGTGACCAATTGTGGTGAACCCAAGTGATAAAGAGCAACGATCAGTGGATAGTTGGGACATACACAGCAACACTCTAACTAAATAGGGAAAAGCTGGTTGACCTTCACCTTGTACATAAGTCACTCAACTCAGTGAATCCAGGATTGCATAGTGCAACGATGAAGCGGATATTTGAAACTTAGACACAGCTGTCTTCCTGTGATTGCTTCAAAGTTAAGTATGAATTCCAAAGCAATTTACAGCTTGGCATCCCAGGACAGCATTGCTTGTATACTGGCTGTTGATCCCAGGTCTGGCTGTAGAGGATGGATGCCATTTTGTCATGATTTTCTTACCGTGCTAATGCTACAACAGTGAGAATGTTAATTTATGGAGTACCTTTAACATAATAAAACATCACAAGCTGCTTTACAATTGTGTTCTCAGGTAAAAATTGACAAGGAGCCATTTACAGAGACATTAGAACAGGTGACCAAAAGTTAGGTTAAAAAGGGTACTACATAAGGATGGAGTTCGAGGGTCAGAGGAATAAAGGAAGAAATTTTCACAGCTTTGGGCCCAGGCAGCTAGACTATCATTTATCAGGTAAATACTATTGTTGCCTAAACTCCACCAAAGTTATGGCAGCAATTTGCCCCTTTGTCTCCTGAAGATAATGAATCTGTTCGTACGAGTTGCATAAAGCTAGCATTTTCTTGATTGTCTATGATGACTTCTTGTTTCAGTGTTTCAAATGCTGTGGCACAGAGGAATTTTACTCCATGCACTCAGAAGTGGGAAACTGGTTGTAATTTTAACCAGCTGCAGTTACATCTCTAGTCAAAGAACAGCTCATTCCTTAAACAGCCAAGTGAGTCTTCCTCATGAGAAAAACAGTGCAACAGGGAACCCTGGTCAGCACTGAGTTTAATTGGTGTCTCCCAAATGCGTTAGTAAGGATTGAGCATGTTTAATCCAAAGTTCAACATCACCAATAGTCCCAAGTGTTGGGCAGGCCTGCTATACAACATACTTCACATATCCGATAGTGCAGGCTCTCTGCACTAGACAGCAAATATGGTCCCTACATATCTTATTAGAATGCAAATATCATCCAAAAACATGTAATGCCAAGCAACAAAAAGATATTGTAAATATCAAAAGACTACTTAACACAGGCTGTGAATAAACTAAAGAATGGCAACATTAAATAATGAACAAGGATGCAGATCATAAGACCATAAGACATAGAAACAGAAGTAGGTCATTTAGCCCATTGAGTTTCCTCTGCCATTTAATCAGGTGATGGCTCATCTGATAACTCTCAATTGTACTTGCTTACTGCTGCCTCTAACCCTGTTCTAATGTCTCTGTAAATGGCTCCTTATTGACTAAAAATTTGTCTATCTTGGCCTTGAACATGCTCAACATCCCAGCGTCAATAGTGCCATGTGGTAATGAGTTCCACAGCTTCACCACCCTCTGAGAGAAGAAATTTCTCCTCCTCTCTGTCTTAAATGTGCAACCTCTAACAGGGGAGGTGACAGCCTGGTGGCATTACTGAACTGCTTTTTTTTAGATTAGATTCCCTACAGTGTAGAAACAGGCCATTTGGCCCAACAAGTCCACACCGACCCTCCGAAGAGTAACCTTCCCAGACCCATTTTCTTACATTTACCCCAACCAATACACCTAACATTATGGGCAATTTAGCATGGCCAATTCACCCGACTGCACGTCTTTGGACTGTGGGAGGAAACCGGAGCATCCGGAGGAAACCCATGCAGACACGGGGAGAATGTGCAAACTCCACACTGACAGTCACCCATGGCAGGAATCCAACCCAGATCCCTGTCACTGTGAGGCAGCAGTGCTAACCACTGAGCCACCGTGCTGCCCTGTTAATCCATAGACCTACGTAATGTTCTGTGGATCTGGGTTTGAATCCTACCACAGCAAACAGGAGAAGTTGAATCCAGTAAAAATCTGGAATTAATAGTCTAGCAATGACCACGAGTCAATTGTTGGAAAAACCCATCTGGTTCACAAATGTCCTTTAGGGAATGAAGCTGCCATCCTTACCTGATCTGGCCTACATGTGACTCCAGAGCCACTGCAATGTGGTTGACTCCTAACTGCTCTCTAAACAATGAGGTATATGCAATAAATGGTGTTCCAGCCAGTGAGGCCCTCATTCCACAAATGAATTGTAAAAACTGAGATTATGTCCTCTGATCCTAAACTCTCCAAAAAGGGGAAACAACACCTCCATATCTACTCTGTCAAGTCCCCTAAGAATATTATACGTTTCAACGAGTTCAAGTCTCATTCTTCTAAAATCCAGTACAGTTACAGCCAATTTCCTTACACACTCAGTCTCTCCATACTCTGTATCATCCCAGTGAACCCTCGTTGAACTGTGTCCAATGCTGATATGTCTTTCCATAGATCAGAGAACCCCAGCTGTTCACAGTATTCCAGCTACGTCTTGTGCCTTGTACTGTTTATCAAAGTGTCTTTACTTTCGTACTCCATTCCCCTTGATGTGAAGGCCAACACTCCTTTGGCCTGCCCTGTTACTTGCTGAACTGAAATGCTAGCATTTTGCAGTTCATACATGAAGACTCACAAGTCCCTCTGCTCTGAAGAGTTTTGCAGCTTTTCTCCATTTAAGCACTATTCCACTCTACATTCTACCTACCAAAGTGTATACTTTCTGCCCAGCGAAAGTTTGTTGGTTATTTCGGTAGGCTGGACAGCTGGCCTGTAATTTAGAGTGACACCAACAGCAAAGGTTCAAATCCTACAGCAGCTGAGCTCACCATGAAGGCTCAACCTTCTCCACCTCACTTGTGGCATGGCGACCCTCACGTTAGACCACCACCAATCATCCCTGTCTCGCTAATGAGATAGCAGCTCTCTGGGATTACAGTTACTTTAACTAATACACATCTTTTCACTTGACCATTAATTTTGCTTCAAATTATTGTTTCTGATAGTTTCCCCACCACAAAAGTAAGACAGGCAACTGGTACATTATCAATCACTATCTTCTCTGGCTGTTAACATGATCTCTCTGGCCATAATGCACCTTGTCTATTATCCAGCTCAGTGAGATTGCTCTTATTTTGGCCACGTTTAAGGTGACTTCTACCTTTCCGATCATGACTATTCATAACTTACTTTCTCAACACGACAGCTTTCACGTGAAACCACCAAGGTGCTATTCATGGTCCTGAAAGGGAAACTTGAATTATCGGTAATAGTGTTGAGAGCACCACACTCTCAACTCTAAACTCCAGTATCTGCAGTACTCACTTTATCTGTATAAGAAATAGTGGTTACTGAAAGGGGAAAAAATTATAAACAGTGTAGCTGATTGTGGAAGTTGTATATTGGATGGGGGTTGGCTAATTAATAAAACACAGAAAGTTGGGATAAAGGGAGCATTTTCAGGTTGGCAACCATCAACCCTGTGTGCCACAGGGATCAGATGGTACTGCAGCTAGGATAGGAGAACGTGTACTGATATAATTGGTTATGTAATCACATGGATCAATCTGAGTAGTATTGGATAATATAGTCATTGAACTAACTTGGAATGTAAGCTATGCAAAATGTTTGGGTCGAGATGGGTGAGTAAAGTGTTACATCTTGATTGGAGATTATTGTTTCTTAGAATAATTGATTGGAAGCTTGTAACTTGTAAAAATATTATAAAACCTTTGCTCTGGCAGTAAACATTTGAGCTGTGCAGCACTTTTGGACACGTACATCTCCCTTGCATGCAGGAATGAACACTTAAACAAAGAAACCTGAGTCTTGCCTGATCTAAAAGGAAATAGAGTACCCAGTCTTTCAGTCCCCTCATTGTTGTCGGCCTGGAGTCACATGTCAGTCACACGAGATAAAAACAGCACGTTTTCATCCCTGAAGGACATTAATAAACCAGATGGGCTTTCAAAACAATGGTTAGATAGTCACAATTTGGCTAGTTTTACTATGAGTTCAAATTTCACTATTACCCATTTTGGGATTTGAAACCCTATATCAAGGAGTTTAACCTGGTGTTCTGGATTATGACGCCTGAGGCATTACTACTAAGCCACCACCTCCCCCACAGTGGACAATTAGCAAAACAAAAATGACACCAAGCCACATGAAGAGGTATTAGGTCAGGAGACCAAAGGCTTGGTCATGAAGCTCAGTTTGGGGTGTGATCCTATTGCAGAGTGTGTCGATGAGGTGGGAGAAATATGGGAGAGATGTTGGAACTAAACATGGCCCAAGAGACAGGTAAAGAGGTCAGTCTTGAGGAAGAAAACAATTGAACTCAGCTGTGGGATGCAAGGATTGAATGCAAAATGGGATCAATCATGCAACAAGTGGGTTAGGTTGAAATTTTTCCTGAACAAATATTGCACATAGCAATATGGTTGTCCCAGCATAGCTGGAATTTTAGAAGTTCTCAACCTTTCAATAATAACATTAAAGTGCTAAAAGGAAACTAATGAGTAGTCTTGCAAGAGGTAAGCTTAAAGCTTTTGTGTCACAAGATTTAATGATTGGTTAAAATCCTTATTGTACTAATTTTGTAATGAGATCAGCCAGGTGGACATCATAAATATCAGTTCCCTGATTGGGGCTGTTAATCCAGTCCAATCAGGGAGCCCTGGTTGACAGAGAGAAACAGGAGTGTCAGAGGTCCTGTTCACTCTGAGAGTGGGCTCTGAGGGAGCTGCAACTTTCCACATGTAAATAAAGGGTGACTTGCTGATAGGATGTCAGCTTCTGTGGTGTTATTTCGACTATGAAGACAGATTTTTTTGACCTGCTTGATTTTGTTTTGTTGCATACATTCTAATATATTGATGATTTCATGTTTCAGCTTCCAAGAAATTCATAATGAACAAACTAAAAGCATTGGAACAATGGTGCTACAAGCACATGCTTTCAGTGAGCTAATGCCGCATGAATAAAGCAGGAAGAGTTTTTACACTTACTCAGACAGACTATAATATGATTGACTCCTGTTTAAGGCATACATTGGTACATGCCAGTTACTGCAGGGTCGATAACACTGGGAAGATCCTGTTGATGCCCTCATTGTCATCTTCACATCTTCCACTTCTTGTCAAATTAACACTTGATGTGCCTCATTTAGTTTCCACCACAAAACTATCATCAGCCACAGTGTGAAATATCAGTTATCTGATCTTCGAGCTACAGCTCTACATTGTTATATTCATGTCTTATGGGCATATAGGAAATAATCTAGTCTTGAAATTTAATCATGCTGCGCTTGTGTATCAGATGCAAAACGATTGCCCGTGGGTGCAAAACTGAGGGCAATAAGCACACACTCTTCTGTTCTATACCATAAATGTGCTGCCCAGGATTTGAATTAAATGTTATGCTACATATTCAGAACAGGAGGCTCCTCTTTTAAGGTCTCCTCATATTCTCTTATTTGCCTCAGCAGTGCCTTGCTCCCCTGATGAGACTGCTGTCCTACCAGCGCATCCAGACCTCCAACTGTGTGTATGGCCTCAGAAACCTGGCTGACAGCTTTACAGTGACACATGGAAGTGGTCCCTTTGTTGGCCACCTCCCTTGTTGGCACATTCCTGACATGTGTGGAGGTTAGGACCCGGGAGTGGTGTTGAACTGCAATTATAAGCAACATCAATCAGATTTCATTCATTCACACTGTCTCTCTCTCTCGAACAACTCTAGCATTTTCTCAAAAATCTCTAGCATTTTCTATTTACTTATTTTCACATCTTGTGACTCTCATGGTCACCTTAGCCCTAAAACTAGCATTATGGGCTCATTCCTGTCTGCAGCGAAAGCTCCCTGTTTGTTGTTCATTGCTGTTTCAGAGAGATGGGAGAGGATCTCTATACCAGAGTCAGCAGAGAGATTACTTTGGATAGATTAATGTAGAATGAGAGAACACAATGCAAACTCCCAGAAGGCCCACAGACTACAGGCCCTGTGTAGTTTTCATGAACAAACTCAACATCCCTCTCAATGGAAAAAGATCTCCTTCCTTGACTATGTGGAATATTTTGCTGTCACTGGCAATGTATGACCTGACTTTGTGCTCGGTTTTCTCGCAGCAATGATTCATTCATTCTGTGCAGGTCCTCTGTTGCTTCCTTACTCAAACCAGGACAGAGATTTGTGCAGCAATAAATAGGTTACAAGGGATATTTCCTCCAGATGTGATCTAAGCTCCTGCCAGAGCCCCGAGTAAAGAGGCACAGCTGGCCTACATTGAGTCACAGAGTCGTACAGCACGGAAACAGACCCTTCAGTCCAACTCATCCATGCCAACCAGACATCCCAAACTGTTCTAGTCCCATTTGCCAGCACATGGTCTATATCCCTCTAAATTCTTCCTATTCGTATAGCAATTCAGATGCTTTTTAAATGTTGCATCTGTACCCATCTCCATCATTTCCTTTGGCAGCTCATTCCAAACATGCACCACCCTCTGTGTGGAAATGTTGCCACTTACACTGTTTCCCCTCTCACCTTCAACCTATGCTCTCTAGTTTTGGACTGTCTCACCCTAAGAAAACGATCTTGGCTCTTCAGTATATCAATGCTCCTTTTGACCTTACTAACCTCCATACACCTCAGCCTCCAACACTCAAGGGAAAAAAGTATCAGCCTATTCAACCACTTGCTTTAACTCAAAAATTACGTATCACTTAAGTCTATGATATAGAAAACATAGAAAATAGAAAATACAGTGCAGTACAGGCCCTTTGGCCCTCGATGTTGAGCCGATCCAAGCCCACCTAACCTACACCAGCCCACTATCCTCCATATGCCTATCCAATGCCCGTTTAAATGCCCATAAAGAGGGAGAGTCCACCACTGCTACTGGCAGGGCATTCCATGAACTCATGACTCGCTGAGTAAAGAATCTACCCCTAACATCTGTCCTATTCCTACCACCCCTTAATTTAAAGCTATGCCCCCCGTAATAGCTGACTCTGTATGTGGAAAAAGGTTCTCATGGTCAACCCTGTCTAAACTCCTAATCATCTTGTACACCTCTATCAAGTCACCCCTAAACCCCTATGTTTGAAGGGACAGCCAGATAGTGACAGAGAAATCACTTGCTTTTGAGTTAGGGATGATGACGAGTTATGTTGACCCCATGAACATTATTCCGCACACCATCAGTGCACTCACAATGCTTTTGAGGCCTAGCCTGCTGACAGTTGTCATAGAGTCATAGAGATGTACAGCGTGGAAACAGACCCTTCGGTCCAACCCGTCCATGCCGACCAGGTACCCCAACCCAATCTAGTCCCACCTGCCTGCACCCGGCCCATATCCCTCCAAACCCTTCCTATTCATATACCATCCAAATGCCTCGTAAATGTTGCAATTGTACCAGCCTCCACCACATCCTCTGGCAGCTCATTCCA
>NC_057720.1:73091059-73140287 GCF_004010195.1 Chiloscyllium plagiosum | reverse complement strand
CAAATGGCTAGTTCTCCCTGTATTCCATGAGATCTAACCTTGCTAATCAGTCTCCCATGGGGAACCTTGTCGAACGCCTTACTGAAGTCCATATAGATCACATCTACTGCTCTGCCCTCATCAATCTTCTTTGTTATTTCTTCAAAAAACTCAATCAAGTTTGTGAGACATGATTTCCCGCACACAAAGCTTTCAGGTAAGTAATTATGTGTTGCTCACTGGATTACTTCACTGTAATAAAGCAGCAATCCACACCAACACTTGGGCTGAAGGATGTGGAGGAGGAACTTCAGTACAGAGAGGGGGATGAGCAGGAGCAGCTTCAATATCCACGAACTGCCAGTGCTCTTACGGAGCAAGATTGTTCTACCTGAATCATAGTTTTCATCCTCAGTTACTAGTCCACAATCTGGAGAGCAGCCATCATCCAAAGCATTCTGTTAGAACAGGTCTTGCTTTCACCAACTTCAACTGGTCCCAAAACAAAATCGTCATTTAGACAAGACATCTTACGATTGACATTTTGCAGCAGCCGAATTCAGGAAGAATGTCTGCCTTGTGCGTTTATTTAACCTCATGCTGCAGGTAGCCATGTTGGACAACCTTGAGCAACTTGGGGCTTTGACGACCCCTTTGTAACCAGCATAATCCTGACATGGGCTGACAATCTGGCCACCAGTCATGGACATGGATGCTACTCGGTGAGGGAACAGGGATCCTATAATCCTGAGGAGGCCAGCAAAGAGCTCCAAAAGAGATACCTTCGCTGACCTAGGACCTTGCACCTCAGTGCTGCTATCAGGTTGCCTGAGAACAGAGTGCAAGATTGAATGCCCTTATCAATACTGGCCTCCAGAAACCAGGTTGACATCGCTGTGAGCTGTCACAGAAGCCAATAGTGATACAATTAGGGTTGATCACACAGCCTTGTTCACGGACTTACCACACAGTTCAATTTCAACAGCATCATCATGGCCTGTACGAGATGGAGACTTGGGTTCCTCCACAATCTTAGCCAATGTGCACAATCCTGTTACTGAATACTGCTCAGTTCCCATTGTACTTCATGTTTTATGTCTTCATTCATAGTATGACACCTTGATGATACTATCTGAATCCCCTACTGCAGGAATTGATTGTGGCAGTGCCCTCTGGTGAGTTGGTACATGTGATGTTCTGGCCTCTCTTCTTTGTGCCCAGTGGCTCATCAATCAGATCCTTTCTCCAATTTACTAAATTCCTTACAGTTCTACTCTCTGGTTCTAGTCAGGGTCAAGTTCATTGAAACTAAAGGGGAGGTGATGGCCTATCTCTGGGCTGTTCATTCAGAGACCCAGGTAATGTTCTGGGGACCCAGGTTCAATTCCTGCCATGGTAGATGGTGGAGTTTGAATTATATAAAAATTTGGAATTAAGAGTCTAATGATGACCATTTGTTAGTTATCATTAAAAGCTCATCTGGTTCACTAATGTCCTTTAGAGAAAGAAACTGCCATCCCTACCTGGTCTGGCCTACATCTGACTCCAAACTCATAGCATTGTGGTTGATCCTTGAATGCCCTCTGGGCAATTAGGGATGAGACATAAATGTCATTTCCAGAACAGGAAATGAAATCACCTCAGGAAATGATGTTACCACCAGAAAAGCCCAAGGAAACCTAAACACATAAATAGAAAGCGGGTCACTAACACCAGTGCTTCACTGGAGGCTCACGGATGATGTTACCTAATATGGTGATAAAACATCTGAAAACAAACCTTCCACTCAGCAAGCAAACTTGCATCCTGAACCTCAACCTGAGTTCCAAATCTTCTCAAGACTCGCTAAAACTGCTAAAAGATATGGTAACTTTGAGAAACCTATAAAACTAGCAGGTATACAGTTGTGAACCCAAAATAAAATGGAGGTTTTCTCTTTCTCTCCTTCTCTGGAATGGAAACAGCTTCTTAGAAGCCAGATGCAAAGCTAAATGGAGCCAGTAGCACGGGGGAATAACTTCTTCCATGATTATATTGAGATCTCTTGACAAAGCTCCTGGCTCAGGCCTCCATGAAAACATTCCTGAGTCAATAAGAGAAGAAATTAGAGGCTTGACAGCAATTGTTAGGCTATTAACCTTTGTCAGCATTGTCTCATATGGTGACAAAACTACCCACATAGACCAATAGTAACAGAAATATTATCTGCAGGGTCACCCCCACAAACCATCAGGTATTCCCCTCTGCAGTCTGTTCTTAACTGGTGTCTTAATTCATTTCCTGATGCTGTCCAAATGAACCTACAGCCAATCAGCAGCACAGAGAGTTTTGGCTTTATACCTAACTTGATACATAAGTCCCAGTGTGAATTCCAGGTAATGCTTTCTGCAGTGGAGAGAGCGAGATGGAGAGACAGACAGACACACACACACACACACACACCTCACCCCTTGCAAATGCTGACTTCCACAGTTCTCCTCTACACATTCTTTGCCTATGCATCCTAGCAACCTTACATCATCTGTGAACATCCCTCCCATCTCTCCAGAACCTTGCCTCTACTCTCTTCCTTGATATTTTTCTGGCTTGATCCTATTTCCATGGCCTGCACCTTCCTTGGATCTTCACCTAGTACTGCATTATCCAAATTCGACAAGTTTCCTTTTGGTCTACATTGCATGATGAAAGAAATGCTGTCAGTGCTTTAAACGCTAAAAAGCATATTTCAGCAGCCAGTAGTATTAAATTGAACATGCATTGGAGGGTTGCAGTAAGTGCTGGAGCCAATTCCTTTTAAATCTTCCATGAAAACCCTATTCTCAGTTTATCAAGTTAACGTAATTTTTTGGAGATTTTTCAGCAGTGACACACAGCAATTTTTAATCCTTTAATACCCAGCTTTGAACATGAGCAGTGACAGTTTTGATGTCCTGTGATTACAGTTTCATTCTGACGAACCTCTGATAGCCACTCCTGTCACCCTCCAACTGAACAGTGGTCGCTCTCTCCACTTCTCCATATCCCCACAGCATGTTTATCAGGGTTTTAGTCCAGATACAGCACTAATCCTTTTCTCTTGGATGACGGTGGTCACAAAAGGGTGAGAGAATTAAACCATATAAATTATTCACTAAAACTGCCACTGCTTATACGCCACGTCAACTCCTGCTTTTCCCATGACCCAGTTAAAATCATGGCTAAAGTACAAGATATGGAAATATTGTGTAGATTGGTGGCGAAAAGCCTGAATTATTTAAAGAAGGTGTAACTTCTTACTTAAAGGTCAAGAGCACGATTCACACACAGTTCCATACTTTCTTGTGCAGGTTTGTGTGCAAAATGAATCTAGGTGTAATTCATTTCCTCTTTCTTTGTGGTTTTAACAGCCCGTGAAGATATACAGTGCAGCTATTCTTGGTTGGAATTAAGTCCCAGTGTACCTGAGACTGCCGATCCAGATTTTCATTTCTCATCCTATGTTGTGAAGCGATGAAGATTAGAGAAAGAGCAAAATCATTATTCTGGAAGTGCAAATGACTTTGGCTTTGGCCCTTGCAAAATATACAAAACAATTGTTCTGAGAATGACCAATTGCCACTAAAGCACTTTAATATTAAAACCCTCAAGGCCCCAGAAAACACTTGCTAATCCAAAGAGTAAGAGATTTGGAGGGGTGTCTCCAAGCATAGATGAAGTCATAGATCTTGAAGAGGTATTTAATACAGACTGGGCAGGCAAGATAATGTACAGGAATATTCCAAAAACTAGGACACTGGTGGTAAAAGGCTCTGAAACTGTTGGTGGACTGAGATGGAGCTGGGCCAAGACAGAGTGTTCATAGTGTAGGAGGGTATATGACTGAAAACAAGTTTATTAAGCTTCTCCATCATGAAAGCAATTACGTCAAAACAATGAAATACTCAAAAATATTAAATGGCCAACAAGTTACAGAAGGCCAGCAAGAGATAAAACTGAAGCTGGAATTTATCATGAATCTCTGACCTTGAGTTGATCCTTACATTTTGTTTTACTTAAGTGTGAATTGTGTCAAATGGTTTGGAAGGTTTCAGTTGGCAGGCCTTGCATATGCATCAAAACATCTGCGCGAGCTTTCCTCATTAACTACCTACACCAACCTTATCACCGATTTTAGCTTCATCTTATCACACGCCATTCTCTTAACAACCTGTCACTGAGCAATAGCTGCTGAAAGACCAACATCCCATCCACCTGTGCCACAGTTAAAAGGCCATTGTGCTCCCAGACAAGTATTGGAAACCCACTGATGCCTCTCACCGGCTACATTGTGATGCAACTGCTCATGGCTCAAAACCAGTACGGCTGACAGTCCCACACCCCCACATGCAATATCATTCTCTCGTTGGTTTTCTCTCACCACCAGACCGACTGCTGTTTGCTGCATTCCAACTAAATGTCCTCCCCAGTCTGTTCCCAGTGCCCAGTGTTCACCTGGGTCTTGTTATTGTTCACTAAGGGAGCAGCATGTATAGACAAGCAAAGGTCAATCCTGAACTTAAGCTATGACAGTCTCCTGCCCTCAACTTCCATCTACCGGAACCAGGTGCCACACATGTCCTGCCAGACATGTACAGCATGATGCAGCTGAGAACTGTCAGGCACAAGGAGAGCTTCCTCCTCCACAACATCTTTGTCTAATCCTTGGAAGACAGCTTCGGTTTCCCTGGCTCCTTATCTCATCAGAGCTGAAAAATGTGTTGCTGGAAAAGCGCAGCAGGTCAGGCAGCATCCGAGGAGCAGGAGAATCGATGCTTCGGGCACAAGCCCTTCCTCAGGAAAGCCATTCCTGAGGAAGGGCTTGTGCCCGAAACGTCGATTCTCCTGCTCCTCGGATGCTGCCTGACCTGCTGAGCTTTTCCAGCAGCACATTTTTCGGCTCTGATCTCCGGCATCTGCAGTCCTCACTTTCTCCTTATCTCATCACCCATTGCCTGCTCCAAATGTGCAGAATACAGCATGCTAGGAAAGTGCAGCACACTCTGCCTGGACTGTGCAGGAACACAACCCCCCCACGGGTACCTCCTCCCTATACCCCTCCCAACTCCAGACCCCTTCAAGCAGCAAAACTGCATCCTGATCAGCCTCATCGCCTGCTCCACCATGGGCTGGTTGAAGCACAAACACCAACTTGATGAATGCGCCACACCAACTGAGTGACGAACTAAGATGTTGTATTTTGGTAAGAAAAATCAGGGCAGGACTTAAACACTTAATGGTAAATTCTAGGGAGCGTTGCCAAACGAAAAGACTTGGAGTGCAGGTTCATAGTTCCTTGGAGTCACAGGTAGACAGGATAGTAAAGAAGGCATTTTTACACTTACCTTCACTGTTCAATGCATTGAATACAGGAGTTGGGAGGTCATGTTGTGGCTGTGCAGAACGGTGGTTAGGCCATTATTGGAATACTGTGTGCAACTTTGGTCTCTTTCCTATTGGAAGGATGTTGTGAAACTTGAAAGAGTTCAGAAAAGATTTACAAGGATGTGGCTGAGTTTGGAGGATTTGAGCTATAGGAAGAGGCTGAAAATGCTGAGGCTGTTTTCCCTGGAGCATTGGAGGCTGAGAGGTGACTTTATACAGGTTTATAAAATCATGAATAGGTACGGATAGGGTAAATACACAAGGTCTTTTCCCCAGGGTAGGGGAGTCCAAAACTAGAGGGTGTAGGTTTAAGATGAGAGAGGGAAGATATAAAAAGGACCTAAAGGGCAACATTTTCAAGTGGAGTGTGGGGTGTGTATAGAATGAGCTGCCAGAGGAAGTAGTGGAGGCTGGTACATTTACAATATTTAAAAGGCATCTGAATGGATCTATGAGTAGGAAGGGTTTAGAGGGATATGGGCCAAATGCTGGCAAATGGAATTATATTAATTTAGGATATCTGGTCAGCATGGACAACTTGGACTGATGGGTCTGTTTCCATGCTGTGCATCTCCAAAATTCTATGACATTACATCAAGAAGGGAATGTCTGTTCTGCTTTGGCCCTCTCCCCATCTCTGACCCACATCAGTCATTTATCTTCTCATTGTATTCAGTCCAGCCCATCATTATACCTATGTGAAACGTAATCATATTCCCTTCGTGCCACATCACCCTTGGAAGCTTCACAAATGATTGGACACTTTTAGCCATCATTTGGCTCTTTTTAAGCCATTATTGCTACCTCCTACATCGCTGAGATGACAATGTTAGATTTGCAAACATCAATGGTATGGGGCAAATCATCTTTGAGCAGAATTGAGGCCTAAGTTTGTTCACTCTGCATGTGTGGCAAACGGATGAAGAAATGATTGGAACGTGGAGTTTGCAAACACTTGCTTCATGTTTTTGCCACTTCAATGTCCTAGAGTCCAGCAAACATGGGTCCCACTTATACCCATTGAACTGTTTGGTACTGCACTGACTCTGGGCAATGTCTCATTTTCCAGCTGCATTTTGCATTCAGAGAACAGCAAGTGATGACAGGGAATGTAACTCATGGTGGATACTGTCAGCCTGGACTCCACCTGCTGGCCAGATACCAGGTTGTCAGGACTGGATAAAAGAGAGACATATACAGATACAAATGGAGCAAAACAATGGAGGCCTGAGAGGAGCATGAAAAATGTTGAGGGGATTTCAAGAAAGAAATTGGGAGAGCAAAGAGGGGGCATAAGAAAACTTTAGTGAGCAAGGTTGTGGAGAATCCCATGGTATTCTGCAACTATATCCAAGGGAAGAGAATTTCTGTGGAAAGAGTAGGCCTATTAGGGACACAAAGGGAAAATCTGTGTCGAAGTTAGAGGACACTGGTAGAGTGTTAAATGAGTATTTCATACATGTCTTTACTCAAGAAAAGGAGGATGTAAGTACAAGAATTTAAAAAGATGGACTGTGAAGTTCTTGAGCAGCTGGATATAAGAATGAGGAAGTATTGGAAGTTTTGGAGGATTTAAAAGTGGACAAAACCCCAGATCTGGATGGGGTGTATCCCTGGCTGCTGTGTGGGACAAAGGATGAATTACAGATACTGCCACAGGGGAGGCACCAGAGGACTGAAGTATAGCTAATGTAGTTTCCCTTCACTAGAAGAGCAATAGACATAATACAGTGAACATTAGACTGGTGAGTCTAAGATCAGTGGGAGGGAAACTATTGAAGAAAATAATGAAGGAGAAAATTCATCTCAGAAAGAGAGGGAAGCTTTGATCAGGGGTAGTCAGTACAGCTTCGTCAGAGGAAGATGGAATCTGATGGAATTTTTCCAGGAGATGGCCAAGTGTTTGGAGGTGGATAGGGCAGCTGATGCAGTGTATATGGATTTCAGAATGACCTTTGTTAAGGTTCCCGTGGGAGACTGATAAAGAGGAAGTGGTGGATCAAGGCAAGTTGAGTCCAAAATTGGCTTAGTGACAGGGGACAGAAGATGGTGGGAGAAGCTTTTTGTGTGACTGGAGGCTGGTGTGCAATGGCGTATCACAGGGATGATACTTGTAAATTATGTAGATACGAATAGGGCCCAGTGCAATGGGTAAGTTTGCAGACAACACAAAGATTGGCTGGGTGGTTGACTGTGAGGAGGAAGGTGATAGGTCATGGAGGATACACAAACAAATTAGTCAGATGGACAGGTCTGTGGCAGGTGGATTTCAGATGATGCACTTTCGAAGAAGGAACAAGACAAGGGAGGACTCAATGAATGGCAAGAGTAGAAAGCTCAGAGGAACCAAAGGATGTTCGGATGCTTGTTCACAGATCTCTAAAGATGACAGAACAGGCTAATAGGGTAGTTAAGAAGGCATATGGGACACTTGTGTTTATCAGGCATGGTACAGATTATAAGAGCTGGGAGGTCATGCTGGAGTTGTACAGAACTTTGGGTAGGCCACAGCTAGAACACTGCATACAGTCCTCGTCACCACACTATAGGAAGGATGTGATTGCACTAGAGGGAATGCAAAGGAGATTCTCCAGGATGTTGCCTTGGATGGAGCATTTTAGTTATGACCAGAAGATGGATAGGCTTGGGGTTTTTTTGGGGGGCAGAAAAGGAGGTCCTGATAGAGGTGTTTAAGATTATAAGAGGCATGGTCTGGGTGAACAGAAAGATGTTCCCATCGTCAAAGGGTCAATAACAACAGAGCATAAACTTAGATGGGGTTTGAGGACAGATTTTTCCACCCAGAAGATGATTGGAATCCGGAATACACCGCCTAGGATGGTCGTTGAGGTGGGAAACCTGTCAACCTTTAAACAGTATTTGCTTGAGCATAGAGTCATGGAGTCATACAGCGCTGAAACAGACTTTTTGGTCCAACCAGTCCATGCTGAACATAATCCTAAACTAAACTAGTCCCACTTATCTGCTCCTGGCCCATATCCATCCAAACCTTTCCTATTCATGTATCCGTTCAGATGCCTGTCAAAAGTTGTAATTGTACCTGCATCCACCACTTCCTCAGTTAGTTCATTCCACACAGGAACCACCTACTGTATAAAACATTTGCCTCATGTCTTTTATAAGTCATCTTAAAAAATGTCACTTTAAAAATGTGCCCCTAGTTTTGAAATCCCCTATCCTAGGGAAGAGACAGCTAACATTAACTCTATCTATACTTCTCATTATTTTATGAACTTCTATCAGACAGCCTCTCAACCACCTATGCTCCAGGGAAAAAAGTCCCAGCCTGTCCAGCTTTTCTTTATAACTCATACCTTCAATACCTGGCACCATCCTGGTAAATCTCTTCTGAGCCCTCTCCAGCTGGATAATTTCCTTCCTATAACTGAGCAGCCAGAACTGGACACAGTTTTCCAGAAAATGCCTCGCCAGTGTCCTGTACAACCTCACCATGACTTCCCAACTCCTACACTCAACAGACTGAGCAATAAAGGCAAGCATAATAAATGTCTCTTTGACGTCTGTATGTGACACAAACTTCAAAGAATTATGTACTTGCACCCCTAGGTCCCTCCGTTCTACAACACCACCCAGCACCCTACCATTAATTGTATTAGCCCTACTCTTGTTTGTTTTACCAAAATGCGAGACTTCATTTTATATCAAGATTGAACTCCATCTGCCATTTTTCAGCCCATTGACACATTTGATCAGGATCCCTTTGTAATCTTAAGAAAACTTCGTCACTGTCGACTATGGCACTAAGTTGGTGTCATCCACAAACTTACTAACCATGCTTTCTATATTCTCATTCAAATCATGTGTATAAAAGACAAACAAAAGGGGCCCAGAGCCTGAACCCTGTGGAACAGGCCTCCAATCTGAAAAGTAACCCTCCACTATTACTGTCTGTCTCCTGCCATTAAGCCACTTATGCATCTGATTGGCATACAAGTGTCAACCTAGCTCTCAATACCAGCAAAACCAAGTAGGACATTACTCATGCCCCCCTACACATTAACAGCACAGAGGTGGAACGAGTGGAGACTGTCAAGTGGTTATCCACAACAAGCTTTCTTGGACTCTTCATGTGGACACACTGGTTACAAAGGCCCAACAACGCCTCTTCTTCCTCAGGCAGCTGAGGAAATTTGGCGTGACGGCAAATACTCTTGCCAACTTTTATAGGTGAGCCATTGAGAGCATTCTGCCTGGGTGTATCACTACCTGGTATGGCAACTGTACCATTCAACATCGGAGACGGTTACAGAGAGTGGTGAACTCAGCCCAGACAATCACAAAGGCCAACCTCCCATCTATAGAATCCATCTATCAGGTCCGCTGTCAAGCAAAGGCTGCCGGCATTCTCAAAGATCCATCCCACCCCAGCAATGTTTTTCTACAATCTCTACCATCGGGGAGAAGGTACAGAAGCATAAACAATTGCACCAGCCAGTTTTGAAACAGTTTCTACCTTACTGTTGCTAGAATACTGAATGGACTCACAAACTCCTCATATTTGCCTGTACCTGTGTTTTTGCTTTGGCCACTGTTTACCTATTATTTACTTCTCTATGCTACTTAACTCTGTGATCTGCCTGTATTGCTCGCAAGACAAAACCTTTCACTGTGCCTCGGTACACATGACAACAAATTCAATTCAATTCAATTCATAAACATTCAAGGCTCTGGGCCTAGAGCAGGAAAATGGGACCAGTGCAGGTCACCTTACATTTTTGGTGGTACAGACTCAATGGGCTGAAAAGCTTTCTCTGTGCTGTCCGATTCTATGATTCCGAATCCCACCCCAGATCCTCTGTCCCTTTTCACCTTGCTCCACCCCGCCAGCCCATTTCCACTCATTCGCCCATGTAGAGACCCACCACATGGAACCTTGCCAACTGCCCTCACTGCCCTCCTATCCCTGATACCACCCTAGTCCTGTATGCTCCACCTGGGGAGGCCACGGTAATAGTTACTGCTAATACACTCCTCACCACAGGTTACAATGGCTGTGTTGCTATTGCGCTGACATCCCTCCTCCCCAATGCACCTTGTTCCCACCTCTATACATGCCTCTGCTTTTGTCCCCAGCCTTGACAGTCCCACTCTGTTAGGCAGTGACTTCCCTGCTACCCCGACAACGACCCTCCATGTACTCTCTTCAACAATGACCAGGCAACCCCCTCTGGACATTTGTGACCTCAGATCTCAGACTGATTTTGATGAGCAGCTCCTAGACCCCTGAACACAGTGTTTGTAGCTCTCTGATGGACAGTATATAATTGCCCAGCCTTCTTGATGGTCAGAAGGGACTGGCTATTGCCTTCCCCTGACTGTGAGCAGATCATTGTCAAGGTCCCAGACTGTGTGCTGATTGTGCCCATGGCTCCTGGTACCAGCATTCCCTGAGGATATTGCCTCTCACCACCTTGACTAGCCTGCAGTGTAACCTCCACATTCCTTCTAACCCATGATGGAGTGACCATTCAGTGTGGCACATGCTGTCTGTGTTAGATTGACATCTTGGTATGTTGTACACAAGATGCCCCCCTGAGCCCAGACAGATCCCGACTAACAAGCATTCTCTCTGTGGGTCTGCACAAAAGAACACGCCAATGCAGCAGGACAGATAACCTCTGGCTTTGGCTGAATTGACAGGCTTTGCACAGCAAGGACGAGTCAATGCGTAGAGGTAGGCGAGCATGCAGGTAGGTGAGAAGGGTGAAAGCCAGATGACCCGAGATGCAGCCTGGTTCACTCTGTGAGCTGTGTACCTGTGCCTGTGTGCACTGTGTCCTTGCAGCAGCTCCCAATGCTGAATGATGGTGCACCTTGCAACTGCTAGGGAAGGTAGGAGCTGAATGTTAATGAGGTGAGTTTTGGTGTTAATAAAACATTTAACAAGCTATAATTCCCCTAGCAGCTTGCTATTGCCTAATGAGAGACTTGCATCACCTCTTGACACATACATAAATACATACATCCAGTGACATTAAGATGGACCTCACTGGACTCCACATGTGAACAATGCCACAGACTTATCTTCGCCCACATCATTCAGGCTTCTATAAAATTAAACCCTGAAGTTCGCAATTAATTTGTTTTTTTTAAACAGCGTAACTGGTGAAGAAGACTGAACAATTTTAATCACAAATTGCATCTGGTGCAATTTCCACAATCTCGAATTCTAGTTTTCAGAACATTGCACAAGACGCACCCACATATCTGGCCCTATCTCCAGGGAGATTTGATCACCATAGCAACTTCCCACTAATTAAACTCCATTTCAGACCTTCCAGGTGACTCTGAAATTAAAGTGGTTCTGGAAACAGGACATCAATAGGTACGTTTAAAAGGTTTTGAATTTATCACTTTTCTAATTACTAAGAAACAGACAGTGCATCCAGTCTAACTGAAATGCACCTATGGGGACGGTGAATTGACTCTGATTAAAAATGCCTTTTTTCTTGAGGTAAACCCATTCGTGATTGCTTTAATCAAACTGTATCAACTTGTTACTTTTAAATATATGAAACAGTATTTTTAAGGCAAATTTGCTTTTTTTAAAATGAAATCATTAGTTTCTGATGATGCCTCGAGATGAGGAAAAATTACTTTTCTCAAAGGGACCTGAACCTGTGAAATTCATTACCAGAGAGTGTGATGGATGCTGGGACATTGAGTAAATTTAAGGAGGAATAGACAGATTTTTAATTAGGAACAGGTTGAAGGATTATGAGAGCGGCAGGAAAGTGGAGTTGAGACCAGCTACGATTATATTGAATGTCAGAGCAAGCTTGAGGGACTGAACTGCATACTTCTGCTTCCAGTTCGTATGACCTTATTGTGCTGATTTAATGGTGAATTTGTATTCATTGATACGCTTATGGGTCTGAGTGAAAACCTGGGAGGAAGTAAAACATTTTTCAAAAAGGGTCAAATTCACTTCGACTATGACCCAAATAGAAATTCACTTACCCAGTGTTTACTTTTTGATTCGATTGACAGACATCTGCATCAAAGCCCATTGCTGACATTGATTCATGCTGTGAAAAAGAATTGCAAGATGGAGGTGAACGATTTCAGAAAAAGTCTGAGCGGCAATCAGAGCATTCTTGTTCACGCCCTGTTGGAGAATAAACCCTCACCTCATGACTGGGCATGTAGCGGGCTGATAGAGACTGACTACAATTTTATTTTCACACATCAGGTTTTTTTTTCAAAATGTTCCATTTTTTTCGGAACACCAAAAAAGCTCACATAATGTAAGAGACCAAGAAAGCAGAATCACACGAATGTTTGTTCCTCAGCGTAAAATTGTATCTGAGAGTTATTTCTGACAAAAGCTACGGGAAGCTGTCCAGCCCAAAAGGACTTTGTGTAGTGAGCTAACACCAGCAGTGCTATGAAGCACCTAGTTTGTGCAATTGGATTGAGCGCAGTCACCTGACCTCCTTTCATAGGTTGTTGTTCTGAGTGATTGTTGATGTTGTCTCCTGCCATTGATGTATTTGTGTAGCCAGTACCAACTCTAATCTAAGAAGGCTACTTCAAAGGATTCTTCACATGCAGTTAAATAAGAATGTGAAATGAAGCTGCAAAGACCTGCTTTGCTCAACCGGAACCTCAAAAATTCCTTTGACAGACATTAGGTAATATTTATGCAAATAGAATAAGCAAATACAAAATGTCTGAACAATAGGCCTCACTTATTTCATAGCAGCACCAATGGTTACTCCGTCACCAGGTGCTCCTCACTGTCTCTCCTGCTTATGCATCACCACTAACCTCTCTCCCATCCACTTCCATCATACTCAACCCCCCTTTTATCACGTTGCAGGAAATATCAGCCCATAATCAGAGCAAAAGAACCACAAACAATGGAGGGTTGGAGGTGGCGAATGGTTATGGGCATCAGGCTCCTCACTGTCTATGACAAGACAATATTGATTGTGGCTACAGCGGGGAATGCTCTGGTGAAGATGGAAAGACATGAATGGGCACAAAACACAATACGTTTTGTTGGGCTCTGCTGCACTGCACTCCTATTACCAACATTACTAAGGAAGACGAGTGTCGACAAATATTAGCCTCTCTTCACTTTAGGAAGCACTAATGGCGTTCACTGAACCCATGAAAAGAGGCCAGCACCAGAGACCCTTAGCTCCAGCTTCACCTCTGAGGGAAAGGTCACTGAGTCCTCAGGAGATGCATTGGCATGGCTTTCGCCTGTTCCTCTAGCAGCTTAGAGACTTGCACCTTGGTGAGTTCTCTATCTAGGTTGGATTCTGGATGACAATCTGGTGAGAACATCAATGACACATCTCTATAGCTGGTCAAGGAAGAAACGCCCAGGTCTCTGATTCACTGAGGGCTGCTGGAGACCAGACACTTGCTCAGCCTCAGGCAGAGGATGACGCCCTGTTTTCGGCTATTACTGATTTGGTCAAACAGACTGGTAACCTCCATGGGGAAACAGGTCCAACACACTCAAAATCTGCTGGATGTGTGCACATAGACCTACACTGAGTACTCTAGCCCTAGATGCTCAGCATCAGTGACAACATGAAAAGGGGATGAGAGATCAAGGAGCCTCAAGGTCATTCTGGGTGACAGGCACCCACATGGTAGAGAAGCAAGGAACAAGCCCCTGTTCTTAGAAGATTCTTCTCAGATCATTCCAAAGGAATCTACCCCTCCAACTCCCCAAAGCCCATCCAGGGTTCAAGCTGAAGAGGATGAGCTTGCAGATGGGCAGGAGACTGTCTGCAGGCAGAGGACCTCTAAGCCCAAAGGCACCAGGTCACCAAGTCTTCTGAGCAAATACAGCCAATCACAGTGCAGCTCCTTCCATCCCCATTACCAAAGTTGGGACTGCAATTAAACTTGGTTTGAGAGAAACGAAGAACATAACTCACTGAGGGTATCTCCATAAATGATATTTAACTTCTGTATAATTTGTTAACTTGTAGTGTTACAATGTTTGTCAAATGATTTTTGTTGTTGTATCTGGTTGGGTCACACACATGCGCGACATGAACAGACTCTTTGGACAGTCATGGATGAAAGGAGTTGCAAGAGTCAAGGATTGCTCATCTCCCATAAGCAACCGATGCCTTGATTACAGACCATCAGAATTGTGAGTGGCAGTGACGACTGCAAGCAAGCTGTTCTTGTTGAATGTGGAGTTAGACACAATGTGCAGAGCCTGGTCTGCTCACATCTTCCATGCTTACACCCATGAGAGTATGGAATCAATGACACAAATCTCTGCAGGGGGAGGTTTATTCTGTGTTTCTGTGCTTTCTAAGGGCCAGAAGATGCACATAGGCCAGTTCACATGTCCACACTCTGTCGTAGCGCAGAGAAAGATTTGCACAAAGTGCAGCCTCGAGCATTTTTTTAAAAGTGTCTGCGGAGAATCGTTTCACTATCACCCCATTTATTTTGTTTCCAAAGTTTTCTATCTGAATCTGCTGCTTCTTTGGACAGTTTTAATTACTTTTCAGAGTAAAGTGTAGAAATGTAGTTTTTTTTAATGTCCATTGCTCTACATTCCTGTGAATGGTTGGCGAAAAGAGCTAAAAGAATGTTTAAGACTTCAAACTGCTGGAGAATTCACTCTAACACCTGCATCATTCAGTCACTCTTCAAAACCCCTGGCAAGAACCTCCACTTTAATCTTGTAAGTCCTATCTCCAAACACTTCTTCAAGATAAAATTATCCATGTGTCAAACCTAATTGACTCTCATCTAGTACTTCAGAATAATTTAAAACTTTCTCTGATTATCTCATGTCCGTTGTTTTTTCGCTCATACTGCTTTACCTTTTAGTTTGTTGGCTCCACCAGAACTTTATATCAGCTTTTCCATTTTTATCTTGGTTACATAGTCTTTATCTCATTCCCTAATCTATTCAACCTATGTCCTCTGCTTCCACTTCTGATGCTTGTCATGGACCACTGCTGTACAATCTCTGTGTTGCAGTATTGGGATTTTATCCCAAAACCTCTGAACTAACATTTATTCTTTGCTCTAAGCCAACCTAGTTAACTACATATCCCTTTTTCTCTGATACATCATTGAATTCTTAAGTGGAACAAACTTCTGAATTCTTTGCTAAGGCTTGCATTACACGTATTTTTCTTTCCACTGTTTCACCCAAATCAATCTCATTTCTTGGTCATGGATCGTCATGTGACTGAAAGGTTGATTTTGATCTTTGGGTACATCAGGTCGATTGTCCCACTAGGTACTGGGATCTGGAAGACAGGATTTGTTTTCTCCACCTTATCTCTGTGCTACATCACAAATGACAATAATGCTTTGCCTCAGTAAACAGCACCTCTCCAATTGTCTCAAATTTAATTAACTTGCCATGCTTCATTTTACGATTCATTTGTGCTTTTATTTCATAGCATATTTACTCAATGGCATTTAATTTGAGACAGCAGATATTTTCTGATCAATTGGTTCAAAGATATAGAAAGTGAGGACTGCAGATGCTGGAGATCAGAGCTGAAAATGTGTTGCTGGAAAAGCGCAGCAGGTCAGGCAGCATCCAAGGAACAGGAGAATCGACGTTTCGGGCATAAGCCTGAAGAAGGGCTTATGCCCGAAACGTCGATTCTCCTGTTCCTTGGATGCTGCCTGACCTGCTGCGTTTTTCCAGCAACACATTTTCAGCTCTGGTTCAAAGATATAGGCAAGTAGGACTTGAACTCAGGCCTCCAGACTCAGAGGTATGGACACTATTACTCTGCCATAGGAAACATCACAGAGACTACACCAGTACAAATATAAAGGCTTAAATTTACTAATTTACATGAAATTACAATCGTATTTAGTGGTTGTAAAGTGTTGTCATCATCAAACTTAAACCAACTGACTTAATTATCTTATTCTTCACTAACGTGATGTAAACTGGGATTTATATACCTATATTTTTAATATAATTTATTGTAATTTTGGGATTATAGTTTGTGAGATGATAATCTGTGGTCTTTCTGTGTGTCTGAAATTACTAGTTAATGCATAAGAATTTTTGACACTGTGATGATTTTAAAAAAAAAACACTTTTGAGGCCTAACTTTAGAGTTAATGGGATTGTGTGCACTACAAGTGGATATTTTGGCCAACTTAGATTGTTTTGCAAACCAGCAAGGTAAATACTGAGGCCTAATGATCTGGACCTTCTTTTAAGCTTAATTGGAACGCCCACAGCTAAGACCTGGTTTCTGTTTTACTTTGGGTTTTCATTAGTCCTGTGAAGTCCTTGAAATTGGCTGGTGCCTGAGGAGGGAAGGGATATGTAGTTAACTAGATTGGCTTAGAGCAAAGAATTAATGTTAGTTCAGAGGTTTTGGGATAAAATCCTAAAGAGGTAACCTAAAGCAGAGGTCATTAATGTTCAAGTCTAAAATAATTCCATAAAGTTACAGTCTAAAAACTCACAGAGGTATTAGGTACAGGGACTGTGTTGTGAGTAATAATGGGTATTATGGTACTGTATTTTGGTACTGTACCAGGAACGCATTGTGAGCATCGTCACTTGAGGATGGAGGAAAGGTCATTTTTCCTGACAGTTGGCAAAGGCTTTGTGGTCATCATTAGATCTTTAATTCAAGATATTACATTGGATTCAAATTCCACAATTTGCCATGGGTCCTAGAATATGAACTGAGTTTTTGGATTAATAGTCTAGTAACAATACCACTAGACCATCACCTCCCCCAGGGAATAGTCACTCTCATTCCTTTTCTCTTTCCCTTTCTCTTTCAGCATAGTTCTTGCAATTCATAGAATCCCTACAGTGTGGAAGCAGGCCAGTCAGCCCATTGAGCTCACACCAATCGTCCAAAGAGCATCCCACCCAAACTCATCCCCTACGTTATTCCTGTAACCCTGCATTTCCCATGGCTAATCCACTGAGATACTATGGGCAATTTATTATGGCCAAACTATCTGACCTGCACATCTTTGGACTGTGGAAAGAAGCCAAGCACCCAGAGGAAACACACATAGACACAGGAAAAATGTGCAAACTCCACACAGTCACCCAAGGATGAAATCGAACCTGGGTCCCCAGCGCTGTGAGGCAGCATATTAACCATTGAGCTGCCTTACCGCCCTAAACTGGTTTCAGCAAGACTGCAATCCTCCAGTCTCCTGGGACTAATCCTGTGTTCAGAAGGCCTGAATCATTTATGTCAACAGCCCTACAATCTGCTTCCTTAACTCTCTCAGTGATCTAGGATGCATCGCATTCCGGTCTGCTGACTTCTCCACCTGGAGTGCTACCAGGCTTTTTTGCACCTCTTCTTTCTCATTATATTGTTCACTTACTCAACACCCATATGTTCAACTGAGCCATTACCATCATCTTCTAATTTGGTGAAGATGGATGCAAAATATTCATTTAGTACCTCTGTTATATCCTTTGCTTCAGTGAGCAGCTTATCCTGCCCCACTTTATCCTTCTTTAAACCTTTCCCATTAGTATGCTTGAAGAACATTTTACTATTTGTTTTAACACAGCCTCCCATCCTTTCCTCATACTTCTTCTTAGCCCTCCTTATTCCAGTCTTGGAGAAAGTGGGGACTGCAGATGCTGGAGATCAGAGTCAGACCACAGCCGGCCAGGCAGAATCCGAGAAGCAGGAAAGTTGACAATTTGAGCATAAGCTCTTGATCAGGAATGAAGAGCTTATGCTCAAAACATTGACTCTCCTGCCTCTTAGATGCTGCCTGACCAGCTGTGTTTTTCAAGCACCACACTTTTTGATTTATGGCAGCCTTACACTGTCTCCTGCATTTGAGATACTCATCCTAATCTCGATTGTTATTGCTATTATTCAACAATGCATCACATGCCTCCTTCTTCTTCTTTATTTTCTCATCAGTATTCTTAGTCATCCAGGGTATTCTATAGCTTTGGATGCCCCATACTCATGAGTTTGCACACTATTCATCTCCCTTTGGAAATTCTCCCATTTCTAATCTACTGTTTTATCTACCAAATCGATGTGCTGCAGTTCAACTTTTAGACTTCTAAAATCTGACCTTTGCCAGTCTGGAATCTTAAGTTTTGACTGATTTTTATCTTTTTCCAACTTAATATTGAACCGTATTATGTTATGATTGCTATTTCCCAAATGATCCCCCACTCTGATATTCTTTAACTGGCCTGCTGCATTTCCTCGGACCAGATCCAGCGCAGCCCCCTCCCAGGTAGGTCTGGAAATGTGCAGTTCCTCGAAGATCTGCGGCACATATTACACAAATTTCTCCCCTTCTGTACCCACACTCCAGCTTTTTCCCAGTTTACCTTCAAATAATTGAAAACTAACACACCCTTACGTGTCCTGCACATTTCCATAATCTGCCTAGAAATGCTGTTTCCTGCTTCTTCACCACTATAATAAATACCCAACAAGGTCACTACTCCATATTTTCAGCCATTACTAATCTAAATTTAGAAATATGCATCAACTGAGGAAATGTATTAAATAAGGAAATCATTGATACAAAACTGCAGATGCTGGGAACCAGAAACAAAAACAGAACTTACTGGAAAAACTCAACAGGTCTGGCAGCATCTGTGGAGAGAAATCAGAGTTAACATTTCGGGTCCACTGATACTTCTCAGAACATCATCGATACAATTGGTTTCATATGCTTGATTGGATTTTAAGGTCAGGCTGTCTAAGAAATAAGCAGATTATTATTTCCAATCTTTTCTGAGTTCCGTTATCCTGAACCATTTTAAATACTGATGGTTGCAGTTTGCTCCAGGAGCTTTAGCTATCTCGTGGACATAACTTTACCTTCCCTGAGGTGGCAAGAAGGATAAATAATTGGGTGAGTTAACCCTTGACACTTAATCTTCTCGCCACCTCTGCAGTTAAATTCTGGTTAACCTAGACGACCTGTGTGACTGAATGAGAGAGAGTAAGAGTGCATGTGAATGTCTGAGCGACAGTGAGTGTCTAAGAGGGTGAGTATGTGAATGAATGTTTGTGTATGAGTAAGTGAGAGTGAGTGAATTTGTATATGCGTGTATTTGTGTATGAGTGAGTGTATGAGCAACTGTGTGTGTGTGAAAGTGAGAGAGAGAGAGAGACTGTATGCATGTACGAATGAGTGTTTATGGGTGACTGTGTGTGCGTGCGCATTTGTATGTGCAACAGTGTGTGTATGATTCTGTGATGGTCACTGATCATCTTGATATAAATTAATCATCTTAATTGAGGGTTCTTCTTACAGATGTACTATTTTGTTGTTTTGCTAACACTGAGATAAACTTTCAATGCTTTACTTTTCTGAAGTTCGTTCTTCAGTCCCATCAATGTGAAAAAAATTGAAATGTGTGTCCTCACACGACAAGGTTGCACAGCCCTAATCCAACAAGAGATCTATCTGGTGAGAAATGTCAGCAATGGAGCAGGTTCCTGGGGGAGATGGTGGATCAACATTTCAGCAATAGAAGAATAGAATCATTTCAAAGAAAAAGTTAGGTTTGATCATTGGCAATGCTAGAAATTTGAGGGAGATGAATAATTCACTTCTTCATCTTTAAGTAATTGGATCATGTCACCTCTGCTGGGTGATAATTCAATGCATTAATGGCAGTGAGAAAACACATTTTATTTTCAGTTGGAATGACTATTCAGTGCAGTTCAGGAAACAGCTTTAATGATGAAAGAACTTTCCACTGCTTTGAATTTAATATGGGGCCTTTGCAACAGCATTACAGACTCAAAGAAGAAATAAATTATACTAATCAGAAACTTATGATAGGCCAAGTGAGGGAAGAAATGTGTTTATGCAGCAAGGTTGCTTGCTTATCTTCCCAATTTAACAAAACTGAAGGTAAAAGGCCAATGCTGATGCAACTATTTGAAAATGCAGAATGGTTCTCCAATCAAAACTAATTTCTTAACCGGATGACAACCATCTGTATCATCATGAAATTAAAAATTGCTTTGTGTTGAGCAGGCAAGGAAAGCTGAAATGCTGTTTAATCCCATGGTTTGTTTGAATTAGAATTGCTGACTATTATCCATCATTCAGTCACATTTTAGGTATGGTACAATAAACAATTAACCATTAAATTAGCCAAGCTTCTGGACTGAAACAGTGAAAAAAAAACCCAGGGGAGGAACAAAACATAGAATTGGATCTGGGGTTGGTTTGTGCATTCCCGTTGTTAGTGAAAGACAGTGATGTCTTGGGTACATTCAGCTGAAGATCAGCAGAGATTCCAAAAAGACCCACAGACTCTTCACAAACTCCACTCAGGGCAGACATGTTTCTGAGAGAACTTGTGAAGCTCTTATTATCCAGAAAATGTTTAGAATATTAAACTTTCTATGGTACAGAATATTTGAAGGGAATTGCATTTAGATATTGGTATGTGGAATAAAGGGATAACGAAATATGCTGATAAAATAGTATTGGAAGAGCTCTGCATGCAGCATTAACACTGGCATTAACACTCACATGAGGAAGCAACGGCCAAACAGTATTATCGTTGGACTGTTGACAGATGGCGGAATTTGAACTATTAAATAAAACCTGGAATTAAGAGTCTAACAATGACCATGAATCTATTGCCAATTGTCAGGAAAACCTACTTGGCTCACCAATGTCCTTTAGGGAAGGAAACTGCTTTCCCTACCTAGTCTGGTCTACATGTGACTCCAGACTTCAGCAATGTGGTTGACTCTTAATTGTCCTCTAGGGAATGGTAATGGAGACTTTTCGCTCTCCATTAATACATGGAAAGGAAATAGTGGAGCCAGTTGCAAGTCTCATCTAAACAGGGCTTGATGCATAATAGCATTAACCATATTTCAATCATCTTTGGGGAGCAGGATGTCATTTCCTATGCCTAGTACAGTTTTGATTTATTTTCAATTAATATTACATCAATCTAAGATGCACAACTGAAGACAGTATTTATGACAAATATTGTGGAATGAAACTTACTGCTGATCAATGGCAAAACAGGGAGTCAGAGAAAGAGTTCCATGAGGTACTAAGGAAAATGTTGCAAGAGAATGATGTACCAAAGTGGGAGAAGTGCCAGATTTCAAAAAGCATATTAACCCCACTAGAGTGGTGTAGACCAGTAGGAGTTGGCTGACATATCTACATCGATGTATCTCCACTGACTACTGTTATGGACCAGGCCAGACCCCCTCAAAACTTTTCAAGAAGGTAGCCCAGACCCTAATCTGTTTAGCTGTTTTGGGCATATGTAAGGTGGATATTCCAGGAGCGATGCATCAAACCATTTGGCTTCAAATAAAACAGAATTTATTTATACACCACCAAATGATACACGAGCAAAAGAAGACTGAATTTAGAATAATATCCATTTGAAAACTCGTCCAATGTGATACCCCCACAGCTTAACAAAGGAGCTGTTCCAATTTCTTGCAACACCCCCATTAACACAGCTCTTGGCAAAAAAGGTAAGTTCAAACACAAGTTCTTTCAGGAGAAATGTTAGAGAGACAGAGAGAGAGAGTCAGACAGAAAATCTCTGTTGAATCAGGGAGCCTTCTCCCCAAGCAGCTTTCTTTGACCAACAGCTTCAAACAGACTGCTTGCTAAAACCCAAACCAAACCAAACCGGAAAAAAACCCTGAACCGGGAGAACCGGCCACACCCCTTTCATTTTACATGTGTTTTTTTTTTAAATTACCGAAAGGTCTTTTCTCTGATTGTTGTCATAGCCAGTATCTGTTAGCCATGAGCAAAGTCCCTAATTCCAGACAATTCGGAACCTCTGGCTTTTGCAATCCCTCTTTGAAAAAAAACCAAGGACAATATAATCTTGTTAAGGGAGCAGCGTTGTCACATGACTGACTGCATTTAGCAACAAAATAATTAGTTCAGTGATGCATCCACACGGCAGACCTTGGGCTATAAGCCACAGCCTCACTGATGATCCTAACTCTTGGATTATTTTGCTAACATGGCTCTTAACAATAAATAATGGCATAAATTGAAGTAAGCTTTTAAAAATTTGTGAAGGCTTTGCCTGTCAAATTATTGAAAAAGTCATATTCTTGCTTCAGTGCATAGATAGAAAAGTGATGGCTTCTGCTTTAATAACTGAAGTTAATGTGAGCTGCAGGTGTGTTGTGGAATTGACAGGATCAGAATGAATAACACTCTTTAGAAATAAACTTAAATAGTTCACAAAGACTAAGAAAAGTTTAAACAGATCTACCAGTCACTTTATTTATAAGAGTGTCGTGGTTGTATAACATATTTCGTTGGACCAAGAAAAACTGATAAGTTCACGGTGTTGAGGAAGACTAAATCCATGGGCTGAGTCTTACCAGGAATTAGCTGTGTCATCTTTTGCTGAGTTTCCTGGAGACTTTCTTTCTGTGAGGCCTGACAAGTTTTCTCAGGCTACCATTACAACTCACCTCATTAACTATGCACCACGCAGTGTGTCCGCTGCCATTTTATATTTGCAGTTCGAATTTAGAATTCAATTAAACATAAGTCTCAGACCCTGCCTGATAATCAAGGTCCTTCGATACTCTATTCCCTTTTTACTTATAGCTCTTCCTGGCTAGTACTGATCTCCCACATCATCTGGAATTATGTCAGCAGCTTTCATCATGACCCCCTGGGTCCTGAGCCTGCGGTTTAGCCAAGCCCACCATTGTGCCCCACAGTCTACCCATTGGATTCCAATGGGAGTGACTGATGATAATGCCCCCATTCTGCAATGTCCCTGCACTATTGTCAACCCCCATATATGTCGCAATTCCACCCTTCCCCCCCCCCCACTTCAGCATCCATCTCCCCTCCACGTCCCAACTGCTCACCCCAGCAGTGAGCATCGACATGGCACAAAGTGAGGGAGTGCTATGAGAGTGAGTGAGCAGCCCTGAGATACAGCCTAGTGAGGTGGGCTGCTCTCCCTCTGTGCACATTGTCCTGGCTGCAGCATTTCAATGCAAGAGGTATCAGTCTGCACTAAAGTGAAGTGCAGAACCAAGGGCTAAGTGAATTGGTTTTGTGTCAGATGTCAACCCCTGTTGATAGGGAATGCAGGCAGTTGCTGCCCGTAGAATGTACCCCTGAGATGTGGGTTCCAGGTGTCCAAGATGGAGGTCCAGAGAAGCAATTGGCTAGCTGTTGTTACTAGGCAATCACTCTGACTTTCAACTGGGAAAAGTAACCATCTTGTTTCTATCCAGCAGGTCAGAGAAAGATTGCATGCTAATGAGGCAAGATTAATGAGAGATGCTCATGCACTTAAATCTGGCCTCACTAGCGAGAATACCATCTTGCCATTCAACACTTGGATGGGAAATGGAGCATTTTGCTCTCAATGTTGAAACGCTCCTCACTGGACATCTCACAACTTTTCCCATCATGTCCACTTTGTTCAGGGGCTGGGAAGACTTGGCCCCATGTTTGCCTTTAGAGGACTGCTGAGGGTCAGGAAAACAGCACCTTCCAATTCTGTGAACTCTACCATCGAGAAGGATAAGGATCCCCACTAGATGCACGTTCACTGCTGACAGGAATGCCATCCTGATTTAGAACAGGATCGCTGTATCTCCACTGTCACTAAGTCAAACTCTTGGATCTACCTTCCTTACAGCAATGTGGCTGCACCCATATACCAAGAGATTCAAAAAGATAGCTCACCAGAACCTTCTCAAGCTCAATTGGAGAAACACAATAAATTCTGGAATGGCCAATGATGCCCATTTCCCATGATCAATTTTTTAAAAATGAGCAGTGATTTCTCTAAATCCAACAAGTCCCAGTAAACTCCACACACCAAATGATCAGTCTGCTACCTGAGAACCCTGACCACTATCAGCTCTGCTCAACCATGTTGAACCCACATCCCCACCACTGACTTCCCGAACAATCACTTCCCACCTGAATCATTAACAGACAACCGCATTGCACCCCACGCCCACACCCTCCAGCCACTATATTTCCACCCCAACTCTCTGCAAAACAATTCCCATCTGCAATGATACCTCACCCTTCAAAACCATGATCAGAGCCTTCCCCTGGATTTGGATGTTTTAGGAACATTGGAACAAGCTTAGGCCATTCAGCTCCTCAAGCCAATTCCACAATTCAGTGAGGTCTTGGCTGATCTGTGGCTTTACTCTGTACACCTTTCTTTGGCCCATATCCCTTAATGTATTTGCTTAACAGAAATGCATCTATGATTGAAAGTTAACAACTTATCATGTATCCACTGCCATTTGTGGATGTGAGTTCCAAACATCCTTGATCAAAATTCCCCTTCCCTTACAGTGGATTCACCTTCTCCACCATGATCAGCACACTTCCTCCATGATTTTTTCCACCCCCACCTCCATCCTATTTGTTCCTACCTCAGCTCAGCTGTTCCTTGAGCTGTAGGGTTTTCCACCACTGGTCTTGATCCTTGGCTTGTCAATTGGGCTGACTGTAGGGGAGAAGCCGAATTTAAGATCAAAACTTCCGGGTATTTGGGAAACCTAATTTTACAACTTGACCAGCCTCAAACCAGTGCCTCCCTCACACCTCAGCATTGAACATGCCTTTGAACCAAAATCGTGAAAGACTATCATGAAAAGCCATTTCGAGATACGGTGAAATGGTAGGTGTCTTTTCCCCAGGGTGGGGGAGGTTCAAGACTATGGGGTGTATATTTTAAGGTGAGAGGAGAAGGATTTAAAAAAGACACGTGAGACAATTACACAGAGAGTGGTTTGTGTGTGGAATCAACTTCCAGAGGAAGTGATGGATCTGGCTACAGTTACAATGTATAATAGGAAAGGTTTGGAGGGATGTGGGCCAGGAGCAGGCAGGTGAGACTAGTCTAGTTTGAGATTTCAGGCTTATGCACGAAACATCGATTCTCCTGCTCCTCGAATATGCCTGGCCTGCTGTGTTTTTCCAGCACTACATTTTTCAACTCTGGTCTCCAGCATCTGCAGTCCTCACTTTCTCCTAGTTTGAGATTATGTTTGGACCGTAGGGTCTGTTTCCATGTTGTATGACTCTATAGTTCTATGACTCAATGAGAGGCAGATAGCTGAGCTTCTCTTTTACTCAAGTTGGTTATGAACTGCTGTTTTCTTCTCAATTTTACAACACATTTCAAATTAAGGCCAATGACATTGCCAATTTTAGGCAGAAGAATGGAATTCAAAGTTTGTGCGAAGATTTGTAGCTCGGGTGCTCGTTGTTGTGGTTCTGTTCGCCGAGCTGGAAGTTTATGTCGCAAACGTTTCGTCCCCTGGCTAGGCGACATCATCAGTGCTTGGGAGCCTCCTGCGAAGCGCTTCTTTGATGTTTCCTCCGGTGTTTATAGTGGTCTGTCCCTGCCGCTTCCGGTTGTCAGTTTCAGCTGTCCGCTGTAGTGGTTGGTATATTGGGTCCAGGTCGATGTGTTTGTTGATGGAGTTTGTGGATGAATGCCATGCCTCTAGGAATTCCCTGGCTGTTCTCTGTCTGGCTTGCCCTATGATAGTAGTGTTGTCCCAGTCGAATTAAATGCCTAAAACTAGGGGGCATGCATTCAAGGTGAGAGGGGGAAAGCTCAAAGGAGATAGAATCATAAAATCCTTAACAGTGTGCAAACAGGCCATTTGGCCCAACAAGTCCAATCTGACCCTCCAAAGAGTAACCCACCCAGACCCTATTATTCTACATTTACCTCAGACTAATGCACCTAACTTACACATCCCTGAACACAATGGGCAATTTAGTACGGCTAATTGCCCTAACCTGCACATCTTTGGATTGTAGGAGGAAACCAGAGCACCCAGAGGAAAGTCACGCAGACACGGGGAGAATGTGCAAACTCCAGTCAGACAGTCACCCGAGGCTGGAATCAAACCCAGATCCTTGGTGCTGTGAGGCAGCAGTGCTAACCACTGAGCCAGAGAGTGGTAGGAGTCTGGAATGCACTGTTAGAGGTGGTGGTGGAGGCAGATAGGGCATTTAAGAAACTTTTACATCGGCACATGAATATGCAAGGAATGGAGGGATATGGACCAAGGGCAGGCAGAGGGAATTAGTTTAATTTGGCATTGTGTTCGGTGCAACATCATTGGCTGTACTGTTCTAGGTTCTATATTATATGGACGAGTTAGACCGAAGGGTCTGTTTCTATGCTGTATAACTCTATGACTCTAATATCCTTGAGCTCAGATTCAGCTTTCAGCCTTGAACTTATTAGTTTTTCTTTTATGTTTCTCCTCCATGCTCTCCCTGCATTGATATTAACTCTTCCTCCTTGCAGTCTCCGACACATTAATATCGTGTATGACACAATTTACTTGACCTCTTCAAATTCTAGCCTCCATATTACTTCCCCTCATATTGAGCTCTGCAGCCATTTCCCTCTCACTCAGACAGGTCCAGGGCTCCCTTGGTATGATGTAACTCAGTTGCCAGCATTTCCACATCCGGAGTCAGACGATTGTGGCTTTGAGTCCCCCTCCAATGAGCACATACGACATAATCCAGGCACGTATTAAAGTGGTGCATTGCAGGTGTTGTGCATGTCAGCGCTGTTATCTTTAGGATGAGATGCCCATCCCTCTCCTGGACCAACATCAACCACTACCTAAAGCAGGTGTTACTATCTCATTGTTGTTTTTGGGATCCTCCTGTGCATAGACTGACTGCCTTTCCCTCACTTGTGACTACACTTCTTGAATTGGTTGTTAAAGTGCCTTGGGATATCTTGAGGTCAAGAAGAGTGCACTACCAATGCAAGTCTTTTGTTTAAAATGTCAACAGGCCTGTAAATAAAACGTGATTCAAGCAGCAATACTTTGTCTTTGTAAGTCGCAACTTAGTCCCATGAGCTGACAGACAAAATTTATCACGGAGCATTGATTCCAGTAAATCTCCTTTGGAGATCTCATTTCACACAGGCTAAAGAGTGGAGCTTTTCTCAATCTAGTTAACAACTCCTGCAGTCAGCAGTGAACAGCTCTGCCTCTTGTCTCTGAGGTTATATAATCAGACCATGGAGTTATCAAAACCCATAGCCTCGGGCCAGCCTGATGAAGGAATTTGGCCGGAAACATTGACTTTACTGCTCCTGGATGTTATCTGACCTGCTGTGCTCTTCCAGCTTCACATCTATTAACTGAGATTTCATAAGGGATGACTTGACATGATTGAGGAGTGGTGCTGGTGAGTGGGTTTAGTTAAGGTGGTTTTTTTCCAGGGGTTGGTCAGCGTGAGAGGGGGCTGCTGTCCATATACTGTGAGCAGGGCAGTATTACAGGAGGACAGTGTAATACAACTGTAGATGTGTACTGCACATATAATCTTCAAAGTACTCTCCTGTTGTGATGGGCTTTGAATCTACAGAACCTAGGCCATTGCAGAAACAAACAGCCTGGGGCACTGGGAAATGCCCTTATTATGAGATGATCCCATTAAAACCAGGACGGTCTGATCTGTCTTTCCCTGCAGTCAACTGAGCCTCTTCTGTTGCAGTGGTACAGCTAAATTACTTCCAGCCAAATGCTACTGGCATCTTCATGTATGAGCTAACAGGATTCTTGACCACCGGACGGTGCTTTGGTTGCCACATCTTCCTTTTGGGTAGGGACCTATAGGGACTGTTTGGTCAACTGGTAGAGAGAAACCACCTGGTGGTCTAAAAACATTATAGCTTTTCTGTTTATTGCATTATAGTAACCAGGTACCAGTGAGTTAGTGGGATAGATATTGTTACAGAGGCTGGGGAGGGGGAGCGGGGGGGGTACCTAGATGGTAGGTCTTAAAACCTTCAAGATAAAGAGCTCTTCTGCCTTTCCCCATCTAAGTCCTTAGGACATCGGCATTTATACATGCCAGCATTAACCCTTTCAGAAGCATTACCAACATTCCCCTGCATGCATTGTTCCCTATCATTAACACTTGTACATTCATACGTGTACAGTAGTTACATTTCCTCCGACTCCATCTCCCCTCAGTGGCTAACTTCACAAATTCAGGCAGTCTGGAAGTCTCTCAATTCTTCCAAAGCACGTTCTCCTCACACTTGGAAGGCTGGTAGGTCTTTGGTCTGGGGGCTGCTGACTTTGGTTCTGCTCTTGACTGTGTGGGGTCGTTAAGTCCTTTTGTCTCTTGACTTTTCATATCTTGCATCGTTAATCTCTTGGATGTCTTCCATGGAGGACCTTGTTTCTGCAGTAAAAGGCAATTAAAATAACATAAGGGAACTTTTCATTTGATGAATTTCTTTCGAAGAAGACAGATGTTCAGTTGAAATGGACATTTTCTTGCTGGCAGTTTCATTATTCCAAATCTGTGGAAATAGGTTGACCCACCTCTATGGTACCTTCCATGGAATCATATGCAGCCCATTATCTGGGCAAATAAATCTGCTGGTCAATCTGTGCTAATATATGCAGACTCTGTTTCAGCTTGTTAATTGGCTTGGATATTTACATTTTCACCTGTCGGTGTTTGTAGTGGTCTGTCCCTGCCGCTTCCGGTTGTCCGTTTCAGCTGTCCGCTGTAGTGGTTGGTATATTGGGTCCAGGTCGGTGTGTTTGTTGATGGAGTTTGTGGATGAATGTTGGGTCCAGGTCGATGTGTTTGTTGATGGAGTCAACCTGGAGGCAAACACATCGACCTGGACCCAATATACCAATCACTACAGCGGACAGCTGAAACTGACAACCCGAAGCGGCAGGGACAGACCACTATAAACACCGGAGGAAACATCAAAGAAGCCCTTCGCAGGAGGCTCCCAAGCACTGATGATGTCGCCTAGCCAGGGGACAAAACGTTTGCAACAAAAACTTCCAGCTCGGCGAACAGAACCACAACAAGAAGAATGGAATACTCCAGGGTCCAAGTCTGTTATTACTGTTACTATCTGATCTGGAAGGCGGAAGTGGAATCGCACTGAATCCTTATCTCCCTTCTATTCCCTCAACATGAGGACCAGCAAACCATGATCTGAAGCTGAGTTTGGAAAATGCAAGTGGAACTGAAGGATTTCATTGTATGATTAGCCTGGGCTAGTGGTTTTGGGGAGGGGGGGGTGTGAGGTGAGTGGGGATGGTGGTGTAGGAGGTAGGTGTCTTATTAGTTGCATGAAAGTGCCCAATTGCATTATAAATCTCGTTGAAACCTTTAGATCAAAAGCCCCAAATTAAATTTGGACAAATCCGTTCCTAACAACATTTATGTAAATGTCTTGGTTCTGTGTCATTACCATCTCACGTTTGTGTGAGAGAGAAAGAAATGAACACAATAGAACATGATCTGGGTAACACTCTGCGAATTCAGTGCATGCGGTTTAATGAAAAAAAGGAAATTCTTTCCATTGAAATGTGCTGACCCACAATGAAAGGATGAGATAAAGTTTTTTCCTATTGTAAAAAAGGAAAATGTAACTGTAAATTGAAGCTGCAGTCGGTACATGAATCACATCTTTACAATGTAATATCACATGATCATTCTTTATCCTGCTCTCTAAGATGGTCCACGCTACATAATAAGACAGTAATGCAAAGTTTCCTCAGAACATGCACTGGTGAGAGATAACAGGTTATCACATCTACCACTGCACAGAAAATATATGACTTGGTGTATGAGTGCACATAGTTTTATGCTGAAAAAAGATTAACATTTTTAAGAGCAAAACCTTCTGTATTCTTGTGAAATAGTGTTAGAATATTCAGTCGTATGACTTGTGTAAACATTTTATGAGGATTCAGATTTAACCATCGCTGAAACAGTGACATCGACTCAAATATGTATTTCAGGGAAAATGTTAGGACCCAAAGAAGGGAGACCACACAGCAACCCTCGGGAGAAACAAGAAAATGTAGTGTTTTCGATTTTAGTGTTGATTTTGCCCTGTTTGTTCTTAAAGAGACGCTTTATGTGAGAGTCTCTCCAAACATTCAATCAGGCTGCAATCAACCCTGTGGCTTACTGCCCTCTCAGGTGAATGTAAGAGATGCATGGCACTAAAATGGATAATCAAGTCATTATGACATTGCTGTTGGGGGAGATTGCTGAACACAAGTTGGATGCTGCATTTCTTAGGCTACACTATTGGCTACACTTCACAGGCAAAGAATGTCATGGGCTATAAAGCACTTTTGGATATCTTGAGGTATTGAAAAGTTTTGAGTATTTATCTCCCTTCTTGCACTTCAAATTCCAGTCCATCCTGGAGAAACATTTGGAATGATCCACGCACATGGGCTTTGGTAGGTTGTTGAAAATGAGATGGGAAAGGCCACAATTCCAATCTGTAAGAACACAAATAATGCCGAGTTCCCTCACATTCACATTCAGGAATTCTGGGAGAACAGGATTCTTCGGATGATTTGACTCCATCTGTCTTTCTTTCTGTTGCTGTAGCTAATTCATTATCTTTTACCCTTTCCTGGCCTTGCTGAGCTTGTCATCACAGGTTGAAGAAGAGAGAAAGTTGGGAAGTTTAATAGCAAGGGGTTTTGGTGGATCAGGCTACTCAATAGCTGCTCCACACTATCCAATTGGGACACATACACATTGGCAGTGGTGGAGTTCCTTCTGGAAAGGCTGCTTAACTAGACCCCCAGGGGCATAAAACTGATACATGTGAACGCCTGATAGGATCCTATGCTGGCGAATTCTTCATTGCTTCATGTTCTGATCTGCCAGACTTCAGGCATAACACAGAATCATGAAATATTATTAATTGTCTGTGCCACAGTTGGGAATCTTGTGCAAATTCCAACTGATATATGACCTACATTATCAGATAAGCACATGCGTTGCTGTCAGTGGTGCAAGTGAATCCCAGGGATTGAAAATGAGTCTTGCTATGTCCAAAAAAAATGTTGAAAGTACTTAACAATAAAACATCAGCATATTTACGTCTGCTCAGATAAAAATCATTCCCAGACAAGTATGAAAAGTAGAATTTCATATTTGTTATGAGCAGATTCTGGGCAAGGATTCCTAAGGTTCTGTGGTTCCAGATGTTGAAGCTGTTGAATTGTTAAGCTCCAGGGAGAGAAGGATAAATTTACTCCTCTTCTCTATTCACCCACTCTCTCAGTAGGATCCAACCCCCAGTGCTTGCCTTTCACCCATTCCAAATTAATTTGTTTTAAAAGGAGACAATTTAATCAGATTTTCTAGAGTTAATAAAAGAGCAATTTTATCATTAGTTGCAAAATTTGAAAATAACAAGAATGTAGACAGATTAGGAATAATAAGCGAGTCCAGGAAATGATGGAACTTAAAATGTATATGGTTCAGACTCTCTGAGTGGTTTGTGAACGGTAGATATAGAAACTTCGATGGTTGAACAGTTGATTTTGGGAATCTTGGTTTTGAGGTTACTTGAAATCCTTTTGTCTTGTTTCCTTTTCGTGTTGGATTCCAACTTCGGGGCAACTGTCTGTGTGGAGTTTGCACATTCTCCCCGTGTCTGCGTGGGTTTCCTCCAGGTGCTCTGGTTTCTTCCCGCAATCCAAAGATGTGCAGTTTACATGACTTGGCCAGGCTAAATTGCCCATAGTGTTCAGGGACGTGTAGGTTAGGCGCATTAGTCAGGGGTAAATGTAGAGTAACAGGGTAAGGGAATGGGTCTGGGTAGGTTGCTTTTCGTAGGGTTAGTATGGACCAGTTAGGCCCAATGACCTGTTTCCGCACTGTAGGGATTCTTTGATTTCTTTTGTCTGGCTTGTTGGTTAGCTACCTTCTAGTACTTAGAGCAAGAGAAGGTAGAGGTGACTTGTGTGTAGGTAATTGATTGTGATCTTTACAGCACAGGAGCACTCAAACACAGGCTCGTACACAAGGTGCCTCAGTTCAATGGCAGGCCTTCTTTCACCAGCACACACAGACCAGGACTGTAGGCAGAATCTTTGTATAGTGCTGGCAGGGCAAAACACAAAGCTGTTGCAGTATATGGCTTCCAGCTGAGATAGGGAGGACATAGTCAGCCCTTTTGTCATCACTTTCTGTTATGTCTCTCTGTCTCAATTTTCCTAACACTCTACAAGTGCAGCATTTCATAGCGAGGACATAGTCAGCCCTTTTGTCATCACTTTCTGTTATGTCTCTCTGTCTCAATTTTCCTAACACTCTACAAGTGCAGCATCCACATAAGACTTTGCCAGACAGCACCGAATTAATTGCAGTCTGTTGTTGTGTCTGGTAGCCTTTTCTGAAAAAATATGTTTTGTAATTCAAAGTTAAAAACATCTATTGTATTATGGGATTCTGAATCATCATAACAACACATTAAATTTTCATTTCACAGAGTAGCAGCTACAATAGGTTGAATGATCTTCTCTGTGTCAGGTCCATTCTATGAGTCTGGAGATCATTTTCAGATTTTGAGTCCCAACAATATGCAAATGGGAGATCATGACTTCATTACCTGGGCTGAGAAGGAGGCCATTCAGTCTATCGTATGTAGTGGTAGTGATTATCCAGTGAGTTCCATTACCTTGCTATTTCCTGTCGCTATGTAAATTTTTCCCTTCTGATCTTTGTATAAATGAAAAAGATTTTCAATTATCCAACTGTTTGAAATTGAGGAGTGCTAATTTATTTCATCTCATATACATTTCTTCCAGTTAATTGGGTGACATGAAAATTTATTCATTGAGATTTTCTCAAATGAATTATTTGGAAGAGCCATTGGGTAGCCAAATCAGTCAATTAAATCTGTCAAAGAGTAGTTCCAATTCATTTTGGCCATTATTTGTAATCTCAGTCACGACTGGGAATTTACAAACACCAATGGGAAGTAAAGGTTGGCTTGTTACACCACTGATGTTAATACCCCAAACATCAGTTCCCCAGCATCATTTTTCCATAATCCCCCATTTAGCCATTCTTCTAACACAAATTGTCATAATGTCCTCTGCTCAAAACTTCTCAAATAAAAGACATTTCAAGAAATAGAAATCATCCAACAACATGGAGAAAACATAGTGTCAAGCCTAATGTCCCTGCACAGTGCTGCCTTAGTGGAAGGCTGCAAGCTCTCAAGAGAGGAGATTGCTGATGGCCTTGCAGGGTGACTTCTTGCAGTTTTGAGCATTGAGGGTTCAGATTCAGGCAGCACCTCCTCTCAACAGATCGAAGGGGAGCAGCTTGGGCTTGCTGGCTAAGAGCCAGTAACAAGAGCTCTGGTTTGGCAGTGTGGGAGCACAAATGCTGTCAGCTGGGAAAAGAATCATTTTGATCCTGCCACTCTCGCAGAGCAGCACCTCAGACAGCTCAGTAATCTGCTGGAGGGCAGATTGCTGCATGGCTGTCAGAACACAACCCCCCTCCAGCCCAACCCCCACCCTTACCTCCGCAAGCCCCTGTGAACGTTGACAATATTGAAAGGTGGAACAGGCGCAAAGGGCCAGATGGCCTATTCCTGGCTCCTCCTCCTTATGCTCTCTCATCACAACCAATGATCTGAGTCTTCAGGGTGGTCAACCTGGATTAGAAAGCAGAAGCAGATCTCAAACTGAGATCTCACAGCAGCACGGAGATATTGGGTGGCTTTTGCCTGTACCATAATGCATACTGAACGAGTGGCTTCCAGAACTGCTTCATGGTTAAGTCTGCAAGTGTTGCATGCGATAATGGTTCCGAAAGGGTAAATGTTGGAGGATGCATTAGTTTCCATTCAATCTGAATCGATTGCACAGTCTGATGGGGTCAGAAATGTCATCCTGGTTCCAGATAGTCTAGTAATTATGTTGAACCAGTCAATGTCACTGGTATCTATTGTTTTCATGCAATAGTACATCACTTACCCAAAATACATGGAGTCACAGGTAGATAGGATAGTGAAGAAGGCTTTTGGTATGCTTTCTTTTATTGGTCAGAGTATTGAGTACAGGAATTGGGAGGTCATGTTGCAGCTGTAAAGGACATTGGTTAGGCCACTGTTGGAAGATTGCGTGCAATTCTGATCTCCTTCCTATCGGAAAGATGTTGTGAAACTTGAAAGGGTTCAGAAAAGATTTACAAGGATGTTGCCAGGGTTGGAGGATTTGAGCAATAGGGAGAGGCTGAACAGGCTGGGGCTGTTTTCCCTGAAGTTTCAGAGGCTGAGGTGCAACCTTATAGAGGTTTACAAAATTATAGGATAAATAGACAAAGTCTTTTCCCTGGGTTGGGGGAGTCCAGAACTAGAGGGCATAGGTTTAGGGTGAGAGGAGAAAGATAGAAAAGGGACCTAATGGGCAACCTTTTCACGCAGAGGGTGGTACGTGTATGGAATGAGCTGCTGGAGGAAGTGGTGGAGGCTGGTACAATTGCAACATTTAAGAGGCATTTGGATGGGCATATGAATAGCAAGAGTTTGGAGGGATAGGGACCAAGTGCTGGTAGGTAGGACTAGATTGGGTTGGGATATCTGGTCGGCATGGACAGGTTGGACTGAAGGGTGTGTTTCCATGCTGTACATCTCTATGATTCCATGACTTACTGTTAAGATAAGTGCCTCTTCTTGTTAAGACTTAAAACTGGTTCGCCCTCTACCATTGTTAACTGTACAGGTACTTAGTCTGACAGCATAGAAAGAAGGATTGGTGGCAACACTCCATCGCAACCATTATCTTGTACTGGTTAGTTCTGCATGGTAATGTGATGGCTGCTTGAATACCTCAAGGTAAGAAACAATAGAAAATATTCAATCAACCTACATGAAAAAAAAGAATTAGAAGACCAGTTATTTTATTGCTATAAGGCCATTACCACTTTAAGAACACTCAAGCCAGTTTGCAGTTACAAACACTTAAGCAGAGAAGTAGACTCCTGGCAGGGCAAAAACAATATTCCAGGTTCAACCTTTTACCTCGGGACTGGTGGTCAACACAGAGAAGACAGCGAGGGCTAGTAAAGGAGTGAAAAGTCTCATCGCACTTCGTAGTTATAGTGTCTTAAGAGAGGAAAGATCTATAGAGGTGGCCTTGTTTGGAAGTTTGGCTGGGAATTGTTTCAGTGCTCTGGTATTCAGGATAAAGATTCCTACAGGCAAGGGGAAACAATATAAACTGACAACATGGAGGACCAGTATGAGAAAGGTAGAAGTTAGAAAAGGAGCACTTACCATTCATAGTGTGTCATCACCATAGTCAGCACACTGCATGTGTAATAGCTAGAGTAATGAAGCCAACAGCCATCAAACATATTAATGCCAAAGCCACAGCATCAAAAAAGTTGCCAAGCAGATTTATAGTGACACATGGGCAGATTAAAAGGCTTGAAGGACAGAGTCTGACAGAAGAAGGCAATTAGAAGAATGTTAAGACTGTGATAACATCAGGAGATACATCATTTAAACAGTGGATTTAACAGGATGACTTACTAAGGCTGCTGCCACTGATATTTATTTGGAAAATTGGAGATAAGGATGTGCATTTTGTATCAGGCTGAGAAAAGCAGGAAAGTATCTATTTTGACAAGGCAGAGCAATACCACACCACATTCCACCCCTCCCCAAGCAAAGCTTCAGAATATGGAAAAATCTCCATTTTGTCCACAAGAGGTGGGAAATTTTCATTTTTATTGTAAAGCAAGTGGGAAAACCCCAGAAACAGTACACAGATGCAATATTTTTTCTTACCAGGTTTCAATTGACTATAAAACAAGGATATTTAAGTCATATTGTGATATTTCAAGATGAAAAGCTTAAAAACCAGCAAAATACAACGTAAATTGAGATCCTGCAAATTTGGAACAGCTTTATGGTAAGAATGAATAACTATGTTCAGAAGACATGGCAGGGGAAATAATATCACTTTGAATTTTAATTTCAGGGATGAGCCAAATAGAATGTAGGATTAGACATCTTGGAAAAAAACAGTTGTTAAATATAGAATTAGTTCAAAATTAAAGAGTAACTTCCAAGCTGAAGAGACAAATGCACTTTGTATTCAGCTACAACTGTTGCTGTTATAAATCAAGAAAAAAGGCACAACTACATTTCAAGAAGTTCTAAAACCTTTGATCATTACTATAATCTGAGCAGATATAAATTCATTGAACAAACAGCATTTGTCAGAGGAATTTAGCATTTAGGGCCATCCAAAGATGAAACAATTTAATGGAGTAACGGGCTAAAATTTAAATCCAACTATTCCTGGACCTATTACAAAAGTTAAAGATTTTAAAACAAATATGCAAAAATTCCCCAATTTACCTGATTTTCAGACCCAGGTTGTTAGAAAGTATACACCAGACTTCTGTAGCTAACAAGAAATATTAAATACACTTGATTGAACTCTAGCAAGAGTTAAATAGTAATAAACCATTATCATATAAGGCTACAAATAAAAACTTTATACTCTAATTCCTTTATAAATTTCCCCTTATATATCACTCAATTCAGACATAGAAAAGGGGCAAAAAAAAAGTAACCTTGGAAAAAAGAACAGTTCAATAGCATTTGTTCATAACATTTGTTGAATTTTTACTTTGTTGTTCAGAAAATATTTCTTCAGCCTTCATTATGCTTATACTAGTTAGCAAGAGGCAAAAGGTGGGTGGTTAATTTATAAAGGTTCTCTGAGTTATCAATTTAAAAGCTTATAATTGACAGCCACTGCTGAAGGTAATATAAACTGGTTTCTGTCAGGTTTAAAGGTATTTGACTGCAGAGAACAGAGAGACAGCTCCTGAGCTGGTGAAGATCTGATCAGCTCTCTGTATTTTCTTCCCAGCCCCACCTGCTCAGTTATCTGAGTAACAATCATGCAGTTACCAGCTAACAAAAGGCCTTTGTAGTCAATGACAAGTCACTACTCCATAGATCAATCAACTTCTTGTTGCTAACCAGAGCTCCATCTTAATACGCAATACTTTGGCTCCAGTTTGGTTACAATCAATCTGTAATTACTGCTTGTTCAGACAGCTATTTAAATGATGTTTGCCATGAGTGTCAGGTTACTAGTTTTTTCAAAGCAAGCACAAATTCTTTAAAACAAGTCTTTGCCATTTCAAAAACAAAAAAAGACATGGTGTTTCCATGAATGAAATGGCCTTTACAGATAAGTGCTAACATGTGACTGTGGAGCACTAAAATCAGAACTCATGAACAATTGCTATTGAATCATTGATGAATCTTTATCAAATTGTGCTGGGAGTAGAAATCTGGAAGACTAACAAACAAATCCTGACAGGAGAAGAATAACCTTACTATGGGAAACGAACAGAATCAATCAACATTACAATGCACAAACACTCTGTGGATACATATGACAAACAACACAAAGTACAGCCCAAAATATAGATACTAATATTCAGTGTCAGTGTTATGAAACACGAGGAGACTTATATTTACAAGTAGTTCTCAACTATGACAAAAGAATGTCCCATCTGTGAAACTGTCACTTCTAGAAAATGTTCAGACTATGACAGTTTCACAGTAGCAAAAAGACAAATGCTCACTCATACAAAGATGTTAATGCAATAAAACTTTCAGCACTGGAAGAAAAATACCAGGGGCATTCCTAGGGGAAATTGGTGATTCAACTAGCTTAAGTTTGACAGAACTTGGTTTTGTCAATATCCAGTTTTAAGTTTGATAAGGGACCTAGTGTCACTCTCCTGTCAGGTCAAATACCATGACTGAAGTAACAAAAGTTGTCGCCGACAGAAATGAGACTATATGCTCCAAATGGAACAACTCTCAAGAGGAATAGTACTATACAAGTAACACAAAGAATGTAAGAGAGTTGAAAATGCCTGCGGAATTTCAATCAACAATTCTCACTTTTGAACCTGCGTGTATGTCATGCCCTCAAAATCTTTGTGGTGACAGAAGGAGTACAACTAATTTCAAGAAAACAACTGGATCAGGAACAAACCATGGTTAGAAGATTTCATGGGGACTCTGAGATGCATGGTGGAATGCACAAGGGCAAAATAACTTATTGACATGACCTTTACGGGTGTAAGAGAATTGTTCCAAACTTCCAACAGGAAAGAAATCTGCAACTCTACAAGTGTGGTGGAAATGTTTTCTTTTCCTATCATCACTGAAGAATATTCATTATGGCAAAGGTCAGCCAACATGTGTGAGAAGAAGCTGAAAGGAACAATGAGCAGTACAATCCACTGGCGCTCATTGACAAAGCTTTACCTGAAGTCATTCAGGCAACAAAACAAGCCACTGAACAAACTGATACAGCAGATTTCACTTTGACGATGGACAATGAGCTGATGCAAGTTCAAGAGTAACTTTCCAATCCTTGAGTCTTTCAAATTACCAAAACAATGAGAAAGCCATATCAACAGCATTCCTTCAGTACTGTGACTGAATACATAAATATGTTGAATTCACCAGGAAGACACGAAGAGACCAGCAAATGAGAGTCCTATCTACTCAACAACTTGAAGTTAACAGCTTATGTACATAAAGACAGATCTGTCGGGGTGCAAGAAAGAAAATATTTTCTTCAACACCGCAACAGTTTTCCATGATGCTTATTCTTGAATTTGCATCATCGATAGTCACAGGTGAGGTGCCGGAACACTGGAGGTTGGCTAACGTGGTGCCACTGTTTAAGAAAGGTGGTAAGGACAAGCCAGGGAACCGGTGAGCCTGACATCGGTGGTGGGCAAGTTGTTGGAAGGAATCATGTACATGTACTTGGAAAGGCAAGGACTGATTAGGGGTAGTCAACATGGCTTTGTGCATGGGAACTCATATCTCACAAACTTGATTGAATACTTTTAAGAAGTAACAAAGAGGATTGATGAGGGCAGAGCAGTAAACGTGATCTATATGGACCTCATTGGTTAGGCCACTTTCGGAATATCGTGTGCAATTCTGGTCTCCTTCCTAGCGGAAGGATGTTGTGAAACTTGATAGGGTTCAGAAAGATTTACAAGGATGTTGCCAAGGTTGGAGGATTTGAACTAAAGGGAGAGGTTGAATAGGCTGGGGTTGTTTTACCTGGAGTATCAGAGGCTGAGGGGTGGCCTTATAGAGATTTATAAAATCATCAGGGGCACAGATAGGGTAAAGACACAAGGTCTTTTCTCTAAGGTGGGAGAGTCCATAACTAAGGGCATAGGTTTTGGGTGAGGGGAAAGATATAAAAGAGACCTAAAAGGTAACCTTTTTGCACAGAGGGTGGTGTGTGTGTTGAATGGGCTGCCAGAGGAAGTGGTGGAGGCTGGTACAATTGTAACATTTAAAAGGCATCTGGATGGGTATATGAATAGAAAGGGTTTGGAGGGATATGGGCCAGGTGCTGGCAGGTGGGAGTAGATTGGGTTGGGATATTTGGTTGGCATGGACGGGTTGGATCGAAGGATCTGTTTCCATGCTGTACATCTCTATAACTCTAATTAACCATCTCCAGTTGACCTTATAGGCTACTACCTAAGTTAGCCAGGAAGGCTTCCTCAGTGATGGGGTTTCAGGAGATTAAGGATCTGCCAGATAAGGTACTGGGCCAATACTTGATTTAGCAGAAATAACATCCTTTGTGAAGGATATCCAAAAGGTGAAAAGTACTCCCCCAGAGTAATGATCAACAATCAGAATCATTGTAAATTGCCCACAGGCAAAGACCCTCCAATGGTCCAAGTTTGAAGAGAATGCATTCTGAAACAATTGTGAAAATTCCAGATACCCTGAACTTGTGAAATCAGAGACCGAGGGGAAGCTCGGGTCATGATAACTGCACAAATAGCCATGCAACTGAATGCAAAAAGTTAACTATGAAGGGAAGAGCTTGGGGTAAGATGTTTCATAAGTTAATGATTCTGAATGAGTTAATAATGCATACTGAATTAAGCTCTACCCAACCTGGTGATTTCAGACAGTTTTGGTGGAGGATCAAGGAATTCAGTTTGAGGCATTATTGTGACCGGCTGTTTCTGAGGGGCAGCACAGTGGTTCAGTGGTTAGCATTCACAGGGCCAGGGACCCAGGTTTGATTCCAACCTCAGGTGACTATCTATGTGGACCTTGCGCATTCTACCTGTGTTTGGTTGGGTTTCCTCTAACAGTCTAAAAATATGCAGGTTAGGTCAATTGGCCATGTTACAGTGCCCATTGTCTCCAGGCATGTGCAGGTGAGGTGGATTAGGCATGGAAAATGCAAGGTTATAGGGTTGGGGTGGGGTCTGAGTGGGATGCTCTTTAGAGGGTCAGTGTGGACTCAGTGGGCAAATGGCCTGCTTCCACACTGTAGGGATTCTATCGCTGGTAGTCTTGGCATATAGCATTAACTAGCCAACATAACTTGTCATATATTGCTATCGTGTGATAAACTATATCTTTTTGTAGTACACCTTCTTGTTAAGATTCATTAGTGATTTATCCTCTCCTGCTGTTAACCAAACAGGCCATCAGGCCCAGTCAAAAAAAAAGAAGGGCCAGTGTCTTTATCCAAAACATTTCCTGGCAGAAGTTTATTCTAAAAACAAATAGCAACCACCAGCTTCACGATGGAAAGAATAGGGCCGATCTCTTCACAAGACTTCTGCTAAGATGTAGTTTTCCTCTGTGTCCTTTGCAGCAAAAGGTATCAGAATTCTCATCTCCTGGGAAGCTATCAGACCGGCTATCCTTACCCGTTTCCTTGCTGCAGCCACTTGCGCCCAATAGCTGACACACCTTCTATGCCACTGTCTAAAGTATGTAAAGTCCAAGTATCAAGTTGGCTGTTTGTGTCAGGTCCAGTGGTGGCACTTTTTGGACCAACTATGTGCTTCTTGTTCTCTTCATACAGAGCCTGTATTGGCTGACCAGGTGACAGTCCTTTGGTATCTGAAAGCACAAAATTCAGAAGGCAGAGGTTGATCGGGTTGGGGTGGTGGACAAGGGACTTTTGGGAAGTGACGGTGAGGAAAGGGGTGTTGACTGGAAGGCAGAAGGCATGGCCACATCATCTGTTGCTTGCACTTCATACCAGCCAGTGGAATGAGAGTGAAATAGGGGATTTGCGAAAGTGCAGACAGTGAAGGTAACATACTGATAGTCTCATTGCAAAGGCTTTGGCCACTACCAGTTCCAGGGTTCTCAATTCTTTAAATGCATTCTAACATGGCCCCTATTGCTTCACTGCTGCTACTTCCAGTTATATGTGACTAAATTCTACAAGAGAGAGTGCGCTCTGCAAGACATATGCATGATGTGTCTGTTATGATTGAATAGCTGACAGTGTGTGGGAGCTATGAGAACTAGGTGGGAGGTTTGTGGTAAAAGTCGTAAACGTACGAGGTGAGATAGAAATGAATGTCATACATGAATCCTACTTGTTCGATCTTGCTAACGGCTGAGAGATGGAGGTCGGATAAAGTGTGATCTCCTCAAGGACAGACAGATTGAATTGTCTTCTTCTCTTCCCTTCACTGAGCATGTCGCGAGGTGGGTCCCCTGAAAAAATATGATCTTTTAGCTGCTTTCCACTTTTGGGCTATGTCAAATCATATATCGTGTCAATTCTCTCTTTGCCTCTATGACTCCCTTTCTCCGAAACACATTTGAAGACAGTTTCATGACCAATTGCAGCCAGAATGAACTCACTCTTAGGAATGCATTCTACCTGTTAAAAAGTGCAGGCTAGCTTTACTTCACACGAGCCTCACGTGAGGCCAGCCCTCCCACTGAGTGTGCAGTCAGTCGGCAACATGTTTCAAGCTGGGCACACACACAACACTCATGCTGATGAGCAGGCTGCTTGAACTTTGTGTGCTGTTTACGTCAACCTGACCAGTCAAGTATAGCCTTCAGCACAATCCAATGCTCAGCCTGACAGTCCAAACTGAGATATTAATCAAAATGAAAACATTTTTAAAAAGTGACAATTATGTGAATAACTTTGCCAAAGAATTTATTTGAGTCTTTATCTTTCACTACCTGAGGCTCTCTTGAGAGCCGATTTCAGAGTTTACAGTTTGACCTTGTTAAGTGACTGTGTTCACTTTACAGTGTTACTGTGTGCACTGTGAAAAAATATTCACCTTGTATCTGTATGGGTATCCTACTGTCTTTTTATGTCTTGAGAAGATTTATCTTCTTGCTTCCTTCTAAACAAATCTAAACAGGACAATTGTAACTTTTTCAGATGGTTTACCTCTAGCTGAAACAAAACCTTAAAGTAAGATTTATTGCCCGTCCCTAGTTCTCCTTGAGTAGTGATGGTAAGTGGCTTTCTTGAACTGCTTCAGTCCACATGGTGTAGGTTGACTTACAAAGCCCTCAGGGACGGAATTCCAGAATTTTGACCCAGCAACAGTGAAGGAACGATGATATATTTCCAAGTCAGGATGGTGAGTGGCTTTGAGAGGAATTTGAAGGTGGTGGTGTTCCCACATATTTGCTGCCCTCATCCTTCAAGATGGAAGTGGTTGTGGGTTCGGAAGATGCTTTCTAAGGACCTTTGGTGAATTTCTGCAGTGCATATTATAGATAATATCAACTCCAGCTATTTAGCATTGGTGGTGGAGATAGTGGATGCTTGTGGATGTGGTGCCAAATCAAGTGGGTTGCTTTAGCCTTGGAAGGTGTCAAGTTGCTTGAGTGTTGCTGGGGCTGCACTCATCCAGACAATTGGGCAGTATTCCATCATACACCTGACTTGGTCCTAACAGATGATGGACAGGCTTTGGGGAGTCAGATGGTGAGTTACTCGCCACATCATTCCTAGCCTCTGACCTGCTCTTGGAGTCATAGAATCATAGAGTCTTGCAGCACGGAGACAGGCCCTTTGGCCCAAACTGGTCCCTGCTAACCAAAATATCCATCAACGTGAACCCCATCTCCCTGCACTTGGCCCATATCCTTCTAAAACTTTCCTATCCATGTATTTGTCCAAATGCCTTTTAAATGGTGTTAATGTACCCATCTTAACTACTTCTACTGGCAGCTCATTCCATATGCATACACTCTTTGTGTAAAAAAAGTTATCTCTCTGGTTCCCTTTTATTCTTTCCACTCTCACCTTAAATTGATGCCCTCTAGTCCTCGATTTCCCAATCCTGGGAAAAACACTGAGTGCACTACTATCTATGCCTCTCATGATCTTATACACTTCTATAAGGTACACCCTCTCAATCTCCCACGTGCTAAAGAAAAAAGACCTAGCTGGTCCAATCTCTCACTAAAGCTCAGATCCTTGAGTCCTGGCAGCATCCTTGTAAATTTCTTCTGCGCTCTTTCCAGTTTAGGATCATCCTTCCTATAGCAAGGTAACCAAATCTGAACACAATACTCCAAGTGTGGCCTCACCAATGTCCTGTACAACTGCAACATAACTTTCCAACTTCTTAACTCGGTGCCCTGACTGATGAAGGTCAGTGTGTCAAACGCCTTCTTCACTGCCCTGTCTACCTGTGACTCCACTTTCAGAGAACCATGTACCCTGAACTCCAAGGTCACTCTGTTCCAATCCACTCTTTAAGGCCCTACCATTCACCATGAAACTCCTACCTTGATTTGACTTTCCAAAATGCAAACCCCACACTTATCTATATTAAACTCCATTTGCAATTTCAAGGCCCACTTCCCCAGCTGATGAAGATCCTGCTGCAATTTTTGATAACGTTCCTCACTGTCCACCGTAACATCTATTTCAGTGTTTTCTGCAAACTTACTAATCATGCCTTCTACAGTCTCATCCAAATCACTGATATAAATAACACACAGCAAGGGGACCAGCACTGACCCCTGAGGCACTCCACTAGTCACAAGCCTCCAGTCTGACAAGCATCCTTCCACTATTACCCTCTGCATCCTACCATTAAGCCAATTGTATATGCAATTTGCCAGTTCCCCCTGGATTCCATGCAATTTAACCTTCCAGAGGAGTCTACCATGTAGAACCTTATCAAAGGCCTTACTGAAATCCATATAGACTACCTCTACTGCCTTGCTCTCGTCAACCTTCCTGGGCACTTCATCAAAGAACTCTAACAAATTTGTGAGGCATAATCTCCCACATACAAAGCCATGCTGATCACTCCTAATCAAACCCTGTCTTTCCAAATGCGTATATATCTTATTTCTCAGAATCCTCTCAAGTAACTTACCTGCCACAGATGTTAGGCTTGCTGGTCTACAGTTCCCAGGTTTTTCCTTGCAGCCTTTCTTGAATAAGTGCACAACATTTGCTCCCCTCCAGTCTTCCAGGACCACACCTGTGGCTAACAATGATGCAAAAATATCAGCCAGGACCCCCACAATTTCTTTTCTAGCCTCCTGCAGTGTTCTTGGATATATCTGGTCAGGACCAGAAGATTTATCCACCTTCATATGTTCTAATGTATCCAACACCTCACCTATTGTGATATCGACTGTCCCCAAGATATGACCACTAACTTCACAAAGTTTCCAAATCCTCATGTCTTTCTCCACGGTAAACAGAGAGGAGAAATATTCATTGAAAACCTTGCCCATCTCCTGCGGTTCCACATGTACATGTCCACTTTTGTCCTTGAGGGCTCCTATTCTCTCTCTAGTTATTCTTTTCCCTTTAATATGCTTAAAGAACCTCTTTGGATTTATCCTAATCTTCTCAGCCAAGGCCCCCTTTTCATCCTCCTGATTTCCTTCTTCAGTAAACTCCTATATCCCCGGTATACCTCCAGGGATTTCTGTGATCCCAGCTGCCTTTACCTGAGCCATACCTCCTCCCTTTTCCTTGTCATCTCTTGTCTCTTGTCATTTAGAATTCCCTATTCTTGCCAACCATGCCTTTCACTCTCACTGGAACATATAGACCTTGAACTTTAGCTATCTCACTTTTAATGGCCTCACACTTGCCGGACGTCCCTTTGCCTGCAAACAAACCACTCCAATCAATCCCTGCAAGCTCCTCTCTCATTCCATCAAAATTCACCTTGTCCCAGTTTAGAACCTGAACCTGTGGACCGGTTTTATTCCTCTCCATTACTATTTTAAAATTAATAGAGTGCCAAAGGTCTGTGCTGTAATTTTCTTTGTTCTTTGTTCTGTCTACCTCAGTCTTAAGTAAACCCAATGATCTGACCTCCACAGCCTTCTGTGGGCAATAAATTCCATAGATCCACCCCTTCTCTGGCGAAAGAGGTTTTCCCTTACCTCCATTCTGCAAGGTCTTCCCTTTACTCGAAGAAGTCTAGCTCCTATGTCCTTTAGCATTTGCTCCGCTCGGTCAGTTGGGGGTGCTGCTGAGACATGCCTGGTGATGGGTATTGAAGCCCCCTACCCAGAGTACACTCTGTGCCCTTGCCACCCTGGTTGCTTTCTCCAAGTGGAGTTTAACATGGAGTAGTACTATTCATTAGTCGAGAGAAGACTAACGAAGAAGAGAAGTAAGTGGTAATCAGCAAGAGGTTTCCTTATCTGTGTTTGACCTGATGTCATGAGATTTCATGGGGTCCAGAGTCAATATTGAGCACTCCCAGGGCAACTCTCTTCTAACCATAGATCAATGCGCTGCCACCCCTGGTTGGGTTCTCCTGCTGGTGAGACAGAATTTGGTGTTTGAGACATTGTAAGGTATCATTCTTCGTGTACGACTATGTTGAGCTGTTACTTGACCAATCTGTGAGACTGCTGTCCAAATTATGATGCAAACCCCCCGATATTGGTAAGGAGGACCTTGCAGGGTGGACAGGGCTATGTTTGCCACTGCTGTTTCTGGTTTCCGGGTCAAGGCCAACTGCTTTATCAAATTCCATCCTTTTCTTTAAGCTTTGTATCAGGCTGTTAAGAGTCAACCACATCACCGTGAACCTCTAGTCACATGTAAAGTAAGGATTGCAATTTCCTTCCCTAAGGAACTTTAGTGAATCAGATGGGTTTTTCACAACAAACGACACTAAGTTATCTTTTAATTCCAGATTCGATTGAATTTAAATTTCACCATTTGACATGTCCCCAGAGCATTGAATTGGGGTTCTAGGTGGCTAGTCTAGTGACATGACCATGATGTAACCACCTCTACCTCTAATGATATGTCATCAACCTCAGGCATTAACCCTATTCCTCTCTCAATAGATGCTGTCTGACCTGCAAAATACATCCAACATTTTTAGATTTTCAGCAGCTGCAGTGTTTTGCTTTTGTAGTCAGTTTGTGTTATATCTGGCAGAACAGAGAAAAATTAAGCAACAGCCTGCCAGCTCTTGCTCAGTCTTTCCTGCATTTTCATATGTTTATCTTTCTTGACAGGTGGCTGAGTTGGCACAATTTATGTTGACGATTTCATTTTTGTCTTGGAAAATTTAAGACATAGCTCTCATACTGTCACTGTAGTTCAGGGTAAAGGAATCATGCTTATTGAAGTATGATCACTTTTTATACATATCTTTGCATAAACAGCTGTGTATATTCAACTTTTTTGCTGCAGGGATGTTTTTCCATCCTTCATAGAGACACGAGGTGTGACAATTATAATAATCTCAGCACAAATAGCCTTTTGTGGTAGAAAATGATACTCGTTGTTCACACAGTTGAGAGCATAATACAGACTTAAATCAGCAATACACCAGTAAAATGGCAGCATTGTTTCTGGGATAGATAATCACTCTATTTGTCCAGAATTTGCTGGGAAATTAATGCTGAGCTTAATACGTCTGCAGTTATTAATTTATAATATCTAGTGATGTGTTCTGAATCACCAGAAATTGCGGGATGATTTGCAGAATTTTGTTATTAGTCTCCTAGAAAGGGAATCCCTATGTCACCATCATGTGAGTGCCAAGAGATTACTCCAAGTGTAAAGTAAGTTTGAGTTATAATGGGAAGTAAGTTATTAAGGACCCCTGAAAGTGGCTGATTTATTCTCCCTACATGCAATTCCATCCAGAGTCCAAGAAAGGAAACAACAAAGGCCTCCCTCCTTCCATGAATAAATCCCACTGAACAATTCCGAGAGATGTTTAAATTTAAGATTAATTCTGTTATTGCTTTTCCTTTCCTTTGTTCCTTTTCTAACCAAATCTTTTTTCCCTCTTTATCTCTTTTTGATTTGACTTAATGAACCCTGATAACTCCATATCCGTCTGCACCATTCAACGTTTTTGTTCTCTGACCTTATATCACACCACTCACAGAGGATACCCACCGAAGTCCTGTGCTCTCCATTGGCTTTGAATGGTGTTAAGAATACATATTATTAGTGTTTTGCAATAAAACATTAATTAGAGCTTTGGGGTTAAGGACACATTTATCTTGACAGCATTCACTGAAAAATGTCCCATTGCAGTAAATCCTAGGCCATTATTACACATTCCCTAATGTCTGCACTTGAAGTTAGTCAAATATAATGAGTAGGACCTGTGAAGCATGTATTGTTTATACGTATGAATATAATATATTAACGCACATCCAGAATACAAGGAGAATGAAGTGTGATTAAAATACACAAAACATTGATCATGGAGGACATCAACGCTACAAAATGAGGCTTTTTCATCTGCGACGCCTTCTGAAGGCGTGGCTGCCCGTGGGAGGTGGATTTGCAGTTGTGGAGTTGAAGAATATTGATATGAAATGCAAATAAAAGAGGTCGGAGTATTTGTCAATAATCATAAAAATTTATGTTTGTACCAAAGGGGAGTGGTTTTGCATAATGTGCAGTTTATAGAACTGCTGATTACAACAGAATTCTGGCTCAACTATAACGGATACTGTTAAATCAGTTAATGTTTATCGGTTAGACATAGCTGCGTTTGATTAAGATTAGCACGATTATTTCAATTGACACTTTCAGAAACTACAAATAAAAGTTGCTCTCAAGATCAGCTGTGCAAAGGAAAGCATTACAAGAAAACATTTTGAGGGTCAGCAGACATCATATTGAACAGAAGAACGGACTCGAGGGCTGCCATTGTCATCTCCTTCTCCAGTTTCTTCTGTTGCTATGCTGTAGTGTCGAATTTGTGCTGTCCAATTCACAGCCTTGGGCAGTTTGGCACTGAGGTGCTTTCATTGCTTATAGATAGCTGTTGAAAGTGAGAACAGCAGGCACTCCATCTTCCTCATGAAAGTGAGGTCGGGGAGATTTTAACTCCCTGGGTTGTGTTTAGATAGGACAGTTGAGTTAGTGTGAAGAATGGGCCTGCCAGCTCATGAACATTTGAGCATACGAACAAGAAACAAGAGTAGGCCACTCACCTCTTCAAGCCTGCTCCACTTCCATTCATCAAGATTATGGCTGATCTGATTTCAACTTTAACCCTACCCTCCTGCCTATCCCCGATAATTTTTCACCTCCTTGGTTGACAAGAATCTATCTTCCTCTGCCATAAAAATTTTTTAAAGGTTCTGCATCCACTGCTTTTTTGAAGAAGCAAAGACTCTCAACTCCTGTCTGTACTGTAACACCATTGTGGGCGGTACTTATGGCTGGCCACGGTATTAACCCTTTCAGACCCATATTGAATAGCTGCTGCTCAAGACATAAGGAGGTCATTGCTTCCCATTAGGAAAATGGGATGCTGACTGCATTCTGGCTTTATGGAGGATCGGAGAAGCCCAGAGAAGATCGGAGAAAGTGAGGACCTCAGATGCTGGAAATCAGAGTCAAAATGTGTAGTGCTGGAAAAGCACAGCAGGACAGTCAACGTTTCAGGCATAAGCTCTTCATCAGGAATGTGGGGTGGGGGCCCAAGAAGGCTGAGAGATAAATGGGAGGGGGTTGGAGCTGAGGGGAAGGCAACCAGGAATGCGATAGGGGATGAAGGTGGGGGTGATGGTGGTAGGTCAGAGTGGAGGGTGGAGTGGATAGGTGGGAAGGAAGATGGGCTGTTGGGATAGTTTAAGAGGACGGTGCTGAGTTGGAGGATTGGATCTGGGATAAGGTTTGGGGGGGGGGGATGAAGGAGT